>NC_044390.1:45471120-45775286 GCF_006542625.1 Nomascus leucogenys | reverse complement strand
CCTAGCTGGATGACCTTGGGCAAGTAACTTCATCTCTTGGTGTGGTGCCCGGTCTGTAAAACAGAAATAATACCCCTGGGGCTTTCTGTAAGTGTGAAATGAGCAAATTCACAAAGCATTTCAATTAGGGCCTGGCCCATTGCAACTGTTGCATAAGCAGCTATTATTATTTCCAATAGGTAACGTGATATCTGTTTTCTCATTATTATGAGGATCTTGTAAATTATGTACTACTGTCCACATTTGGTATATAAAGACACCGAAGATGGAGAAGTTCAGATATTTTGCTCAAATGTGCAGTGTCAATTAGCATCAATACCAGGGCTTGAACCTGGGTCTGGGGAGAACCTGGCCAGCTCTCTTTACTCTGGCCATGAAGTGCTGGGTACTTCGCAGGCGCATATGTGCTTAATCAATATCTGTCAAACGTTGTGTAATCATCTATTTTCATTCATATTCACAACCCTGTGGACATGGAGTGGGTAGCCATTCAGGAAAGAGTGAGGGTGTTCTGACCTGGGGACATCAGGCTTGGTTCCAGGGCACTGGCCTTCCCTGGAAAGACCTTCTGGGAAAGCTGAAGCCTAGAAAGAAGCTTCCCCATTCAAGAAGGAAAATCCTGCAACAAGTAGCCCTGGAGCTTGCATTCCTTTTAAGAAGGAGTGAAAAATCATACGAGGCACAGCACACAGGAGTGTGGGATGGAAAGATGGAGGTAGCAATGCCCCAGCTGGCCAGCACAAAAGTCATTTATGAAAATCAATCCAGGCCAGGCATCGTGGCTCACACCTGTAATCCCAGTGCTTTGGGAGGCCAAGGTGGGAGATGGCTTGAGGCCAGGAGTTCTGGACCAGCCTGGACAACATAGCAAGCCTCTGTCTGTACAAAAAAAATAAAACAATTAGTTGAGTGTGGTGGTGCACATCTGTAGTCCCGGCTACTCAGGAGGCTGAGACAGGAGGATTGCTTGAACCCAGGAGTTTAAGTCTGCAGTGAACTATGGTCACACCATTGCACTTCAGCCTGGGTGAGCATGCAAGACCCTGTCTCAACAGCAACAACAAAAATCAATCCACAAATACACATTCAAAACTTTTCCTCTTCTCTCCCGAACCATGGCCACCAACTAGCTCAAGCCTCTAGCGTCTGTCTAGAGTGTCCTCACTTCCTTACTTGCCTGCAGCGTCTGGGTCTCTCTCCCCAAGGGCAGCCAGGATGAATTCTAGAAAATGCAAATGCAGGCCAGGCATGGTGGCTCACACCTGTAATCCCAGCACTTTGGGAGGCTGAGGAGGGCAGATCACGAGGTCAGATCGAGACCAGCCTGGCCAACATGGTAAAACCCCATCTCTACTAAAGACACAAAAATTAGCTGGGTGTGGTGGCATGTGCCTATAATCCCAGCTACTCAAGAGGCTGAGGCATGAGAATTGCTTGAATCTAGGAGGCAGAGGTTGCAGTGAGCCGCCATCGCGCCACTGCACTCTAGCCTGGTGAAAGAGTGAGATTCTGTCTCAAAAAAAAAAAAAAGGAAAAGAAAATGCAAATCCACTTGTGTCTTGCTCCCCAGCCCAGCCCTCCAGTGTATTCCCATTGGCTCATACTGAATCCCACCACTTTGCTCAGTCTCGCCCAGCTCTCCATATCTTGCCCTGTCGTGCTCTCCTGGTCTCTGGGCTGCAGCTGTGGGCTTCCTGCTGGACCTGACACCTGCTCCATGCCCCTTTCTTGCAGCCTTTGCAACCTGCTCTTTTCTCTGCCTAGAGCACCCCTTATCCCCAAACCCCCAAGGTGGCCCTTTTCTCCACTGTAGGTTTCAGAGTACATAGCACTTGCTTCAAAACATCCCTCTGGCCACCTCATTCTAAAGAGCCTTCAAGCCCCGTCTCCCTACCACATTCCTGCCTCACTGGCATTGTTTTATTTGTATCAATAGTTGAAACTGTCTTTAGAAAAAAAACTACTTATATGAGCTCCTTGCAGGCCAGAACTTGGGATTTCTTGTCTATTTCTGGCACTCAGCACCAGAATGGGTGGAGGTGCTCCATAAACACTTGTGGATGAATGAATGAAATTTCAACCCGGGCTTTATGTGCCCAATGCTTGACTGTGTTTTATGGGGGATAGAAATACAATTGTGTCTCAAATCCTGCCCCCCAGAGAGCTTCTAATCTGGTTCTGAGCAAAGGCATTCACCAGGGAGTGAATACTCCAGGACAGAGAGTCAAACATGTATGTCAAGAAGTCCTAGAGGGCAGAATGAGGGGATAGTGGAATTCCTGGGAATGTCTTGGGGAGTGGGCTGCAGATGGGTTTAAAGAATGACTAGGCTGGGCACAGTGGCTCATGTCTGTAATCCCAGCGCTTTGGGAGGCCAAGGCAGGCAGATACTTGAGGTCAGGAGTTCGAGACCAGCTTGATGAAGCCCCGTCTTTACTAAAAAACTAAATAAATAAATAACAATAAAAAATAAAATTACCCAGACATGATGAAACACGCCTATAGTTCCAGCTATTCAGGAGACCAAAGCATGAGAATTGCTTGAGTTCGGAGGTTGCAATGAGCCAAGATCTCACCACTGCACTCCAGCCTGGGTGATAGAGCCAGACTACTTCTCAAAAAAAAAAAAAAAAAAAAAAAAAAAAAAAAAAAACAAGGAATGATGGGAATGATGGCACTGAGAGACAAAGGGAGGAACAGGTTAGGCTTCCCAGCAGGAGAACGACCACAGCAAAGGCCTGGGTAGAGGTGGCGGGGGACCAAAGAGAGGACATTGTAGAAATAGCCTTTGAACAGAGAAGGCAGCTGCTCCATTGATGCTGAGTAAATGCTTTGCCTATGCTTTCTAGTTTCTCCTGCTGTTTCCCTGAGTTAGTTCCATCAACCTGTGATGGAATGCAAAATATCTTGATGTCAATTCTTTTTTTTTTTTAGAGTAAGGTCTTGCTCTGTCACCCAGGCTAGAGTGCAGTGGCACCATCATTGCTTACTGCAGGCTCGACATCTTGGGCTCAAGTGATCCTCCCACCTCACCCTCCCAAGTAGCTGGGACTACAGGTGCACACCACCATGCCCAGCTAATTTGTGTATTTTTAGTAGATATGGGGTCTCACTGTGTTGCCCAGGCTGGACCTCATGGCCTCAAGCAATCCTCCCATTTTGGCTTCCCAAAGTGCTGGCATTACAGGCATAAGCCACCACACCCAGCTCCTGATTTTCATTCTTACATCTTTCAGAGATTTTTAGTGTCACTTGCCAGAGGGCACCAGGGCCAGAGTCCAATGTCCAGTACTCAGTGGTGAACGTTTTTGCTGTGCCAAGAGAGAACCACTCAATTAGAGGTGGCTGCTGCAGGCTTTGGAAGTTTTCTACGGTGGGAACCGACAATCCATGATCCCCCATGGTCCAGTGCATGCAGCCTCGGCTTCTCTTTCCTGGACCTGGGAAGCCTGCAGATGCTGGAAGCAGCCCAGTTGTGATCCTTCCACTGTCCTTGCTTCTTATGTGTGGGTGTGGAAAGAACTCTCATTCAGAGACATGGTGATTTTTGGATGGAGACATTGCTTCCTCCAACCAGACTGCTTCCTTCAGTTTCCATTGCCTGGGCTCATACATTAGTAAGTTCTCCTACTAGAAAGTTTATTTCCGAAAAGCCATGGCCATTTGCTCACAAAGCTGTGCCCTCTTCTGTCTGTGTCTTTTGCCAGGTTTTTTTTTTTGCCAAATGTAGGGTTTAAAATAAAATTCCCGTGTTACTTCCCTGTAACTGCCATAACAAATTCCATGCACTTGGTGGCTAGAGACAACAGAAATGTGTTCTCCCACAGGTTTGGGAACTGGAAGTCAGAAATCAGGAGGTCGAGACCAGCATGGTGAAGCCCCATCATTACCAAAAAAAAAAAAAAAGAAAAAGAAAAAAAAAGAAAGAAAATACCAAAAATGAGCCAATGTCTACAGGGCTTCGCTCCCTCTGGAGGCTTCAGGGGAGGACCCTTTCTTGACTCTTCCAGCTCCTGGTGGCTTCCATGTTCCCTGGCTTGTGACTGCAGAGTTCCAACCTCTGCCTCTGTCTTTGCCGGGCCTTCTCCTCTTCTCCCATGGAGGCGGAGAAGTGTGTCCTCTCCTCTTCAGTCTCTTACAGGGACACTTGTCATTGGATTTAGGATCCACCTGGATATTCCAGGATGGTCTCATCTTGAGATCCTTAACTTTAAAGCACCTACACAAAGGCTATTTAACAAAGAAGTTACATTTGCAAGTTCTGGGACATGCTCATATCTTTTTGGAGGCCACTATTTAACCCCCTACAATTCTCTTCACATAATTTCCCAAAACTGTTTCCCAGAAAGTTGCCAGCAGTAACCAAATTCCAGAAGTGAAAGCATGACCCTGGCCCATGGTGACAAACTCGCTTTCTACCAAGTTGATCACCTAACTGTTGATTCTAGCCCTTCTAATCTTTAGCCTGGGTAGCAAGCCAGGTACAATTTAGCATTAAGACACAAGAATGGCCAAAGTCTCTCATTGCATGCAATGCTACCCTGATGCAGTGGAAACTACACTAAACAAGCTCCCTGGGATCCTTGGGCCTTCTCCTGTCTCCATCACTAATTGGCTGGGAGACATTGGAAAATTTTCTCTGCCTCTCTGAACTTCAGTCTCCCTATATATAAAATGAAGACTAGATTAGAACAGGGGTTGATATGCTATAGCTTTTTTTCTTTTGGAGATGGAGTCTCACTCTGTCACCCAGGCTAGAGTGCAAATGGCACAATCTCGGCTCACTGCAACCTCCACCTCCCAGGTTCAAGTGATTCTTCTGTCTCAGCCTCCTGAGTAGCTGAGATTGCAGATGCCTGCCACCACACCCAGCTAATTTTTGTATTTTTAGTAGAGACGGGTTTTCACCATGTTGGCCAGGCTGGTCTTGAACTCCTGACCTCAGGTGATCCACCTGCCTTGGCCTCCCAAACTGCTGGGATTATAGGCATGAGCCACTGTGCCTGGCCAGCCTGCTTTTTTAAATAAAGTTTTATTGGAACCCAGCCTTGTCCATTTATTTACAGATCGTGTATGGGGGCTGTCAGGCTGCAAGAGCAAAGTGGTTGCAACAGAGACAGAATGACTCAGAAAATGGAAAATATTTGCTGGCTAGCCCTTTACAGAAAAAGTTTGCCACCCCCTAGACAAGCACAGAGCTCTGTAAAGGGCCCTTCTAGCTGAGTTATTTTGTGATACTATGGACCAGTTCCTCCTTTGAGCCCTGCCTAAAATCTGATGGTGCCCTGAGGAGTTGGCTATGGAGAGGGAGCAGGACTGAAAAAAAGGCGCCATCAGCCTCACAGCACCAGCATTGTCCCTCCCCAGCCATCCTTGTGTACACCGTGCTTCCACATTGCCTGTGCTCCCAGAATTTAGCTCCCCCAGATCTTCCACCCTGTTCTCCCCTTGGGGCTCGCCCCCTGCAAGGGGCAGGAAATGCAGACAGCCAGGGGACTTGTGGGTCCCTTTAAATCCTAGAGACCTGGGGAAATCCCCCGATTCCCAGCCACCTACGGACACTTATCCTCCCAGTCTAAGGGCAGAGTCATTCTCACTTTGCTTCTATCACTGTCCAGATTCCAGCAAAATACACTCTTCCGCAGTCAAACCTCTACCTCCTTCATTCTCCTCTCTTATTTGTTAAACAAATCCTGATCTGCCTTTTTAGGCTGCTCTTGAATTTTATGGCAACATATAATAAACATCTGACTGCTTTTATTTCTATTTAACTTTTATCTTGAATGTCTCTGCTGTTTCAAACCAAATATTTATAGCATCACACAGCCACTGCAATTTCATTCCTCACCAATACTGTCACTCCCTCCTGCTTGCACTCACCAGCCCTGTAGAGAGGCCGGGAATGTTGGGGCAAATGGTCTCTTTTGCCCCCACAGCAGGGCTTCCAGCCTGAATCTCTGAGTCACTGGACTCCCGGGAGAGCAGATGGCTTTCCTGGCAGCCTGGCCCTCAGCTCGGAGTCAGGCCATCTCTGGTGACTGAAGGGCTTTCTGTACTTGATGTCTTCACATATCAGTACTAGGCTGGGTCTGGCTGTGAGAAAGACCCCTGTGTGCTCCATTCAGGAGCAAACCTGGGGAATTCGAGCACCTCTGTCTTCTCAGAGGCCTCTCTTTCTCAGTACCCTCAGGTTTGGCCCAAGGCCTCGGAGTGCGGCTCCTTGGTCCACCTGTGTTTGTCCCTGCTTTTCCGACCCACCAAAAAGTGCTCCTGACAGTCCTAACCACCTACTCTTCACCAAGGCTCTCTGATCCCGTGTGGTCCAAAAGGCCCACTACAGATGCTCTTTTGAGTCCAGGGCCCTAAAGAAAGCAGTCATACCTGGTGGGGGATGACACTCTGGACCTGGAGTCTGAAGACCTCACTTTCCATCTCTGAGCTTCAGTTTTATCATCTATGAAATGGGAATCATAACAGTCACTTGATGTGACTCTCAGGGCTGCCCTGAGGATACTGAAAAATGACGAATGATGGCGTGCTTTGTACACAGTGCGTCGTCCAAGGGGAGCCAGAGAGTGCCTCTTTCTGGCATGCCTGGGCCTCCGGAGCTGGAGAAGCCTCCTTTGGTCTCCTAGACTGCCTTTTCTCCTCCCATCTGTCTCAACCTGCACAAATCCTGCTGGGCTCTGCACATTGCTCTGTGTTGATGGATCCACCATCCACCATATTAGCCTCGCCTGGCCCTCTGCTTCCTCCTTAGAAGACTCATGACTCCAGCTGAGCTTATAGGTGAACTCTTTCACAGCAGAAACTGCTTTGCCCTTCCTTCCCCATGGGCCTCGTACCTGGTCAAGCCTGCATATTTCAGCTCCCTGGTCATCCAGAGGGAAGTCTCACATGAGTCTTAGTGAGAATCTTCAACTTGGCTGTGCAAGTTTTCTGATACTTTAAATCCAGTTCAAGGTAAGATACATACAGCTGTCACATATCCTGAACCTCAGATTTTCAGAGGTAAGATAACCTCCCTGACATGTCCCACCCATGGGGTAGCCCTTTCCAACCCCACTAGAAAGTCATTGTTATGTAGACTAGATGTTACTGTCCTCCCCAAATTCATATGCTGAAACCCTAACTCACTGTGATGGTATACTAGTCCGTTTTCATGCCACTAATAAGGACATACCCGAGACTGGGTAATTTATAAAGAAAATGAGATATAATGAATTCACAGTTCCACGTGGCTGGGGAGGCCTCACAATCGTGGTGGAAGGTGAAAGGCATGTCTCACATGGTGGCAGGCAAGACAGAATGAGAGCCAAATGAAAGGGGTTTCCCCTGATAAAACCATCAGATCTCATGGGACTTATTCACTACCATGAAAACAGTATGGGGGAAACCACCCCCATGATTCAGTTATCTCCCACTAGGTCCCTCCCACAACACATGGGAATTATGGGAGCTACAATTCAAGATGAGATTTGGGTGGGGACACAGCCGAACCATATCAGATGGTATTAGAAAACGGGGCCTTTGGGAGATGATTAGGTCATCAGCATGGAGCCCTCATTAATGGGATTAGTGTCCTTAGAAGAGACCTCCAGAGCTTTTTTGCTCTCTTCCCACCAAGTGAGGATGTAATGAGAAATGGACAGTATACAACCTGGAAAATGGCCCTTGCCAGGACCTGACCATGCTGCCACCCTGGTCTTGGACTTCCAGCCTTCAGAACTATAAGAAATAAGTCTATGGTACTGCATTGTTGCACCCCCATTGAACTAAGACAACCCACACCCTGGCTTGTCTCAGGACAACTCTGAAGGCCACTCCATCTCTAGAGCTCCCTACAGCTTTGGCTTAGACCTTCTTGAGACTACACTGCAGCCCAACTCCTCCCTCAGCTCAGCCCACCTCCTTCCTTTCCCTACAGGGTTGATCACAAGAACATTCCCTTCTAAACATTCTGCACAATAATCTCCATCTCAGAACCTGCTTCCTGGGGATCCCAACCCATGTGATGGTAGCCAACTGTCCTTCTTAGTGCAGGACCGTCCTTTATTCTGAGAGTACATCATAGCTACATTTGGGGTGTGAAAATGGTCTTTCTCCTATGAAATGGTGGCACAATCAGATGCGGGTTTGTGTTATTTTTCCCTGTATTTTACTTAGCACTAGGGGCCACTGGCCACCTGAGGGTGGTCCCCTGGTTTCCTTTGATGGTGTGCTGGGACATCAGATTTAAAAATCCAAGGACCACCACAGCTTCTCAGTCTGTTCTCTGTCTTGAGAGCAACCAGATGAAGTGCACAAGCATGGTGCCCCATTGCTTGCTCAGATAAACTGTGGGTCACGTCCAATTTCAGAATCTAGCAACCAGTGCATCACATGCCCTCTCAAGAAGGCATTTCCAGTGGGTGTCTGCTGTTTCTTTTTCACCTCTCCTGTATTCACTCTACTTTCTTTTGGAGAGAATGCTGCAATTTTTGGGGGGCCCCACCCCTCACCTGCTTTCAGTACTGTGTTTGAGAGGAATGTAACTTCCTCTTCTCCCTACAGCAGAGTGGTGATGTGGGCATGCAACCCATCACAGCATTTCATCCCCTAAGGCATAGTGATTGGGTTCAGAGATATGTATGTCATTGGGGCAGGTCAATGATGCTGCAGCCAGGGATTTTGTTGGCACTGTTGAAAGTCAGAAGCCCGTGCCTTCATCTGTTTTGTGCTGCTATAAGAGTATATGAGAGACTGGGCAATTTATAAAGAACAGAAATTTATTTCTCACAGTTCTGGAGACTGGGAAGTCCAAGATCAAGGCACCAGTGTCTGCTGAGGGTCATCTTACTGCATCC
The DNA here is from genome assembly GCF_006542625.1 of Nomascus leucogenys. Lineage (NCBI taxonomy): Eukaryota > Metazoa > Chordata > Mammalia > Primates > Hylobatidae > Nomascus > Nomascus leucogenys. The sequence goes on along the minus strand of NC_044390.1, from coordinate 45,766,440 downwards.
TCACATGGCAGAAGAGCAGAAGAGTGAACCCACTCTGCAAGCCCTTTGGATAAAGGCCCTAATCTATTTGTGAGGGAGGAGCCCTCATGGCCTAATCACCTCATGAAGACCCCACTTCTTAACACTATCACATTGGAAACATCAGAATTTTGGAGGGAACACATTCAAACCATAGCCACCCTCTGTCCAGTATGAGTGCTAACTGTGAATACAGGGTAAGCCCAGAGCTGGCCATGAAACCAAAGCAGAGATCAGAACCAAGAGACAAAGAGAGTGGGAGACCGATCTCTGTTAATTTTGCTTTAGCGTCGACCTCCAGCCATACCAGAAGCCAGGCATGCCATTGTACTTTCCACTTATGTCAGCTGATACATTTCCTTTTCTTCCCTTGAGTCAATTGGCATTAAGTTTTTTTCACTTGCACATGAAAGAGTCCTAATGGTTATGGAATTGGAGAATGTACAAGCTAAAAGGAACTTGGATTTGCTCCAATATTAAATATGAAATGAGATCATCTGTACCCACTGAAACTTATCGCAAAGCTGACAACCCTAAGTCACAATTGAGAGCCATCCTCTCTGGACAAGGAGGTCCATTCACTACTGCTTATGCCTTCCTGACTCGCTGGGTCACAGTTTCTACGACCATTGGTCTACATTTCTAAGCCCAGCCCTTGATAATTGTTAGCCTAGAAAACAGGGTCAGAAAACACAGCCCATGGGCCAAATCGGATCTGCCACCTGTTTTGAGATGGCCTATGAGCTAAGAATGGTTTTTTTACATTTTACAATGGTTGAGAGGGGAAAAAAAAAAGAAGTTCAATATTTTATAGCATGTAAAAATTACATTAAATTCACATGTCAGTGCCCATAAATAAAGTTTTATTGGAACACGGCCATGCTCATTTGTTTATGTATTTATGGCTCCAAACAGCAGAGTTGAGCAGTTGTGATGGCCCACAAGTCTAAAATATTTACTATTTGGCTCTTTACAGGAAAAGTTTGCCGACTAGTGCTGAAAGTCTCTGGAGATGTGACCTTCACAGTTTGGTATCTAGCTTTGAGACCGTGTATCAGTAACAATGAAAAGCACTTCCCTTGAAATAATTTACATAGTTACCCAAGATTTACACAGCAGACATCTCAGGATGTAGAGGATTTTTTTCAGTTTGTTTCCAGGACCTAGCTTTGAGCCAAACATACAGTATTCCTGCAATAAGACTTTGCTATGTAAAAACAAAAATCAAATGTTAAATTAGGCCACTGACCCTTTTAAGCCCAAAGCATAAATAAACACAGAAAATGTGAATTTGCCATTATTATTTTTTTTATTTTTTTGAGACAAAGTCTCACTCAGTCACCCAGGATGGAGTGCAGTGGCGTAATTTTGGCTCATCGCAACCTCCACCTCCTGGGTTCAAGCGATTCTCTTGCCTCAGCCTCCTGAGTAGCTGGGACTACAGGCACATGCCACCACACCAGCTATATATATATAATATTTTATATGTATTATATAATATATAATATTTTATATGTATTATATAATATATAATATTTTATATATATTATATTATATATATTTTATATAATATAATATATATAATATAATATATTATATATAATATAATATATAATATAATATATTATATATATTTTATATAATATAATATATATAATTATATTATATATTATATATGTATTATTATATATTATAAATATGTAATTAATTTTTATATAATTAAATATGTATTATAATTATTTATTATATTAATATAATAAATAATTATATATTATATAATATATAAATACATAATATACAATATGTATTATATAATATATAATACATATTGTATATATTATAAATACATATATATTTAAATATAAATTTATATATGTTATATATCTATATATAATATATTATATATATAATATATAGATATATAATAAATATATAGAGAGATATTATATATATAGTAGAGATGGGGGTTTCCCCCTGCTGGCCAGGCTGGTCTCAAACTCTTGACCTCAGGTGATCCGCCTGCCTTAGCCTCCCAAAGTGCTGGGATTACAAGTGTGAGCCACTTCACCCAGCTGATTTTTTAAAGAAAATCTATCCAGGTCTTCTTGGAGCAGAATTATGTAGGCATCCAGGAATGTGAGTTGTGCTGCCGAGTGACATTTCTCTTCATGTTTTCCCTCCCTGGCAGAGTCGCCACTTGATTTAGGATCTGACACCATGGGTAGATATTAGAATTCCAGTCTTAGCCTGCAAGTCACATAACGTCTTTGAGCTTCAGCTTCCAAGCCTGCAAGATGGGGCGATAAGAGTTTACCTCCTGGGAGTTAAGAGGATTAAATAAGTTAACAGTTAAGTAAAAGTACTCTGAAATGTTAGCTTTTATTTTCATCCTTCCCTCCTTGTGTAAGAAAATAATGTAAATAGCCTTTATTGCTCTTAGTTTTTCTTGTAAAAGCCGTGGGAAGGTGAAATAACCTCGCTGAAATAGAGCCACTCATAAGTAGGGTAGATCATTAACCGTTATGAGTTAGGTGATTATATTCCATCAGGTTCCAAGCCGACAGCACCCGTTTTCCAGTTTGGAGCTGTGAAGTATTTGTGCTGTGTGATCCACAGCTCTTAAACTTTCCAAGACTTAGCCAATCCTTAGGTTCCAGACAAACTTTCATCCCACCTACACCCCCAACCTACTCTCATCAGGGTTCCCAATGACTGCCACATTGCCAAATCTAATGATCACTTCTCTGCCTGTATCTTTTTCAGTCTCTCAACAGTATTTGAAAGAGTTGATGATGCCCTCCTTCTTAAAGCTCATTCTCATGTGGCTTAGAGGACAGACCTAGCCTCCTACACCACTAGTCAATCCTGAACTTCCTTTGCTGCTTCTTCCTTTTTCTCCTACCAACCTTTTATTTTTGTTTTAATTTACTTTAATTTTTTTTTAAGAGACAGGGTCTCACTCTGTCGCCCAGGCTGAAGTGCAGTGGTGTGATCACGGCTCACTGCAGCCTCGAACTCCTGGGCTCAAGCAACCATCTTGCCTCATCCTCCTGAGTAGCTGGGACTATAGGAACATACCACCATGTTTGGCTGTTTTTTTAATTTTTATTTTAGTGGAGATGGGGTCTTGCTATGTTGCCCAGGTTGGTCTCAAGCTTCTGGCCTCAAGTGATCCTCCTGCCTCAGCCTCCCAAAGTCCTGGGATTATAGTATGGACCATTGAACCTATCCTCTTCCCAACCTCTTAATGCTACACTGCCCCAGGGCGCTCTCATCTTTTCTCCTTCTATATGCATACTCTAAGTCACCTCATATCCCTCCACAGTGTTCATGTACTGGCTACTTCCAAATTTCCTGCCCAACTTCAAGCTCTCTTCTAAATATCCGATCCTGATGACCAACTACCTCTTTGGACATCTCTTAGGCGTCTGAGACTTGCCATATATAAAACCTAACTCTTGTTTTCTTTTCTCAAAACCTGATCTTTCCTCAGTCTTCCCCATCTTAGCAAATGATCCTTGATGTGGGCTTAGGGGAAAAAGAAGAACCAAGCATGACCAAAGCTTTTAGCCTGAGCAAGCAGGTGAATGCTCATATGTGATGCTCTTTTCCTAGGCCCTGTCATTACCCCTCATTAGATGAAGGTGCAAATGTGGATATGCATACACAGAGGAACATAGACTGTATATAGATTTGTTATTATCCCTCCGTCTCCCCCACAAGGAAGTGAACTCCCTGAGAGAAGCACATTTATGTCAGGTCCTGAGAAACCACAGTGAACAAAATGGACTGGCACATAGTAAGTGCTCCTCAAATATGCCTTGAATGACTCCCTGACCCTGTAGAACAAAAATGCTTCCTGGGTCTACAGAATGAGAATAGGCCACAAGAGAAGCGGGAATGAAACTTGGAAACTCAAGCAAGAGTGCATTTTTAAGACACATCTCTGGGCTGAGGCAATGCATTTACACACATGTCCTGTTTTTACTGCATTCTGAACCAGAGAGCTAGATGGATAGATGATAGATAGATAATTAAATTGGTTCCAATGACAGAGAGCTAAATGGATGTTTGTTTTTATCATGCCAAATGATCATGCTTATTTTCTGAAATTTTCACTTCACAACTGCTTGTTTTGGTGTCAGGTAGATACATTTAAGTTATCAAAACTTGCCTGGGAGGAGTGAGAAAAGAGTGTGCTTCTTGTCTCTACTATCAGCAAATATGAGCCCACCAGGTGGCAAGCCCCTGCCCAGTTCCAGGACAGCATGGGAAGCTGTGTATGATGCACTCATGGAGTCTAAAATCAGGTGGGCATCCAGGTTGGAAAGAAAGAAGTAGAACTGTCTTTATTCAACAGATGATAAGATCACTGATACAGTAAATCTGATGAAATCAACAAAAAGCAATAGAACTAATAGGTAAGTTTTGCAAGGTTGCAGAACGCAAGAGTGATATAAAAAAAGAATTGCATTTCTATATATTAGCAATGAACAGTCAAAACTTATTATTTTAAACATAGCTTCCACAATAGCATCGAAAACATAAAATACTTAGGAGTAAATCTGACAAAAGATGTGAAAGACTTGCACACTGACAACAACAAAATATTGAGAGATACGTGAAAGGAGCCCTGAATAAATGGAAATATACAGACCTTGTTCAAGGGTTGAAAAACTCAATGTTATTAAGATGTAAATTCTCCCAAATTGATTTAATGATATCTCAATCAAAATCTTAGCAAGCTATGTGTAGAAATTGAAAGCTGATTCTGAAATTCTTATAGAAATATGAAAGACCTGGAATAGCCAAAACAACTCCAAAAAAAATGAAAGCTGGAAAGTGGATCTTACCTGATTTTAATAATGATTATAAAGCTACAGTAATCCAAACAACATGTTATTGTCATAAAGGTAAACAAATAGATGAACAGAACAGAGAGTTCAGAAATAAAGCTATGCACATATAGACAACTAACTTTTACAAAGCACCAAAAGCAATGCACTGAAGAAAGAATAGTTTTTTCAACAAATTAAGTTGGAACAATTCTTTTGTTTTCAACTGTATACGATTGTATATTCATATACCAAAAAAATACATTTGAATCCATACCTCATATCACATGCCAAATTAATGTAAAACGCAAAACTATAACATTTCCAAAACACATAGAAGAAAATCTTTGTCATCTTAGATTAAGCCAAAAGGTCTTACATACAACAGCAAAGCACAATCCACAGAAGAACAAACTGATGACTTACAGCTCTTAGAAATTTTTGTTTTTCAAAACATGCACTGTTAAGAGAATGAAAAGACAAGCCACAGGTTAATAGAAAATTTCTGCAAGACATGTATCTGATAAAAGACTTGTATTCAAAATGTATAAACAATTTTCAAAACTTTACAATAAAAAACAAACAACCCATTAAAAAGAGACAAAATATTTGAACAGACATTTCACCAGAGAGGACACATAGATGGCCAATAGGCACATGAAAAGATGCTCAACATCATTAGTCATTAGAGACATGTAAAGCAAAGCCAGGAGATACTACTACACACCTATCAGAATGACTAAAATAAACAAAGACTGAGCATACCCATGCTGTGGAGGAACAGGAACTCTCATACACTCATGGGAGAAATGTAAAATATTCACCCACTTGGCAAAACAGCTTGGCAGTTTCTTAAGAAATTAAGCATACCTCTGCCATATGATCCAGCTGTTCCACCTGTAGGCATTATCAGCCAAGAGGAAATACAAGTCCATGCAAAGACGTATACATGAACGTGCATGGCAGCTTCATTTATAACAGCCCCATATTGGAAGCAATCCAAATGTCCACCAACAGATGAATGAATAAACAAATTATAGTAAATCCGTACAATGGAATGCTACTCAGAAATAAAGAAGAATTAACTATTTAAATATGCAACAACATGAATGACTCTTAAAATCATTATGCTGAATGAAATAAGCTATACCAAAGGAAGGACATACTTATATTCTGTTTATATAAAATTCTAGAAAATTCACACTAATCTAGTGATAGGATCATTGGTTGCCTGGGGATGAGGGATTGGGGAGGACTGGGAGGGAGGGATTATGAAGGGGCATGAGGCAACTTCTGGAGGTAACGATATGTTTATTTATTGATTGTGGTGGTTTCACGGTACGCATATGTCAAAACTTATCAAATCACGTATCTTAAATACGTATAGTTATTGTAAGCCAATTATAACTTAATAAATTTGCATTTTTAAAAAGTCCAAGCCAGACATGGTGGTCTGCCTGTAGTTACAGCTACTCAGGAGGCTGAGGCAGGATGATTGCTTGAGCTCAGGAGATAAGGCTGCAGTGAGCTTGGATTGCACCACCACACTCAAGCCTGAGCAACAGAGCAAGATCCTGACTCTAAAAAAGAAAACAAGTCTTATGGGAAAACCAATCAATTTCCTGGTAAAGAATGCTAACTGCTGGGAAGAAAACAAGGTCTGGAACAAGGTGAACATTTAGCAGTGGATGCTGCGTAGACCTCAGGTGATGTCCAAGGAAAGTCAGGCAATATTTGAATAGAACTGAAAAGTGTTTACTGTGTGAAAAGCGGGGGAAGATGGGAGGAAGTGAGAAAGAAAGAGAAGGGGGAAGACCTTTCCTGAAGGAGGGAGCAGCTTGTAGGAAGGCTTTGAGGTCAGGTGGAGTGTGCTCCTATCAGGACTTCAGCACAGAAGGTACACAGTGATGTGTATCAACTTGATTGGGCTAAGTGATGGCCACATAGCTGATAACATATTATGTCTGGGTGTGTCTGTGAGGGTGTTTCTAAAGAGACTGGCATTTGAATCAATGGGCTAAGTTAAGTAGATTTGCATTGACCAATGTGAGCTGTCACCATCCAATCCACTGAGGGTCAGAATAGAACAAAAAGGTGGAGGACAGGTGGATTCTCTCCCTTCTCCAGCTGGGACATCTGATGTACAAGCTTCTCCTGATGCTGGAGACATCATGAGATGTCTTCTCATGGAGAAGACCATGAGAGCAGTTCTTTGGGAAAGATAAAATTGTGTGTAACTGCAAAGGGTGTTCACCAAAGGACTTTGCCTCCAGGTGTGGCCAACCGCTGTAAAGACTCTGGGAACCCACCCAGACCCCATTGCCAGCTAGTGTGTGCACCCATGAGGGTGGGCTGCTAAAATCTCACAACTGCACCCTCCTCTGGAGGACTGCCCTCCTCCTTACTTAGAAATGCTGAGATGCTATGCCCTCCCTAAGGAGGGGTCCCCATCCAATGACTAACTTGTGGAGAGTGGCAATGGTCAGACCTCTTGCCTTAAGGAAGATGGCTCTGTGATGTCATTCAGGTACCAGAACTCCTTGTGGAATCAGCTGAGGCCAGACTCCAGCTAGGTCCACAGCGTGGCCTGGCTTCTTTTCCTGCCCTGTTCTGCTTCCTGAACAACCTCACATTCTCCCTGAGAGCACACCCTTGATCAATCAAGGCACCAGCATTCCAGACACTCTGCTTCTGGGGAACCCTAACAGAGACTTCTGAGACCTCAACACTCTGAGATTCTTTTCTTTTTTCTTTGCTTTTTTTTTCAAACAGGGTCTCACTCTGTCTCAGGCTGGAGTGCAGTGGTGCACTCATGGCACTGTAGCATCAAACTCCTGGACTCAAGTAATTTGCCCACCTCAGACTCCCAAAGCACTAAGATTACAGGCATGAGCCACCGTGCTGGCCCCACTCAGAGATTATTAATGGCAGGTGTGACATCTTTGCCATAAGCCATCCCACCTCTGCCCCACACGGAGGGTCCCACTGTCTCCCTTCCTGGACCTGCCTTTGAACACGGAGGAGCCTAGGGCCCGGGACCTGACACACTCCTGGATGTTTTGTTCACACTCTTTTCAAAAAACACATTCTCAATAGCTTTAATTTAATCAAAACATTCTTGACTGAGATCATTAAAGCCTCTGAGAGAGGCATTTAATTCTAAATTCACCGTATCCACGGCATAGCAGTTGAGTAACTGAAAAATCAACTTTATGTCATAATAGTTTGTTAGAATGTTTGTTTACTCTTCATCTGAGACACGCTAATTAAAACAAGAGGCCTTCACAAGCAATCCAGTTAGCAAATAGGATTGGTTAATAGATAAGGAATGGTTGTTAATTACAGGGAAGCCCCTCCCTGCCCACATGGATTGGGTTGTTCACTGGGGTCCACGGAAGGCAGCCTTTGGTTCATCTCTTCCCTCACCGAAGACACTTAGGAACATCTCTGAGAAACACTTACTTGGTCGGGTCTCGCCTGTCACCAGATCTTTCTGAATTCATCTTGAAGGGAAGTGATTCAGGACCCTTGAGGATTTCTGTTTCCCTAGGGTGGAGCTATTCCCACTTTCCCACCACCTTGCCTGTTAGCATGTGGTCCTGACTCCTGCTGCACTGGTTCCTCACGCAGGATAAGGAGCTGTTGCAGAAGGTCCCCTGCTAACACCTGGCCATGTGACTGCTGTAGGAGACCTGGCCAGCCCTACTACCTTCCCACAGACACACCCCCACATGTTCCAGAAGCCAGTCAATGGGGACAAGGGGGCGTGCTCCTTACTATGAGTTCAGGAACATCTCCAAACATAGACACCAAGGTGCCCAGGATGCATTTGTTAACGTACAAAATATCAGACCCCTTACCCTTCCAACACGGTTTCCACTCTCTCTGGCCTTTTTCTGTCTTTCTGCATAATTGCACTTTCACAGACAATTTTTCATCTACTTCCCTCCCTCACAAGTCTAAGGCCAATCACCCAATGTCCTGCTTTAGTCCTGCCCAGCAACCTCTCCTTCTGGCATATTCCCCTCCCATCAGAGCTCTGGGTATTCATGCACAACTCACCCTCAGCCAGGACCTATACTCCCTGCTCTCCCCAGCCTCCAACTCAGGAGCAGGGGTCCTAACCTTCCCATAGACTCCAAGATGTCAGAATGAAAAGACATCTTAGAGACCTCATTTTAAAGTAAAGAAACTGAGGCAGAGAGGCAGTGATGGAGGCGTTGTCATATTTCTGGTTGGAAGGCACAACCCAAAGCCACGTTGCTATTTTTAATGTCTAATCCACATTACAATGTACATAAGTCATGAGCTGATTCCAACCTTGTTACTCATTTTTGTCATCCCTGTGTTAAGTTAGTTCTGTTATGCAGAGTTTCAGCCTTCCAGAAGCTAAAAGACTAATACAGGGAGCTGTCACGACAACGACACCATGGTAGCACTTAATGAAAACTTGAGTTATGGAAATATAAAATACTGAAATAAAAATATTAATAAAGCCTCGCTTTTACGTGGAATTTGGAAATATGTGAACAGCAAAAATTTTATCACTATGAACACATTAGTCTTGAATTAGGTGCATTTTGTAGTGAGGAGTTGAAGAAGGTCTCCTCACTGTGATGACTGAGGTGGACGAGGACTCCAAAGGCTCTTTAAGCTTTGAAGAGCACAGATGGCATCACTTGTGCCTGCAGTCTCCCGCAGGCCTGGCACAAAGAATAGGTGTCCGGTAGGTGTTGGACAGGGAAGGGGTAAAGGAATGGATGTTCCCACTCTGAGGCCCTGCAGCCTCCAGTCCCAGAGCTCGCCTTGGGCAGAGCCCTGCAGCAGAGAACTCCTGTAACTGTAGGGACATCTTCTGGAGGGGCTGGGGTCTCAAGGGTGATTGGCTTCCTAGCAGCAAACACAGGCTCTATGCTGGAGTGTTTGAAAGTCTACATATAAAAAGGGAGGAAATGATTAATCATATGTAGCCAGCCTGCTGAAAGGAGGGCTAGGAAAACCAGGATGGGAATCAGAAAGAAGTGTCCTCCCGGCCAAAGATGTTTCCTGCCTTCTTACCTCCATTAGAGGCACTTTCTTCTCCGACCTCAGTCTTTTCTGTGCAGGAAATCCTGGCCTTTTTAGCTGCTGTAAGCCTGTGCTTGCTACTGGTCTCAGGAAGCAGCCCTGGACTGATGTCTGAAGGCAACTGCCACTTCATTCTCACTAGTACTTCCTGAGCGCTGAATACATCTCAGGCTCTGCCCTAAGCACTTCTTTAATTCTCCCGATAACCACATGAGGGAAGTGTCATTATTTCTTTTTCCCAAGTGAGGAAACTGAGGTTCTGAGAGGCTAAGGGTTGGAACTCACAGCTGTTCTCTAAGCAATGGAGATGAGTTTGGAAACCATTTGACTACAAACCATTTACACCATCTTCCCCTCCCAACCTCTGCCCAGGTTGCCAGCCTCACATTGTTATGCTTCCCCTAGTTTCCTCAAAAGTCAGGCAGCTCAGCCTGGGGGATATCTCAGGAAACTCCAAGATCAGCTTCTACATGACTGGAGGCCACAGCTGCTACCACACTCAAGCCTGGCAGCACCGACGCCAAGCCTTGGTGATGGATGTGTGGGCCCTGGCCATCTGCCTGGCACCAACCACACTCCCAAATGCCCCAGGGATTCAGAGTGTGCCAGGAATCCCCCAGGCCATGCCTGTGCCAGTTTCTGCACCTTTGCTCACTCAGTCTCCTCTGCCTGGAGCTTCTCTTTCCTTCTCTAGCCCAATCCAACCCCTTCTCCGTGGTCAGATCCAATCCCCACATCCCCAACTCTTGGGAGTCCTGCTGGCTTCTTCCTTTCTCGTCTTCCCTGTTGGGGTTTGGTGACCCACATAAATGTTGTAAATGTGCATGATATAAATAAGGAAACAGATCTGTAATAATCCTACCGGGACTGTGAGGGTCAATGGTATAGGAGGTCCAGACTTTACATGAACTCTCCCGTTTTGACGTAAATTAATTTCAACTTATAAAACACTGTCTATAAAAAAGAAAGTCCATCTTTGGGTTAAATCTGAGCTATGAACCACCAGTTTGCAACTGTTTCCAAGAGCATGTGTGGTGTGTATCATCAGAGCCAGTATTCAAATCTAAATGGCCCAGCGTGAGTTCCTCAACTTCCTAACATGAGTGACTCAATTTCCCCATAAGGAAACTCCCGCCTCCTTTCCAAAGATGAGGAAGTTATGTTGATCACATTTTCCTTGATCCTGTCACTATCAGGAACCTCCAAACCAAAACTGAGCTAGGTCACAGAAATTATTTTACCCTTCATTTTCTCTTTTGTTCTTCTATTTTTATGTTTTGTGCTTTCATTATATTTCTGTGGCAAACTATCGGAGAAATTTCATGAAAGATGTAGGGAAGAATTAAACACATGAATTAAGTAGGTTTCAGCGGGATGTCCCCAATCCCTAGGAGGTCAGGAAACATTTCCTTTCCTGTCCTAACCCTGACCCTTTTCCAGGCACAGCTGGGCATGTGTATTGCTCAGGGTTCATTGTTTGCAAGTTGCAGAAAGCAACTCAGGCTGGCATCATCACAGGGGGATTTTTTTAGAAGAAGATGGAGTAAGTCAGAAAATATAAAGCAAAAACAAAAGAAGAAAAAGAACCAGTAGGGGAAGGATCTGAAAGCAGAGCCATGGAGGGCTGCATTGGGCTCTGACTCCAGCTGCAACCTGGGATTGATGGATTCCAACTCCGCTGCCTGCTGATCGGGACTCAAATTCAGAGAAGTCGGTATTGCTCGGATAATATTTCCTCTCTTTATCAGCCTCATCAAGACCCTTACAAAAAAGGGAGCCTGAATTCCCTGGAGGAAAATCTGGGTGAAATGTAGGGAAAGAATGGATGTACTAAATGGATCTCACTGAAGTGTATTGAACTGAGCCAGGCCTGGTAGCACAGGAGAATCTAGTGCGGGAACGTTCATTCATTTCTCTATTTCTTGTGGATCCAGTGGGACCCATCATGGCAGGATGGATCATGACTCCAGAAAGGAGCCTTCACTTAGGAAGTTGGATAAAGAAGAAAGCGGGGTTTCCCAGAGCTTCCTTCTCAGGTCTGAAATGGAGCAGGCCTACCTGAGCCTCAGAGTGACTGCCACCCCCTGCAAAGCAACCATAAATGCCACCTTCTGTCCTGCTCTGGACTATACAGCTCTGGGCATGCTCAGTATCCTGCCACAGGGCTCAGCCCACGCGACAGTGCTCCAGCATCCTCTTCTCATCCCCTGGGTTGCCAATGTTTGGGGACTCCGCAGGTATCAAGGTATAGGGGTTAAGAACTCACATTGAGAGCTGTCAAGCCCAGGATCTGAGCTCTGTCTTCTCCAGTTGTCAGATTTTAAACCGGTCTGATTGCTTCTTTAAAAACTTCCAATTTCTCATCTGTGAAATGTGGATAATAATGCCGACCTCATAAAGGTCATCAGGAGGATATGAAGATGTTGAATAAGATTATCTTATTCCACAAGTGGCTCCTAAGCAACTACTCCCTGCTACCCTCTTACCAACCTCAGGGGTTGCAGCAGGAAAAGGACAGACCACACACTGCCTTCCTGGAGAGAGACGGCAATCACACAAATAAATGTACATGTTATTTCAAATAATAGTAAGTACAGTGAGGAAAATTCAATAGGGCATTGTAGAGATGGAGACCCATCTTCAGCAAGGAGGGACTCGCTGCCCAACTGCAGGGAAGGTGATCAGCTGCAGAGAAGAGCTGCCTTGACAAGAGTCTCACCCTTCCTGGGGCAGCCTCCATCTGAGAACTAAGTAAGGTGCCTGTAAATGTCTGGCCATTTTGGCTCACAGCGGGATACGCTGATGAGTGATTCTCACTCCCAAGCCACCACGTCAATTGCATTTCTTCCTCTGCACAATGTTTCTACCCTCTTTCCTACACAGGAGTTGATCCCTCTGAAACATCTTGCAACAAAAACTCCATCTCGGCGTCTGCTTCCTTCTGAAGAACTCAACCTGGGACACAGTAAGAGGACAGATCACCTACCTGTGAAGACCCCTGTGATTCAGGTGGGTGGTCAGGGAGAAACTCTGCAGAGGTAGCATGTAAGCAGAACCCAGAAGCAAGGCCAGGAGCAACAAGACCCTGTGGGGGAGACTGGTGCACAGAGGAGTCAAGAAATACTGCAAAGATCGTGGAGAAGGAGACATGCAAGGCCCGTGTGGTCTGGGGGAATAGCAGAAGATGAGATCAGAAAAGGAAGAGGTGGAGAACATATGACGCTGTGAGGTCATAAAAATTGCTGCTGGCTTTTACTAGAAGTGAAATGGGAAGTTACGTGAATTTTGAGCTAGCATGTGATGTCTTATGTTTCAAATGGTGAATTCTGGCTGCTGGGTGGACAATGGCATGAGGAGAGGAGCAGGGGAAACAGAGTAGTAGTGTAGAAGGGTGTTTTGGTGGTCTAGGGCAAGAGATGACCAGAGTTACCTGTTATATGGCAATCGTAGCAGCTGTGGTTGTAATATAGTAGTATTGTGGTAATACTAATAGTAGTTGCCACTGTAGTCATGGTTGCTAGATCAAGAGCAGGGAGTTTTCTTCACCCCACAGCACTGGGCTTGCCATGCAGTGTTTGCAAGCAGCTCCTCTGCTCATGGTCCATCTGCATAAGGCCTCCCATGGTGCAGTGAGTGTGTGAGGCCAGACCTTTAGAGATCACAGCCCCACGCTTTGTTTGTCTCATTCTGGCTATGCGAGAACATGCTGTACCCAAATATGCAATTTGCAAATTCTGGCCTAGCTTTGCTGCTGTTCATTTCATTTTCCAGAAAGTTTTTACATCCCTTTCAGTTGCTGTATGGTTTTCCTGTGTAGAGGACTGGTCAGAGTATATTTTCTTCCATTCAGCAGCTGTAAATCCCATCCTGGATGTGGCCTGGGGAGGCTGGACCTCTGCCACTCTACACCTCCTCTTTGGACCACTCCCTTTCCCTTGGATTTCTCTTTGGTCACAGGAGGTACGATAGGTCACTGGCCTTCTGCAACCCCACTCGAGAGAGGGATCCTGAGGCCCCGGCTTCAGAGAAAATTCCATAATCAACTAGACTGAGTGATGTGTTTAGGAGGCCGAGGCTGATACTAACTATAATTCACAATCCCTGGGCACTCGGCTCCATAATAAAGCCTGGATGTCAGATAGCCCGGCCAAGAGCTAACATACCTGTTTGAACTAGTCTTGTGCCAATGGAAACACGTCAGAGAAGAAAAACATTTAGCCAACTGTCTGATGCAAATGGGTTCTTTTCAGCCAAACGAAGAAGGATTGCCTAGACAGGGGCATATGTGTATGTTAAATGTTAATACATGATAAAGCATCACACCTCTTTCCTTTGGTGTTCACAAGGTAACGTCCCATAAATAAATAGAGTGACGAGCTTTTAGACCCTGCCTGAGCCACCCAAAGCCAGAAGGAAAGTGGGTGGGACCCTTCTCCATCATGCTACCACACGGGGTACCCACCCCAGGACGTTTATGCACCCGGTGTCAGAATATAAAAATGTTTAGCCCTTTCCATGTGGAATTAAGAGGTATGAATTTGTAAGTGACTCTGTTTAATCAAAACCTCCATTGAAACACCATTTAGCCCAAACCCTATCAGCGAATTTTAAAATACAGATTTTGCTGGTAAAATAGCCCCGTGTTGCCGTTTCCTCGTCAAATATGTATTTAGCCCCCCGAGAATCCTTTTTACTAAGCCAGTAGCTCCAGCGTGCACAATGGTTTAATCGTATATTGTTCTCTGAGTACCAACCCTTTACAAATCATATGACATAAAAAGAAAAATAAGTAACATTGTAAAGACAGTAATGAGAACTGTTGAGCTAAAGTGCCTCTTAAAGAAATCCTAATAAATTCCAGAATTTCTAGTCTTCTGGCAAGCTTTCCATTTAGAACAAAATCAATGATCAATGGCTGCAACGAGCCAGCATTAGGCTTGCATGCCTCCAGAGCAGGGAAAACTCATAGACGAAAGATGACATTTAAGGAAAAAAAGCTGACATTGAGTCCATCACTGTCATCGCTTCTGCCATAAAGCAGCTTCAAATATTAAAACATTTTTCATCTGTGCTGCATTATTGGCACCAGAAATTGTTTTCTCTCTGTCTGGTGCGCACTTGAACTGCAGCAGCGCTCCCCGGAGACTCCGGATTGTTACCAAGGCCTCATAACATATTGGCAGTTGATGTGGTGGTGTTCATGTACACTTGCCACTCACCCGGAGCCTCCCCTCCCCCAGCCTGCACACCAAGCCGGCTGCAAGGGGACCTGGGCTCTGTGGCTGAAACGCGGGGGACAGCAGGTAGGCACATGCACGCTCTGTGATTTCCTTTTTGCAGTCTGCCTTTCCCTGGCCACGACCCCATCCTTGCCCCTGTTTGACGTCCAAGCTGCCCCTGCTCAGACAGACCTGGCCTCTTCTGGACAGCTCCAGTCACATAAGGACTCCATAGCTTGTGTGGGCTCAGAGCGCTTTGGCTGCATAGAGGAAAGTCTTTACCACTGGACAGGTACAAGCTGCTTTTCCTTTTGTACTCCTGGACCTAGCATGCTGCTTTATGGGCACTGTGGCCCCTGGGCTCTGTTTTATGATTCAAAGAAATAAGGATGTCTCAGCTTCTGTTCCTGTCCTTACAGGACTCACTACTTGGTGATGAAGATGGTGAGACGCCCACCTGGAGAGATACACAGTCACACTGTTTCCTTGGAGGAAGCCCACAGCCTGGAGTGAATCACTCAAGCAGAGTGTTCGCTGGGTGACCGGTGTCCCATGAGGGCACCAGGTGGATCACACTGAATATAAAAGATGCTCCTTGGGGGCTCTCCTAGCTCTTGCCTCATGGAACCCTGAGAAGGGCTGGGCACCCTGGGCTGGAAGGAAGATGCTGCCAGGGCACGCACTTGTGGAAGAGGAGAGGTGCCACCAGGCAATTCCTGGGATTGCATGGTTTGCTGAGAGAACTGGGGCCGGGGACCTCAGGAGCCGTCATGCTTGTGTGGCCCTAGACATTCTCAATCACTCCCACCCTCGCCCTAAAACTTAGACAAGATGTCCTTTTCTCTCTACGTGGGGACCTGCCCTGGGGAAGAAGCTGTAGGGGGCTGGTGTGGCCGGGCTGTTTCTGCCTGTCCACATCTTACATTTTACTTCTGGCAGGCACTTTTCCCAGGGACTGGAACTTCAGCCTCACTCCCTAAACTCTTGATTCTGCCAGAGTCCCCAGCAACCAACCAAGGGGAGCTCCAGGGACTAAGGTTCAGTGAGGCACAAATGGCAAGTGGATGGCAGGATTCCTGGGTGCCCCAACCCACACCGCACCCATGTGGCCCTTTGGGTCTCAGCACCCGCATACCTTGGCCAGCGTGGGGCCAGTGTGGGACCAGCATGGGGCCAGTGGGAGCACAGCAGCAGGCCCAGTGCTTACTCCAACCCCAGGACTCGGCCTGGGGAGTGGCAGGTTGGACTCCTCCAGGAGGCACAGCACCTAGAACCCATGGTGCTTTCAGGGCATTGAATAAAAAAATGTTTTCATCCAATTAAAACGGAAAGAGGCCAGGCCCAGTGGCCTGTAATCTCAGCATTCTGAGAGGCCAAGGCAGGAGGATTGCTTGAGGCCAGGAGTTTGAGATCAGCCTGGGCAATATAGGGAGATCTCATCTTTACCAATAAATAAATAAATAAATAAATAAAATGGGAAGGAAAAAATAAATTTTTAGAATCAAAGACCTGGTTTGTCATTACATCTACGAGGTTGTAAAATACAAGTTTGAGTATTTGTTTTTTGGAGGAGGAAGAGGCCCACAAAGACCAAAGTGCTTATGGCCTTGTAAGAGGGGGCACATGGCCAAGGCTCAGTAGTTGGGGTAAGGGTCTCTGGAGCCTGGAGGTGGCCACAGAGCTGAGGGACAGGCGCCCCCATGAAACACCCCAAGCTTAATTTGAGTCCAGGCCACTGTGGCTTCTGAACTGATGCCTGGGCTCCCGGCATAGAAAGGGGGACTGTGAGAGGGAGATCTGGGGCCCCTATCCCTGCTCTGGTCACTCATTTCACTCAGTGGGAGGGTGGGGGTTTAAGGGAAGGAGGAAGTGCTCTTCTGCAGACCCTCCAAGTACTGTGCACACATCTCCTGTATGCTGGGACACCCAGCCCTGAATTCTGGGGAGCTGCTGTCCAGTAAAGAGATATAAGCAGTCCATAAAAGACTGCAGTCCAGGGGGAATGGAATGGATAAATCAGAGGGACTGGGGTGAACCTGCTGGAGGCTGGAGTGATGGGGTGATCTGCAAGGAGGGGCCAGAGCAACTTATGAGCTCAGGCCTCCCCGACTCCCACACCTGTCCTCCTTCCCAACACAAGAAGTCTTCGTGAGTTCATCTGCTTGAGCCTTTGCTCTGGCCTCTCCCCCTTGGTCAGATGGCCCCTCAAAGGCCTCCTCCCTCTCAAAGAGCCCATCCTCTAAGCCCATCTCAATGCCGCCTCTCAAAGAGTGCCCCATTATCTCTAGCAGGGTCACTGGGGTTGGTTCTACCACCAATACACTGGCAATCATTTTCTGATCTTTTCAATAGAACGCACAGTCCCCAGTCCCAAGTGGCTGGTATACAGTGGGTGCTTAATACACAACAGCAATCTTGAGGAAGCTTTAAGAAATTAACAGATGTAGACCTTCATACTGATCTACTTTCTAACAACTTCTTGAGAATTATTTTTTATTTATTATTCTTAGAGACAGGGTCTCACTCTATTGCCCAGACAAGTGCAGTGGTGCAATCGTGGCTCACTTCAGCCTCGACCTCCTGAGCTCAAGCCATCCTTCTGCCTCAGCCTCTTGAGGAGCTAGGACTATGGCTGTGTGCCACAGGCCCAGCTAATTTTGTTTGTTTTTGTAGAGGTGGGGGTCTCTTTTATGTTGCCCAGGTTGGTCTTGAACTCCTGGCCTCAAGCAGTCTTCCCTCCCCGATCTCCCAAAGTGCTAGGATTACAGGCACAAGCCACGGTGCGTGGCTGGAGCTACGTTTTAAGTCACTTTGCAGGGTCCCTCCCTGCCCTGCCTGCTCTTGGAAGACTGAGTAAGGGGCTTCTCCCCACCCCCAGGGCCACCTTACATTTTATTTACTGAGAGCACTTTTCCCCGGGACCAAAACTTCAGCATCACTCCCTAAACTCCTGACTGTCCCAGAATCCCCATCCAGCACCCTAGGAGCAATCCAGGAGCTCAGAATTCACTGTTATCCCGGTAGAGTGTGCATCTGTGCCTGTCAAGGCACGCCCCAACTCCAAGGTCTGCCACGCACCCCCATCCCCAAACAGAGCAGAGCCACAGCCGGCAGCGTGGGAGGTGCAGGGAGGAGGAGCGCCTTTTCCATCTACTTCGGCCAACACACAGGGTTCAGGCAGGCCTGCGGACAAGGCGGAGGAACTCCCAGGCAGCCAGGCTGGCTTCAGCGTGTGGGGGTGGGAGGGGCACAGCCAGGTGCAAGGGAAGCCTGGCATCTGGCGACCACTGCCTGCCCACCCGCCCGCCCAAGTAGGTCTGGGCTTCCCTGCCTTTAATAACCATCCCCACCGCAGAGGAGCGGAAGCTAGAAACACACCGGCTTTGGCATTTCAGGCGAGTCGAGGGTGGATTATCAGGGCATTTAGAAGAAGGGGAAGGGAAGAAAAAGAGCGCTGGAGACGGGGAGACCACACAGGGAGACAGTGCACAGAGCTGCCTCAGCCATCTGCCGCGACTTCACATGCCGCCCCGGAAACTGACAGACACTGCTTCAGCAAGGCCTAGCCCGTCAGATGAGTCAATCAATCAAAAAAATTCTTATGAAACTTAATCATAGAGGGTCATGTTAGGGAGTGGGGAACAGATTAAATTACCACAGTATTAGATACGGGAAATGATTTCTGTCAAAACCATCTTTACTG
The DNA here is from genome assembly GCF_006542625.1 of Nomascus leucogenys. Classification (NCBI taxonomy): domain Eukaryota; kingdom Metazoa; phylum Chordata; class Mammalia; order Primates; family Hylobatidae; genus Nomascus; species Nomascus leucogenys. The sequence continues at coordinate 45,747,598 of NC_044390.1, read as the reverse complement.
CAATTATAATATGTTAATTATGTATTTCATTAAGTAAGTGGATTAGAGTCTGCACAGATGAAATCATGTGGAGGCTTTGAATCATTCGCCGAGCACGGTGGGAGGACTTCTGTGAATGGATCGTGTTTAATTTGGAAAACTTTTGCATGCAAAATGTGATTTTTTTTTTTCCTTCTTTTGTGACCCTGGCCCTCAGCCTCAGTGGAGAAAACGCCCGGGTTGCTGAGAGGAGAATCTGCTGACTGCCTCCTCCACGCTCTGAAGTCAGCCCGTGAGGCCCATGTGCTGGGAGCCAGTCCTGAGCTCTTTCTGTCTTGCTTCTTCCAGCTTGCAGTGGGCAAAGCGATGCTGATGGCCTGCAAGGGGGATGGGTACCTCTGAATGCCTGCTCATCTTCTAGCACAATTAGGCAAAGTCTTCATGAGGTTCACAACAAATGGGCAACCAGGGTACCATATCCTGGTGCATCCAGACGTGTCTTCTGGCCACATTGCATGACATGCATCTGCCCTTTTCACTTGGCCTCTGGGGATACCCTGCCCACTGGGAAGACAGCTTTAATAAGCTCCAGTGGAGTCCCTTGCAAGGGAGATGTCTGCCCCGCTACAGGCAGGATGGCCCAAAGAGCACGGGGCAGACACAATCGGATTTTTTGCAGCACATATTTCAGGCCAGCTCTTCAATTCTCTCTCCCATTGGGCCCTGCTGTTTGGTAAAAGGGCTATTTAGCCACTTGGTTTCCAGGTATATTTTGGAGTTCTGAAGCAAGGAATGGGTGTTGGGCACACCTGTACCACCGAAGTCCCCTTGGGACACCATGGTGTGGTCTGTCCCTCCATAGATGGATTCTTGTATCTTGTCCCTGCTCATCCTCAGAATCTAAGCTGGACTTCAGGAGCCTGCCCATCTCAGCTTCAGTTCAAGGCAACAGAGGCCACCAAGGAGAAGACCTTCCATATCTCTGCAACTCTTCTATTCTTCTTGGCTCCTGAAGATCTTCTGGGATGTAAGGGGCAGTTGAGTCATAAAGGAAATAAGAGTTAATAGTTATTCTTCAGAAAGAGGAGGTATCCAGTGCACACACATTTCCTGGGTCCCCGAGTATTCCATTATCAGTAATAACCACAGGGAAGTTTTGACGAAGAGGAGAAAGGAGAGGAGGCAGGCGGGTGGGGCCTGCTTGGAGTGCATGGCAGTGTAAGTGACGGGAAAAGGTTGGCTGATTTGATGAAAACCCCATCAGCCTCTCTAGGGAGATATTACTTTCCTCATTATTCCACTGATTGGCCTTATTTCATCTGAAGAATGCCGTACATTCTTTACAGGCCTGGCAAGCTTCTTTAACAATATCCAGAAAAAAAAAAATCTATCACCTCCTTAATAGAAACAACAAGGAAATTAACATGAGCCATCTTCTTCCAGGGATCAGTAGAGAGACCTAGCCTGATCCCCTTTCTTCTGACCTAGCCACCCAGTCCTCAACCCCCAAAATTATCAAAGAACTTGCTTAAACATTGTACACATAGGATGGTTGAGGGAGGAGCTTCTTCTCCTATATGACAGCAGCTGAGGATGTTTCATAAATTCCATAAGGAGAACAAAGGTTCAAGCCTGGATCCCAGCATCCCCCTTTGCACAGAAACAAAATCTCGATGTGATTGGATGGTTCAGGAAGAACTCTGTTTTCAGGGAGAGTCTGTCTCGATACAAGAGAATCAGTTTCGTCCCTGATGCAACACAGGGCTTCTCTTCCTAGCACAACAGCAGAGAGGGAAGAACAAAAATACACTCGTGAAATTCAGACTGAGACTGGCGTTATCAATGGCCTGGAGTTTGCAATAACTATTAATTAAGTGCATTTTTTCATTATTCTTTAGCAAAGAGGTAAGATTTAATGATGTAAGCTAACAATGGATGATAATTTAAAGTGGTGACAATAGTTTAATTATTCACACACACACAAAAGTTAACTCCATAACTTATTTCTTTGTGCGAACAAGTTCATTTAAAATATTTTGAACTGTGCATACAATTATCACTTAAACTATTTCCTTCATGGCTTTGTAGAGACAAAGAGTCAATTCTCCCTGTAAATTTCTCACTAGACAGTTCTACAGATGAAGAATTCTGCTTAAAAAAAAAAAGAAAAAAGAAAAGAAAAAAGCATCGCACCATTGGGTTTTGCCTAGAATGTCCTAGGTCTCAGGAATGGGATGGATGGTTCCATATTACTGTGTCTTTCCATTCCAATAGGCAGGAACCAAACTCATGCAATAATATGTGTATATGTGAGCATGTGTGTGTGTGTCTGTGTGTGTGTGTGCATGTTTATGTGGAAGGTGCTTCTGTTTTTTGTCAGCCCATCCCAGAAAGCTCGTTTTTCCTTTTCGCTGATTATTCAGAGTTGGAGATGCTATATGTGGAAGGGGTGAGGTGGGAGGATTGCCGTTTCAAGGGTGATTAGAAAAGAAAGGAAGAAGAATAAATAAATACCGTAAGTGGAAGACACCCTCTTGAGTTCAGAGCCTTTTCATGGCTTTGAGACAATATAATTGTAACATGACTGAGTATTCAAGCAGCTGGACCTCACAAAGGATGTTCATAGAGTGTCAGAGCTCTAGGGCCCTGGGAAGAGCCAGTGTCATTGCAGGGAGCTAGAGTTCCTGATTAGGGGTGGAGTAGAACCTTCATGATTATCCTGTCATGGAAAAATGCAGAATTTAACCATGTCCAGTGCCCAGTCCATTCCTGATCCTAACTTCCTCTTTGCTTCCTTGCTGTGAACCACCTCCACTGTTAACAGCAGCTCCAGGGACCTTACAGAACCCAATGGAGAGGCATCCAAGGCACCATCACCAGACCCATGCCTTGAACGGAAGCAACTCAAAGTCCTAATGGACCCAAAGTTGTGAAGCCATGATTAGGCCCACACAGTGCCAGTATTCAGGTGGATATTTTATAATATCAAATATATAAATGGATTTGTCAAGCCAACAAATACTTGAATATTGTTAAGCATTTGAATAATCCAATATAGCAACTTCATTTAGGCTGTCTTTTAGATGACTCATTTCTCAGTGTAATTATCTCACTGGATGGTTTCATGGATCAGGAACTCTCGTTAGAATCATACTAATCCTGCCATTGGAGTTCAGCTGTTTACTATGGTTGGGTGTTGCATAAAGTTGATGATACCGTGTGACATAAGATACTGATGTATAAAGGCCAATTTTCTACCATGATTACTGTTCATCAAAAAGATGTTTAGGAAAAAATATAACATGGCACTCAGGATTCCTACTAATAAATGTACATTCTAGACTATAAGTCTTCTAAAATCTGGTGAAACATTCTACAAAAGAGAAAGACTATGTGTAAAATTAATTCCCTCTCCTTCATCTTACTTATAGAGAGAGGAGTGGAAGGACAGTCATTTAAGCTGAGAATAAAATGCCATTGCAGTTTTGGCAGAATAAGAAACTCTATGATCATCAGATGGTGATGTCTGATTGGTGTTTGATAAATATCATCCATAGTTTGTTGAACAGACATTTCTCACTATTTAAAGTTACTCCACATACCACATAGTTGCTATCACTTGACTTCTTGTTTTACTTTGTATTATCATAAATTAAACTTTTCGTTGTTGTTATTAACTTATTTATTGTCTTCCAGAGCAAGAGCTTTGTCCTTCTTGGTTGCTATGGTAGCACAGGCCTAAAACAGTGCCTGGCTCAGAGTGAGTATCTAATAAATATTTGTTGAGTAAATGACTAAATATGTGCCTAATATGGTTGTTGACTATTAGGTAATTTTCCCTCCCTTAGTCTAGTAAGTGTGTTGACATAATTCATTTAATAAAGAGATTACAAAAATATCACCTTTGGTGGATGGAGTTATTGGCCCCAATTCTCAGCCTTAGCCCTGTGTTTAGCACTTTGCCTTATGAGTCTGTGGTTCTTCCCATTAAAGGGTGGTGCAAATTTCTTCACTCTTATATTTGACCAGGAGACTGGCTTTGGCCAATAGCATGAGAAGAAAGTGACGGTATCCCAGTTCTGAACTTCAGCCTTAAGAGAACTTGCATGTTTCTGCTCATTTCTTGTAATTCTGCCATCACGATGAAAAGAACATGCCTGGGCTTGCCTGCAGGGCCCAGGAAGAGAGCACCAAACACTGACAGCAGAGCCACCCAGCAGAGCCCCACCGTAGGTGCCCTGAGCCCCAGCCAGCCCACAGCCACAGGAATGACAGAAATGTTTATTGTTGTTTACCACTGATGTGGTGTATTTGCTTGCAGTGCAACAATAGCAAGTCCACACATAATCTTTCTCTGACTCAACTTCATGGCATCCAGTCCCCCAGATGGATGACCCTGTACCCAAGACACTGAATTGGCCCAAATGACCAAGGTAGATATTATACCCATGTCCAAGCCAGGACATCTGTCCTTCATTCCTCAGTGGACAGTAGGGAATAAAGAAGAGAATCACCTGACTAAGTGTTGTAGAAAAAAACCAGGTTCTTGTCACATGACCAGGAAAAATCAGCCAGGCAGACCCTTTGAAGGGCTGGGGATAATGGAGTTTATTGGGTGAAAAGGAAAAAGACTCTCAGCAAAGCAAGAGGGGTTCATGTTAACAGGTCCCAATCTCACAGATTGAATCTCAGGTCACCTCCCAGAAACAGGAGAGGCCAGACTCCCATCACTGCAAATGGCTTGAACTTTCCAAGTTTCCATCCCATCCTCCCAGTGTGCAGGTGGGCACTGTTCAGAGAGAATCAGGGAAGTGTGGGCTTCAATTGAGACCTGAAGTCTGGTTTTTTAGCCTTCAGACTGTTTTAGGCTTGAAGGCAGGGTTTTGTGTGGGGACACTTGCTGCCTCCTGTCTCTATTATAAGGGCCAGGACCCTTACTCGGCACTTGCCATGTGTTGTCTCATTTTGTCCTCACAGCCGTGGTGTCCCCACTTCACAGGTAAAGATGCCAGGTTTGCTGAGGGGAAACCCCTTGCCTCTGTTCTCCCACTTGGGAAGAGAAGTCCTGAAAGCATCTTTCAACGGTGGTTCTTGGAGATAATTCCAAAGAGAAGGACCAGCCTTGTCTGGAATCAGAGCAAATGGGTGGAAAAGCAGAGCTAGCGAACCAATCACCCACACTCTCTCCATCAGCCCCGTCCTCACAGCGGCCTGAACATTGAATCTGGCCTCATCTAGACGTGATCCCATGCTCTCCCTGGGACTATGTTACTTGGACAAGGAATATTTCTCCTGGAATCCTTTGTACCTTGCTCTCTTACTTGCCTTAGATAACCCCTTCTGACAGGGAGCAGAACATTACATAAGGGATGCTGGAACTCTGCCTCCAAGATGACAGCATTTTTGAAACAAAGGCATAGCCATAAATCTAATTTGTTTCTTTGCCAGGCTTTCCAAACACAGCTTCGTTGTAGGAAAGTGACCATCCCATCGGAAAATGGAATAATTGTGACCTGCATTTTGAGGACATATCTTTCTGCAGCCTGGGCGCTCGTTCACGCGTTCATGTGATAAATTTCTATTGAAAGCACACTGTGAGTCAGGCAGGCTTCTAGGGCCTCGGGGCCCAGGTCATTCTCTTAAATTAGTGCCCCTTTGTTTTGGAAGCATTTTAGATTAGACGTCCTTTACCATTGCTCACCGTAGGACTTTAGATGGCTTTCAGACACACACCCAAGTTCTCGCCTTCATCTGCCCCTGATAACTTGACTTCTATCTTGCCTTCCTAGCCTCTACTTGTTTCCACCTGAGGTTTCCCTGCCCTAAATGCTCCCCTCCATTTCCCTCTAACTTTGTTTTCCAAGATACTGATCTAATGGCTTCAGAGAGCAAGGGGACTTCCCCAACTTCCTGGAGGAGAACCTTTCACAAGTCCCTTAGTGACACCATTGGGAATAATAAATACTTTGTGACATTTGATGCACAATAAGAATATACCCTGAATAATGATCTAATGATCACATTGCTTTGCTTTTGTTATTGTTGTTAACCAATCTGCCTCAACTATTGGAATGTGTGCCTCTTTCTTCAGGTCAGGGACCGTGTTGTGAAAACCTGAGCTCCTGGGACATATTATAGAAGAAGCACAACAAAAACAGATTGGCCAATGTTAATTTGCCTATTCTGCTTATTGTTTATTGTATATGCTCTAGAATGTATGCTCCAAGAAGACAGGACTCTGTCTGTTGTATTCAATGATGTATTATGAGTACCTGGAATAGTGTCAGGCACGTAATAGGTATTCAATAAATATTGTTAACTGAAAGAATAGCTAGGAGCAGACAGAGAAAATTTTTAGCACTTGCATAACAATAATAATTCCAGTCTCCAAATATCTTGTCTTTTCCTAAAGGCGGTAGGTCTTCCCGATACTGATGCCCACAGTTCTTTGTTCTCGCTATAAACAAAACAAGATATTATCAGTGGGATAAGACCTCCCACTGGCACCAGTTTTGGTTGGTCGGGAGCAGGAGCAGATATCAGCCACCCAGGGCATCTATTTAAAGTGAAGAAGCTTTGACTTCTGGATCATTATCCACCCGCAGAAGTGCAAAGATCTTTATGGGAGCACCATCTTTTCTGGTGATCACACCTCTGGAAATGATGTTATAAGGCCAGGAAATTGATTTCCTGCATTGCAAAATCGTTCCCGGGGTCATCAGTATCAAAGCCAAGTGGTTCATGGATTTTTTTTTTCTTAAGATAAAGTGCAATATGTTTTGTGAGTTAAGCTTAACAAGATGTGATGAAATGAAAGTTTATCCTTTGAATAAGTGTCGTGGCTTAACACAGGCAGCCTATCCTGGTCCCTTCCTTAATCATGACCTACAGAATTGACTTCCCCCTAAGCAAAAAGTTATGGCACCGAGAAGGTAGCTGGGTGCGTGGGGATGGGGCTGGCGGGCCACTTCTGCTGCCCGATGTGGCCAGGCCCAGGAGTCCCTCATGCAGCAGCGATGAGACTGAAGGGGAAATAGGCACTTTCTTGCCTGAGAGCAGGGTGATGAATTGATACAACCATTCCAGAGAGCAATGAGGCCCTAGGTATAGAATTGAACATATATTGACATTCTAACCCAGCACTTTTTTTGTGGGAATTTAACTAAAAGAAACTCTTTTGCAGGTGGGTGCACAGGAAAACCAGTCCATGATATGTGTTATAGTGGTGCTTGTAATACAAGAAAATGATGGCAAGCTATTTACTGTCACTAGAACAGTAGATAAAACAAGTCTTGCTATATTCAAAGAGTAAAAGACTAAGTAGAAGCTAAAATGATGAACTAGAGTAGGAATCAGCAAACTGTGGCCAGCAGGCCAAATCTTGTCTGTCTCCTGTGTTTGTTAATAAAGTTTTATTAGAAGATACCCATTCATTTACTCACATATTGTCTGTGGCCACTTTTTGCTCTAAAAGATTTGCTCAGTAGTTATAATAGATACTGTAAGAGCCATATGTACCCTAAATGCCCCGAAGTAGTTACAATCTAGCCCATTACAGAATAGCTGTGCTGGTTCTTTTTAAAATAGAGCTTCATAGATCACCAACTAAAAAGAAATGTTGAAGGAAAAGGGTAGATTATAGCAGAAAATGCCATGATGCTGTTTATGCGAATTAAACACAAACATATATGGCTATATACCTAAGTACGAGAAAGTGGCACAGATGGGCTGGAAGGTGTCAACCTATTTCATGATTCTAATCGCCTATGGGAGGGCCCAAGGAAAATGGACTGGGGCTGAAGGGAATCAAAGTCTATGCAAAGATAATGACTTATTCCTTCTGTTGCATAGACTTGGAATAAATATAACAACATTATGCTCCCAAGGGAGGTAGGCAGAGTCCACAGGATGCAGGTTTCGGTGTTTGAGGCATAGGCTGCTTCTAAGACCACTCTTCCCAGCCCCGCCTCACCCTGTGGTCACTCTCTCGGTACAATGAACAACTTTGTCAACTGCACGTGGCAGACAACTCTGACCTGAGGGCTAAAGTTCAGGCAGAACAACGTGTTTTAGACAAATAAATAATTGGGATTGAAGACAAAACTATAGGTATACATATAATTTGGAATGCCCTAATTGTATTTTCCTATTGCTAACATCACCACTTAAAAATGTGGGATTTATCTAAGTCTGTGCCCTCCAAAACCATAGCTTCTAGCCACATGTGGCTATTGAACACTCAACATGTGGCCAGGACGAAAGAAAATGTACTATCAATGTAAAACACACACCGGATCTCAAGGGCAATACAGAAAAAAAAATATGTATCTCATTAACAATTCATCCTATCCATGGCAGGTTAAAATGGTCATGTTTGGTATACCAGTGGATTAGTCTACTATTGCAGCTGTAACAAATTACTTCAAACTAGGTGGCTTGAAACAACTCCAATTTGTTATCTCACCGTTTTGTAGGTGAGAGGTTTAATGCAGGCTTTACTGGGATAAGACTGAGATGTCATCAGGACTATATTCTTTTCTGGAGGCTCTAGAATGGTGGTCCCCAGCCTTTTTGGTACTAGGGACTGGTTTTGTGGAAGACAATGTTTCCACAAGCCAGAGTTGCGGATGGTTTCAGAATGATTCAAAAACACTACATTTATTGTGCACTTTATTGTTATGATTGCTACATTGTAATAATATAATGAAATAATTCTACAACTCACCATAATGTAGAATCAGTGGGAGCCCTGAACTCATTTTCTTGCAACTAGGTGGCCCCATATGGGGATGATGGAAGACAGTGACAGATCATCAGGCATTAGATTCTCATAAGAAGCATGCAACTAGATCCCTCACATACTCAGTTCACAATAGGGGTGGTGCTCCTATGAGAATCGAATGCTACTGCTGATCTGACAGGAGGTGGAGCTCAGGCAGTAATGCAAGCAATGGAGAGTGGCTGTAAATACAGATGACACTTCAGTCCTTCTCCCATGGCACCACTCTTGCCTTCTCTTATGCCTCCCTCTTCTACGTTTGTTTGTTTGTTTGTTTGTTTGTTTGGAGACGGACTCTGGCTTTGTCACCCATGCTGGTGTGCAGTGGTATGAGCTCAGCTTACCGCAACCTCCGCCTCCTGGGTTCAGGAAATTCTCCTGCATCAACCTCCTGAGTAGCTGAGATTACAGGCACCCACCACCACACCCAGATAATTTTTGTATTTCTAGTGGAGATGGGGGTTTCACCATTTTGGCCAGGCTGGTCTCGAACTCCTGACCTCAGGTAATCCACCTGCCTTGGCTTCACAAAGTGCTGGGATTACAGGCATGAACCACCATGCCCAGCCATCCCTCTTCTACTTTTAAGGACCTTGGTGATTACAGATTAGATCACATCCCTATCTTAAAATCAGCTGGCTAGCAAACTTAATTCCATCTGCAACTTCAATGCTCTTTTGCCATGAAACAAAGGTTTTGAACACCTTCAGGGAGGTCTTTATTTTGGCTATCACAATTGAGCTAAATAAAAATATTTTATTAAAATTCATTTTACCTGTCTCTTTCCACCTTTTTAATGTGGCTATAAGAAAATGTAAAGTTGTCCATGAAGCTCCCATTCTATTTCTATTGGGCATCACTGCTTCAAGATGTGAATGTGCTTCACCAACTATAAGGTACCTTGATGGTAAGGAATGTTAATTGAAAGAAAAAGACTTTTTATGAAGTCACTTTTTTTTTTATTTTTATTTTTATTCTTTTTCAGATAGGTTCTCATTCTGTCACCCAGGCTGGAATGCAGCAATACAATCATGGCCACTACAGCTTCAATCTCCTGGGTTCAAGTGATCCTCCTACCTCAGCCTCCCAAGTAACTGAGACTATAGCTGCATGCCACCATGCCCAGCTAATATTTTATTTTTTCATAGAGATGGGGTCTCACTATGTTGCCCAAGCTGATCTCAAACTCCTGACCTCAAGAAATCCTCCTGTCTCAGACTCCCAAAGTGCCAGAATTACAGGTGTGAGCCACCACACCCCAGAAAGTTGCTCTTGAAGATAGCAAAACACACTTCCACTCACACGAATAAATAATACTACGATAGCTCACATTTAGTGAGGGCTTACAATGGGCCAGGCCTTGTGTTTAAATATCAGTTGGTTTCATCTTTATATTAACCCTGAGACAGGTACTGTTGTTCTTTACGTATTGCAAGTAAAGTTGCTGAGGCACAGGTAGGTTAAGTAATTTGCCGAAGTCACACAGCCAACAAGTAGGAGCACAGCCTGTGGACTCTGGAGGCCTCCCTCTAGGTGGTGTGCACGTGTTAGACATCAGTTTGCACTGTAAGATGCATGAAGGGTGCTGTTCTTAGACACAACCGGCAAAAACAACAAGGCTTTGGGGTCTACCTGCCCCTCTGCCAAGAAACTACAAAAGACACCTCTTCTTTGTGCAGCTCTTCAGAGTGACAACCCAGGTATATAACTCCCAGCCATAAAGCGAATTTCCCCTGGATACTCTGTCTTGAGGCATCCCTCCAAATGCTTTATGGGTATTTGAGTCTGGCTCACTTTTTAAGCTCCACGTGTGACTAATTCCCACCAGACAGGCAGCAGCAGGAGTCCAGCAGCTGCAGGGAAAGGCCTCAGCTTCTAAGGTCTTGAAGGAAAGGGACAGTTTAGCCACACACATATTCACACACACACAAACACACAGGCACACATACATACACACAGACACACATGCATACACACATACACACACATATATACACATACACACACACACACCCCTACGCACACATACACACATACACATACACATTCACACACATTCACACACACACATACATATACACAAAATTTAAATATCTCTATACTTATCTCTACTTTTGTATATGTCCAAATGAATATATATATGCTTTAAATATCTTTTTCTGTATGCTGATATACGTATGTCTGTGTGCACATGTAAATTTGTCATGCATTTCCTTGTCTTTCTCACTTATTTTACCCAACTCTTTCTCTCTTAAATATCTCTACAGTTCAAGATTTCCTTACATAGTTCCAAAGTTAAATTTTATTTAACATTCATTTATATATCTTTGTGTGTGTGTGTGTGTGCACGTGTGTATTTCACATGGAATAATTCCTGATCACCACACATATATGAATGCCTCTGTATGTGTATAAACACATAATAAAAGTACATCCATACCACCAAGAAAAACATTTTAAAAATTATTTTGGTGAGCCGAGATTCTGGATGCCTGATAGTGGTATGGTTTCCTACAGTGTATTTAACCAAACCCCACTCCGGTATTAAGAAGCTCACATAACTAGAATTATATTTTACTAGCAGACAACTCTGAACTAAGGACTAAAGTTAAGGCAGAACAACATATTTTAGATAAATAAATAATTGAGATTTTAAACAGAAGTACATGCATAGATATAATTTGGAATGCCCTAATTGCATTTTCCTGTGCTAACATCACCAGTTTTAGAGATATGGGATTCACAATTTTAGGGATATGAGTCCCACAGTTTCTGCTCTTTAGAATTCACTCCTTACTTGACCTCCCTCAGGCACACACAACATTTCCTCCGTAAGAGATGTTTTCTGAGTCGCATCTGCATTTCCTAATATCTGGAAACCCCTCTGGGTCACCCTTCCCCTCAGCACCTTTGGGCCACCTCCTGGGCCCTGATGTGCAGGATCCAATCAGGCAGACGTGCAGTTGCATTTTTAGAACCAGCCCATTCTGTTCCTTAGCCATGCTGTGGCAAGCCCTTTCTGTAAAGGGCCAGATAGTAAATATTTTTGGCTCTGCAGGTCACACGGTCTCTGTTACAACTCAACTCTGCCATTGTAGGGCATGAATCATGGGCCATATGTAAATGAAGGGACATGGCTGTGTTCCAGTGACGCTCTTCCAAAAACAGGCGATGGGCCTGGATGTGGCCCACTGGCCATATTCCTGACCCCTGCCATCCACCAACATGGGTCGTTATCTCCTGATATCTGTAGGTCACTTTCACATATGTCTAGCTGAGGTACCCGGTGAGTATTTTAGAGCCCAGGGAACTCATCAGTGGCTGCGCCCGCACATAATTAGGTAGTGAAGCCAATGTGATGATTTGAAGCTTCGTTATTTGCTCCCCTGATTTTAGTCTCCAAGGATCTGTGAGTTCCTTGTGTGTCCTATTGATCACTTTTTCCAGCAACCCAGCACAGTGCCTGGCCCACAGTAGGTACTCAGTACTGATGAAATACTTAAAAAAATTTAATTATAATCTAATTATAATCAGGTAGAATTTAAAGTATAGTATTCATTCAACACTTTTTCAGAAAGTGATAACATCACTCTTGAATGGATAATGGAAATGTTGCTATTATCGCGCTGTCACATGAAACAATAATTTATGTTAGTCTTGTAAATAGAGGAGGGGGATATTATTTCCTGGCCTGCCCAAATTTGTTTCAAACACTTGAATGGATGAATGAGTAAATGGATGATGGCTTTTTTCAGACTTTCTTGGATTTTCCTGGGGCATGGAGAGCTGGAGTCTTGCCTCTCTTTCCTTTTCCACCTCACAGCACACATCATTTTTTGATCATGAAATTTCTTTACCACTAAGATCAGGCAAAGCCTCAGAATCCCTGTCAACTCAGCTCTCTATGCAGGTACTCAGAATCGGTCAAAGTTAACAAGTGCTGTGAAATTTCTTTGTTATCCCTAAACCAAATGTTTTCTTGAGCATCTACTATGTGCTCAGCATACATTAGGTTAGGCAAGATTAACCCAAAGTAGGGAGGTAACAAGGAACCATGGCACAGCCAGGGGTGTCAACATAAGTGCCATGGGCACTCAGAGAGACCCCAAGACCTGGAAAGCTTGGGAAGTAATGTAATAATTCCAGTTCTTTGAGGACCCACTTTGTCTCAGGTCCTGTGCTAAAGCTGATATGTGCCCCACTGAATCACACAGCAGCCAATAAGGTAGGTCTCTCTCATTATCTAGAGAAGGAAACTGATATTCTTAACATTCCTAGGAGCTACAATTTACACCCAAGCCTTGGGACATGAAGCTGTGAAACCAGGGGAGATGAACTCAGGTGTGTTCTTAAGGATGCCAAGAGGAGGTAAACTAGTGGGCCTTATAGAAAGGATAAGCTTTGTTGGAAAAGAATGTAATCTTTGGCCTATTTCATCAGTCTGAAATATGGGTGTGCATGTTTAAATGAGTAGATGGGTGGGAGGGTAGATGGATAGATGGATGGATGGGGCCAGATAAGCTAAAGCATAGGGTTTGAGGTTGAGTTGGTAGCACTAAGGCTGGAAAGATAAGATGAAATCTGATTATAAAGGGCCTTGAATGACAATTTTTAGAACTCAGATTTATTCTGTAGTGGAGAATAGGGAGGCATGACCGTTGCAGTGGGGAGTACAATTATTGGTAAGATGTTTTAAAAGATGACTATGGTGGCTGGGCACAGTGGCTCAGGCCTGTAATCCCAGCACTTTGGGAGGCCGAGGTGGGCGGATCATTTGAGGTCAGAAGTTTGAGATCAGCCTGGCCAACATGGTGAAACCCCATCTCTACTAAAAATACAAAAATTATCCAGGTGTGGTCGTGCTTGCCTGTAATCCAAGACACTCGGGAGGCTGAGGCATGAGACTCACTTGAACCCAGGATGCAGAGGTTTCAGTAAGCTGAGATGGTGCCACTGCACTCCAGTCTGGGCGACAGAGTGGAACTGTGTCTCGAAACAAAGAACAAGAAAGATGACTATGGCCCCACTGAGGAACACAGATTAAAAGGACAGGCTGGGGCACACAGCTCAGAGGGGTGATTGGGTACCAATAATCTCATCAAGAAGAGCTGCACGTATATACTGGGGGCTTACCCTGTACCAGGCGCCCTCCTAATTGCTTCATGGGCATTTTCTCACTCAATTTGCCCAAGATCCTAAGAAGTAAGTGCATGTTTATCATCCCCATGTTACACTGAGGAAGCTGAGGTGCAGGGAAGCTAAGTAATGTCCCCAAGTTGGTGATTACAGTGAGCAGTGGTGGAGCTAGGAGTCTCATGTGAGCAGCTGGCTCCAGAGTCCAGACCCTTGACCCCGACATCTTTTTGGTGGTCAGGGACAGCCAGTGGTCTAGAGGGCAGTAAAGGGGACAGGCATTGGAAGGGCAGGAAAGAGAGCAAGACCAGCCAGGTGGCTGTTTTAGAGCTTCTCAGGCCATCGACCCAGAACATCACACTATTGCCCATGGAAGCTGAATGCCCCGCTGTTCCTGCACTGTGAATTCCGGGGACGTGCTGTTGACCTGGACCCCTGAGAGAAGCCCAACAAGAGCCCCTGGAAGGATAGAAATCTCAGGTATGCAGGATTGCATACTTATTCATTAATAACCAAAGAAAGAAACATTAACATTTCTTTATAAACGTGAAATGCTAGACACTGTTTTAAATATTTCCCTGGCAGCCACCTACAGCCTAGCACAGTGCTTGGCACAGAGCACACACTCCATACACATTTGTTGAATAAATGAATGAATGGTGAGTGAATGAAGGAGCACTGTGCTAGGAGCCAGAGCCGCAGGTCCCAGTCTGAGCTTCTCCATCCTCTTGTTTGATGGAGCTTACACAAGTCATGCCGACCTCTCTGGACCTCAGTTTTGGCAGAATGATGGGCGAGTGAGCCAGGGAATTCAAAGATTTTAAGGACGCTGCGTGCATGAAGGCTCCTGTTCCAGCAGCTCTCCCCAGGGTGAGGTACAGCTCCCACCAAGCTCTCCTCCTCTTCTCCCTTTGTGGCTGCTACGGTGGTTTTCTCTCTTTGCAACAGGACATCAAATGGTTAATGCACCACCCATCGTCTTTGATTTATGAAGTGGCCGATTGGACCAGGAAACACAACAGAGACAGCCTTCTCACTTGCAGGGGAGACCCCAGAGAGCAGTAATTCTGTGCACAAAAGCGAGCGGCAGCCTCGGGCCTCAGTGGTGGTGGAGAGCCCACCCTGCCGAGCCCATCCCGGGGACGATGCCAGGGCCAGCGTTTGTTCCTGCTCTGTGCAGGGACAGAGGCAGCTTTGTCACCTGGCCCCTGTCGTCCACCCAGCCCCGGAATCTCCGCTGCCTACCCTTTGCCCTGAGAACTGAAGTGCAGCCCTGCCCCGGTCACCGCTTAGCGGTTCCTTTCAGCGTCTGCCAATCTATCAAGATTCAGCTACCGCTGTGAACCCATCAACTCCATGGAAAGGAAAAAAGGAACCCTCACCACAGCAATTATTTATCCTGGCCTGAACTTCAGGTGACCTTTCCCAGGTCCACAGAAGTTGCAGACGGGAGCACCTTGGTGTGTAGGATTTTTTTTCCCACTGTGTCCTTTTAAAAAACACATTTTTTTTTTCATGACATGAACCTCTTTTGCAAAATTTTCTTTTGCAAAAAGATCTTTGGGTGGTCTATAAGACCACAATAGGGGTGGAACATTGGCCTACCTAGAGCACAGATTGGATGTAAAAGAAGTCATCCAAAAATAAAATAAATAAAAAAACAAAAACTGTGACCTCATGGGGATGGCTTCAGAGAAGACCTGAGTGCAGCTCACCCACAGGCCAGCTCAGCCCTCGGACATAAACAAGGGGCTGTTCTGCACCAAAGGCTCTGCCCTGACCCGGGGAGATCCAACATTGTAAACTCTGTGGGTGGGTGTTTTTGTGTGTCCCCGAATCAGAGAAAAATCCAGGCCATAATAAGGACTATGCAGGGTGTAACTCCCTGTGTAAATTTAAAGTGACCTAAGGGACATAATTACATAAATCTCATCATGAGACAATATACTTTTTATTTGTTTGAATTTTATTTGTATTGGTAAAACTGACCTGAAACTGACACAAGTTTATTAGAAAAAGGACTCTGTAAAAGCAAGTGGGCTGGTCTTCTTATTTAAGATGGATGTGCCGACTTCTAGTATGATTAGAGAAATGGATAACTCACTAACATCTGTGCAAACTACAATAAAAAGGGATTTAGTGTTACCCCAAGGAAGGCAAGAGAGGCTGTCTGTCCATTAAACGCTTTATTACAGCGCCAGCAGCTTTTTTCTAATTCAGTTATTCCTGCACAGCGTTCAGCACTCTGACTGCCTGTCAACCCACCAGACAGTGCTCGGGGCTGGGAGGTTTTGTGCAAGGTAGGTGACAATCAAATGAGCCACTGAGAAGAGAGGGGCGCCTGACCCTCGTGAAGGATTAACTACAGAAAGTGAGTGTGATCATGTCACACCATTACTTAGAATTTTCACAGTCAATTTCTGAAAATATGAGATAAGTTCTTAAAGAGGCAGTTGTCTCAGGAGCTCAGCAGCCTAGCGTGGTTTTGTTCCATGCAGCAGGGCAGGGAGCCTGGAGAGGGAGTGTGGACTTTGAGGGAGAGGGAACAGGTGGCATCTGCACTGTGCCTATCCTGTGTAGGGCATTCTAGAGCCAGGCCTTGGAGCAACTGGCTCCCAGGAAGGCGGCAGCCAAGAAGGGAGAGGATGGAGAAATGCCTTCTGGGACCGAGATGCCATATATCCCTCCTCCACTGGATGCTGGAGTCCAGCCTCTCCTGGGGTCAACTGGGCTGATGAGCATGACCTTTTGGGAATCATATCGGTCTTGGGGTTCATAGGAAGTCTGTCTAGGGCAGTCAAGATGCCAGTGCAGGGATGAAACGTCCATCTTCTATCATCCCTTTTCACCCCTGCAACTGCTACAACCAATATCATCATAAGCTTCCCCAGAAGACTATGTCCCCCTATGGCATGCAAAAAGATCCAGTCCCACAGGAACTCACAAGCCACGTGCTTAAGAAAAGTACTGTATGCTCAACACAAATATACTTGAGATATATATTTTCAAAGGCAGGCAAAGGTAGATGACAGTACAAGGAAGCATGGCACATTTTGGGGCCAGAGATGAGTCTATCCCTCATTTATAGGTGGTAGATCTTTAGCACAAAAAGAGGCAGGCTCCACCCAGAGTACACGCAATCTTTGGGAAGTGGAGCTGATACTAGAGCCCCACGTTGCTGATCTCCCAACCAACAGAAGTTAGGCTACGGGGCTTCACGCAGTAGGGCTTTTTGAGAAGATGGACTGGAAATGTGATTTCTTCCTTTGCATCTATATATTTAAATGAGAAAAGTAAACCACAAACCTCTAAGCTTGGTTCTGCTAAAGTAATTTAACATCTGCTGCCACCTGAATGTAATTGAAACAATTCATTACCAAATTTACTGATCTGCTTAATGATTTTGTATTTCTCTTTCAAAATCACCTTCCTCCTAAGCTAGCCTAGGTAAATTACCCTTTCCTTCAAATCTGAGAGATTGAAGGGACCTGGGAGAACATCCAGTTCAAGCCCCCTCACTTTAAAGATGGTGTAACAGTGTTTTGTGTGTCCGTGGTGGGGTTGCAGACCTTTATCGAGGTCACAGAGCAAGTCCAGCAAGACTTGAACACAGACTGCCAGAATTCCACCCTTGTCTCATTCCGAGATTGTGTGCTGAGGGTTTTCAACTGCATCTCTAAAGGGAAGGCCAAAGAAAGAGCAACAGGAAAGGATGGTAAACAGAGGGTAGAGAGGAAGAAGGAAGGAGAAGAAAAAAAGGAAAATAGCAAGCTCTCTTTCCAGAGCCACACATTTTTTATGTTTGCTCAGTGGCAGTCTGTTAAAGAAATACTTCATTGTCACTGAGCACAGAGTCATTAAAGGCACCTTGGAAATTTGGACCCTTTTACTAGAATCAGGGCTTAAATAGCAACTTAATTTATGACACTTCTCGAGGCTGATGGCGTTTTTGCTCTAAGGTAAGGTCATCTCAGTATATACCCCTCCCGTCGCTTCCCTTTAGAACACGCAGAGGCGTTTCCTCTTTACTTTCAAGTTACTGATTATTCAACTGCTCAAATGTAAGTCACATATGTATGTAGGCACGTTTGAGTCCACGGTGTGTTTCTAAAAGAGAGCTCTTTTATATCTGCCTGTAAAAGAGGAGAGCGCAAAGAGGGGGGAACCCACAAATAAGCAAGTGAATAATTAGATCAGAGATAGATGCCACCTTTTCCCAGTGTTAAAACTGCGAGGGGAAAAAGTACTCGTGCATAATTGACATAATTGATCTAGTATTTTTTTTCCTTTTTGCTGCAGTAATTTTTATGCATGCCATTGTTGCTGTTATTATCCAAGATGTGATCTTGTGTGGTTGATAATACAGGCTAGATATGAATACGCGTACGCACCAGCCAATCACAAATCTATAGTGTCTATTTCTGCATCACCAGGTGCTATCTCATGGGAAATATCCTCTTTTTTGGCAGGCACACAGAGCACTGCATTATCTGTCATTTTCATTAGATTCAAGCTACAGCTGGGCCAAAAAGACTTAGTTCTAGCATATGTGCTCAAAATGGCCAAGCTGCGATTGTCCAAATTCACCCTTTCAGGATTGCATTACTGAACAACTGGAGCCGAAGCTAGAAATTGGAGAGAGCAAAGCGCCTGAATTCCACTTGGAAAATGGCAAACACCATAAGCTCTGAAGATTGAAGCTTATCATCATGACTAACTCAAAGGGTCAGAGGAGACACTGGCTTCCACCAGCAAGCTCAACGTCTTTTGGCACAACTTAGGCAGGGATGGAAGCTGCACAGAGCCTAGATTTTGACACCACTTAGCCAATGTCTTTCATTCCCCTCTGTGCCTTTCAGTCGATCTTGGCCTTGTGGAATGTGATAGGTTCTGCACCCAGGTCTTGCCCTGGGCCAGCCGGTCTTGAGCCCCGTAGGACGTTGTCTGTGGCCTGCTGCGTACTTGGATATCTGGGGTGTATAAAAAGCAACTCATCCTGAGAGAAAAGCATCCAACTGTCGTAAGCTTGAGTTTCCATGCAAGGCTCCACTATTTTATAAATTCAGTCCTTTATGTGAACATGCGAAGAAGACATGTTGAAAAATTAGCCCCACAAAGAAATAAATACAAAAATCCCCACTCCAGGTTGCTGGAAATGGGAGAACCACGGGGCTGGGGAAGATAGTCACTCCACCCAGTGGACTTCATGTTATTTGAAGCAGACATTGAAAAAAAAAAAAAAAGAGAGAGAGAGAGAGACTAGTTGTTCAAGCATAGAAAAAGAAAGCAAAAGGCCAGTGGGAATATAAAATAGTGCAGCCACTGTGGAAACAGTACAGGTGTTCCTCAAAATATTAAACATAGAATAACCATATGACCCAGCAGCTCCACTATTGAGTCTATACCCTGAAGAATTGAAGAGATACTTGTACACCCATGTTCACAGCAGTATTATTCACAATAACCAAAATGGAAGCAACTCAAGTGTTCATTGGTAGATGAATAAATGAATAAATAGGCAAAATGCCATAGAGACAAAATAGAACAGCACTCCCAGGGGCTGAGAAGAAGGGGGAATGGAGAATTACTACTTAATTCAGAGTTACTGGTACAGGGTTACTGGTACAGGGTTCCAGCTGGGGAAGATAAAAGGATTCTGGAGATGGATGGCAATGATGATTATACAACAATATGAATGCACTTGATACCACTGAGTTGTACACTTAAAAATGGTTAAAATGCCAAATTGCTTATTACGTCTGTTTTACCACAATGAAAAAAAAGTAGGTTTGTGTCTGGTCCTGGAGACACAGACTCCCTGAGTCTGTGCCGCAGCAATACCGAGCAATGCTGTGATCTTCCAGAATGCCATTAAGGGTGACCCCTTGGCCATATGTCCTTTGAGCGATGTGCAAAATTCCAAAGACAGATGGAATATCTGGGATTTGGTTATGAGGATATATGCTGCCCTAGAACTGTCCCGGGTTTTCATGCCAGGATGGAGACTTCACACACCATAGTGGCAGGGGATTTCTGCAGGGAGAAGTCTGCTGACATAACCCATCTTATGGGTTCTGGCACCTTGTCCACGGACAGCAGTCAGCTGTTTTTCATCTGCACTGCTAACAGGGTCTAGCTGAATGGCTAACAAGCAAGGTGAAATGTAGCATGAATGTTTTGAAAGCCAAGGAGCCTCACTTTGGGTTCAGGAGTAGCAAAACTAGCAAGAAGGTCACTGTTGCTGATTGGGGACAAATGTGATGAGTGTTGGGGGCTTAAACAACAGGGATGTATTTTCTCACAGTTCAGGAGGCTGCAAGTTGGAGATCAGGGTGACAGCATGATCAGGTTCGGGTGAGGGCTCTCTTCCTGACTTGCAGACAAGCACCTCCTTGGTGAGTCCTCACGTAGGGATTGGTGGGGGAAACAGAACTCTGGTAGTCTCTTCCTCTCCTTATAAGGGCACTAATCTCATCATCAGGGCTCTACCCTCATTACCTTATCTAAACCTAATCGCCTCACAAAGGTCCCATTCTCCAAATTCCATCATGTTGAGGTGTAGGGCTTCAACATATGATTTGAGGTTTGGGGGGGACCTACATTCAGCCCATAACAAATGTGATTCTTATCTTCACCAAACCATTCTTCCTGCAACTAAAGAGAGCATCCCACATCTACATGCTCTTGGGTCCTGTGGTCCATCTGTTCTCATTAGCTGTAATTCTTTGGGTTCCATATTTCCCTCATACTCCTCCAAGTCCAGCTAGACTGCAAGCATCAGTTTATGAATAGGAAATTAAAAGTAACCTACAAAACACCTGATTTTGAAAAGATGTTTCCCCACAGGGGCCCTGTTGTCTATTGATTGTAGTGCTTTAAAACAAAGTAAATATTTTTTTGTTGTTAAAAGAAATTTCTTCTTGCATTTTCTTTCCATTATCACCCCATTAATGGAAACGAGGTAAGGCAATCTGAAAACATTTGAGTGAGAGAATATACAAACAAACTTTCAAACTGTCTTTCAGCAAGTGAGGCTAAAGTTATTGAATATGCAAATTGCCTTATTAAAAGAAGAATGATGTCTTTTTCAGCAATCAGTTTAATTACAGTGGAACCCTTCAATGGAGAAATCAACTTGTTTCTTAGAGTAGAAATTTTTTAGAAAGGGAATTTAGGTATAACAGATCAAAATTAGAAAATTTACACTTGGTAGGAAAAATGGTCTCGGTAAAAAAAAATGTACACCTGGTAGAAAAAATGAGGTGATGGGGGAAGAGGAAAAGAGATGCCAGTACCCCGCTTGGTAGCCTTGCCTGGGTCTCTGAGCCCCAGGGTATTTGTTTGCCATTGTCCTGCTCTACAGCTTGAAGGCAGTGTTACCAAAATGCCAGGGGTTTGGTCTAGATCACGTCGCTCCCTGAACAGAAAGACAATCACTGAGACAATGAGTATTGCCAGGGAAGAAGACTTTATTCAGATGATGCAGCCCAGGAGATGGGAGATAAGTCCCAAATCCATCTTCCCAACTGATTCAAATTAGGGGTTTATATAGCAGGGAAGAAATGCAACTATGTGTGGGAAAACTGAAATTAGGGAGCAGTCTGGAATCTCAGAGTCTGGATGTGGTGATACTATCTAGAAGCCTGAGAATCAGTTTCCTGAGAAAAGGAGTCAGCTCAGACAAAGATAAGTTTCAAGCTTTAAGACAGGGAAGGTGAATTTCTATGTTTATTCAAAAAAGAAAAAAAAACCCATAAACCTCAGTTCTATGGGACAATTAGGCCTGTTTCAAAAGAAAAGATAGAATGGCCTATAAAAGGTATTTATGCCCAATAACTAAGGCCCCATACTCCCTGTGGGGTAGGAGTGGATTTGGTAGGGTGGGGCCCATGTGCACCAGGACCAGAATTAATGTGATGTCAGTATTGAGAAGGCCTTCCATCAGAGCCCTGTCCATTCTGCCCCAGGCCTTTCCCTTTCCCCACAGAGGCCAGAGTTCTCTGCCCAGTGTCCCATTTCTCCAAAATCTTCTCCCCGCTCAGGGATTAGGGATCTGAGTAACCATGCAAGCCTTTCCTCAGTGAAGACCCATTTGTTCATTCCAGGCCTTACAGGTCTGTTTTAATGGAGGGTCGCATGGTTGGGGGGATACTGGTGCTTCATGAGACACCAAAACAACCATGACAACTAAGGAAGATCTCTGGAGAGACCTGGTCTGGAGGTACACTTCACCCAAGTCCTACCCTCCGCTACCTCCATATCATAGTGCCCTTGGAAGGGCGGCCGACCAAGATTTAGGGCAGAGGTTTGAAGTCACACTTTTTGGGTTGACTCTCTGCTACTGAGAGCATCAACTTAGTGACCACCAGCAAGTTGTAGATCCTCTCTATACCTCAACGTGCTCATCTGTAAAATGGGGGAGATAACACTGTCTGTCTAATAGGATGGGTTTGAAATGTACAAAGAAAATCAGGCAATAATTTGGTATAATATTTGTCCCATTGCAAACATTCCTTCAATAGTCATGGTGGTGGCAGCAGTACAAATCTCCCGTGTACACTGTATTGTTACCTTAGCTTTCACACAAGTCTGAAATGCAAAACATGCAATTCACACATACTCAAGAAATGCACAGGCAAGTGATCCTTCAGTGAACTTCAATTTCTTCAGCAGAGAACACACGCCAACAGTGAACAAAACTGGGAAAACAATCCCTATACTTTAACGTTCTAGTGGAAAGACAAACAATAAATAAAAAGCATCATGAACATATAGATCATGTTTTATTTCAGAAGTATTTGCAGGGAACAGAAGAATAGAACAAAGTGGTCAGAAGACCTGAAGCAAGCTAAGCAGCTGGCAGCGGCAATGTAAATAAGATGAACAAGATCAGGCTCGTTGAGGGGAGGTTGAGCAAGGATTTTAAAATGGAGGGAGCCAGGGAAATCTAGAAGAAGAGTATCTTAGGGAAAGAGGCAAAGGCCCTGGGGCAGAAGTGGGCCTGACCTGTTCCTGGCACAGCAGTAGGTCAGTGGAGGAGGGAGTGGCAGGAGTTGGAAAAAAACGCCGAAGATAGGGACAGAAAGTGATGGGGCTAGATCATGTAGGGTCTCGCAGTCACCATTAGGGCTCTAGCTCATGCTTAGATGAAATGGCAGTCCTTTGTAGGGCTCTTGAGCTGAGAAGTAGTATTAATTATCTGACTCTTATTTGAAAAGGAAGATCCAATGACTGTATCGTGGGTCACTTGGGATGGGGCACACATAGCCTGGAGGTGAGGGACCAAGCTGGTAGCAGCAGTTGTGGATGCGAGAATATTCTAAATGTGGAAATATTCTAAAGGCAGTCCAACAGGCTTACCTCACAGATTAGATGTGGGGTCTGAGAGATACAGAGGAGACAAGATGACTTCCAGATTGCATTTAATTAATGCAAAGTAGTTTGTAAACAAGGAATCCCTGACTACCTTGTTTGTTGTGAAAAACAATAAATCTACATTTACTCTCAATTGCTAAGTGCTTACCTATAGTGTTTAACTCAGTACAACAGACTATACTGCACATTTAAAAATGAGGTCACATTAAGAATATGTCATCTATGCCTCAGGTGAGGAATATGCTCAGATGAAGACATTCTGGGCATCAGGTGGTAAATGGAAAGCACTCATAGTATTTTACTTCTGTCTGTTTCTTGAAAAAATGTGTTCCCATCCCAGGGCATTTGCACATGCTATGGTTTGTGCCTAAAATGTTCTTTGAACATCTGGCTATTTCTCCTCATCAGCTCAATTATTTCCTCCAACCTGGCCACTCTCTCCCACTGGATCCTGTTGTATTAGTCAAGGTTCTCCAGAGAAACTGAATCAACAGGATACATAGATGTAAACAGATTTATTATACAGAGTCAGCTCTCTGTAATCCCAGCATTTTGGGAGGCTGAAGCAGGCAGATCATTTGAGGTTAGGAGCTCAAGACCAGCTTTGCCAACATGGTGAAACCCCGTCTCTACTAAAAAGTCAAAAATGAGCTGGGCATGGTGGTGTTCCTCTAATCCCAGCTACTCGGGAGGCTGAGGCAGGAGAATCACTTGAACCCAGGAGGTGGAGGCTGCAATGAGCTGAGATCACGTCACTGCACTCCAGCCTGGGAGACAGAGCGAGACTCCATCTCAAAAATAAAAAAAAAAATAAAAAAAAAGAATTGGCTCATGTGACTGTGGTGGCTTAGAAGTCCCCAGACGTGCAGTCAGCAAAGGGGGAGACCCAGGAAAGCCCATGGGATAGCTCCAGTTTGAACCCAGAGGCCTGAGGACCAGGAGAGCTAACAGTGTACGTTCCAGTCTGAAAGCCAGAAGTCTCAAGACCCAAGAAGAGCAGATGTTTCAGCTCAAGTCCAAAGACAGGAAAAGACCAGTGCCCACCTCCATCAGTCCAGCAGAAGGAGCTACCTGTTCCTCCTGGGAGGTCAGTCTTTTTGTTGTATTCAGGTCTTCAGTTACTGGATGACCACCCCACCCCACATTGTGGAGGGCCACCTGCTTTGCTTAGCCTAATAATTTAAATGCTAATCTCATCCAGAAACACTCTCACAGAAACACCCAGAATAACAATAATCTGGGCGTCCTGTGGCCCAGATCATGTAAAACGAACCATCACACCTGGTGTGTCCCCTTTGTATTGGTATTTTATGACTTTATCTTAGTTATTTTTCTGGTTATCTATTTATGGGTTTGTCTTCTCTGTGAGAGTATCACATCCACCAGCTGTTTCTTGAATTAATGAAATACTGAATAAATGAAAACGTTCTGTGTGTGATTTGAGATCTAGGAGACAGAAGCATGGAATTTGGCTGAGGCAAGGTGACACTGGTATGGAGGGAAGAGGGTACTTGATGAGAACCAGAAGGAGCCAGGGGGCTGAACAGGAGTGGGACTAGGAGAGGGATTGGGAAGAAAGTAGACTGGATGAGATCAAACCTTATGGGAATAAACAAAAATCCATCTCTGACAGACAAATCCCCCCTGCATGCATTCTGGCTTTTATTTTTAATCTGGAGCAAAACATCCCCTGACCTGACCCCTCTGATTTGGGTCCCACATAGCAAATCAAAGCCCAAACAGGGCGGGTTCCAGGCTGGGCTTCCCTGGAAAAGTGAGGAGTGGAAATGAGCCTTGCGGTCTCACCCCAGCCCTGGAAGGCCATTTGTCTGTAGGATAAAGGGGTCAGGCAATGGCCCAGTTCATCATGACTGGCAAGGTTGCCCCAAGAGGCCCAGAGCTGGATAGACACAGGTCAGTTTCCTGCACAGCCAGCCAGCCCTCGGCCGGGAATTCTTACATTGCGCTTTCCTGTTGGCACATATGGCTTTGTGTTTTGTTGATCAATTTTAATGAAAAAAAAAAGAAAATGAAATAAAGGAGAAGCTGTCTTCAAGTGTTAAATGTTATGTGCATAAATTTTGCTAAAACTGTGAAGAGAAATACCCCTATATAGGACTTAAGCTAAAATCATCTCTCCCAAGTTGTCATGTTTTTAATTTGTTTGTGTTTTTTTTTTTTACAAATTTTAGATAGAATAATTGGTTTTAGAAGCGTTGCTCCAATGAACCTTCCTCTAGGGACTCTGTGTGGAAAGGTTCTTTTGGGGTTGAGCCATGTGGTCAGGGTTAGATTGGGTCTCAGAGGCACAAGGGTGACATGAAGGACAAGGTTCCTCCTTGGCAGGGTCTTCAGGAAAGGGAGCATATCCTGGTGGGGAGAAGGAGGCTCTGGCTCGGGTCCTTGGTGGGTGCAAAGGGGCAGGAGTGCCCAAGGCACAGGGCCTCAGATGGAACAGCTGTGTGTCTGCTCTCTGTTGCTCTGAGTGGAGGCGGCCAGTGGGGCCCTGGCCAGGAGCAGGCAGGGAGTGGTGAGCATTCTTCCCCCATCTTCCTGTCCCTCAGCACTGCAGGCCTGGTTGGCATCAGCCTCTATTTAGCCCCGCATCTCTGCCCAGCACTTGGGAAGGCTCTGGTCTGGGAATCAAGAAGATGGAGACACAGCCCTACCCTTAGGAGCCTATGATTATTACCTCTCTATAAAATGAGAGGAGCCTCACTCAGAGACAAGGAAGGGAACCCATGAGGGGCTGCAACTTGGGTCTGAGGGGAAAGTTCTGTGTGGGCTGAAGGAGGAGGAAGCCCTCTGGGGTTGGGGGCACCTCAAGCCAGTTTTCACAGTGGTAAAAAAGAGAGGGATCTCTAGGCAGGTGGTGCAGACTGAGGCAAGGCTGGGTGGTGATAATAATCCAGCCCAGGGGACATCCAGGAGAGAGGCTTGGCTGGACCCACCAGCAGAAGTCCTGTAGATCCATCCGGACCAAAGGAGGTGAGAGGCCGTGTGGGGGAGGAGGGGTGGGCACATGTTTCAGAGTTGACAATCAAGTTTCTAACTATCACAGATGATTTTGGAACATATAGTTGGAAGAGAACTCAGATGAGTCAGTGAGAAGTGATCCGAAAGAAAAATGGAGAAAGATACGAAGAGATACTTCACAGAAGTGAATATCCAAACAACCCACGAACCTATGAAAAGCTGTTCAATCTCATAATCATCAGAGAAGTGCAAATTAAAACCACAATGAGTCCAAGCATGGTGTTTCTTGCTTGTAATCTCAGCACTTTGGGAGGCCAAGTGGGGAAGATCTCTTGAAGACAGAAGTTTGAGACTGAGCAACATAGCAAGACACCATCTCTACAAAAATAAAAATAAATTATCCAGGCATGGTGACACACACCTATAGTCCCAGCTGCTAGGGAGGCTGAGGTGGGAGGATTGCTTGAGCCGAGGAGGTTGAGGCTGCCATGAGCTGTGATTGCACCACTGCACTTTAGCCTGGGTGACAGAGAGAGACTCTGTCTCTTAAAAAAAGAAATACTGAAAAAAAAAAAAAATGAGATACCACCACACGAACTGGCAACATTGGAAAGACAGAAAGTACCAAGGGCTGACAAGAACCTGGAGCAAACAGGGCTCTCATGCCCTGCTGGTGGAAATGGAAACTGGTAGAAAAACTTGGGAAAACTGGCAGTATCTACCATGTGTACCCTCCATCCTGGCAATGCCACTCGTAAGTATGTACCTGGCAGAAGTATGTACATATGGGGCAATGATAGCACCTGGCCTTTGGGTTGCTGTGAGCAACAAAAGAGAATATTCGTGCCCTATCCCAGCAGACTTTTCCCAGCAGCATAGTGTAGAATTGCTATAAACTGGGACCTATCCAAGAATCCATCAGCAGGAGGATGCATCAATGGACCACAGTGCCTTCACACGGTGGGTTACTGCAGGCATGCTGTATTTCAAATTAAACATTTCTGAAAATGACTTGGATTTGGGAGAAGTGAGATGTGCTAAGCTCTCCTGCGCTCCCAGAAGCTGGAGGAGAGACATGATATAAGAGGATGGCCAGCTGGGTGGTGTCAGCATGGTTGCCCTCCCTCAAGGGGCCCCACAGGAATCTCCATGTAATCTCCATCCCTTGCCTTCCCAGCCTCAGGGCTGCTGGCCGTCTGCAATGTTCCTTGGCTTCCAGCCACATCCCTCCACTCTCTGTTCCATCTTCACATACCCTTCTCCTCTGCTTGCCTTTGGGTCTCCTCTCTAGCTGCCTCTCTCTTACAAGGACACATGTGCTTGCATTTAGGGTAAGCTTGGAAATTCCACGACGAGCTCCTGCTTTCAGCATCCCCCACTTAAATCCCAGTGTTTGCTGTAAAAGGTAACAGTCATAAGTTCTGTGGGCTGGGAAGCAAATAGATCTTTGGGGGTTGCTTTTTTTCCCTATTTGTCTGCTGACCATATCTATAATATAATAACTTGAGATCTCAGGGCAGGAATATTCTCTTTTGAAGCTCACAGCAACCGAAGGACCAGGTGCTATCATTGCCCCATTTTATAGCACTGTGCAGAGAGGGGAGGCAGGGACAGAGCGGTGACATGAACCTGATATTCACAATGAGAATAAGACAAATGTTTAGAGGCTCCTGTAGTCCACTTTCTGGCTTCCCCTCATTTACTTTTGTAATCAAACACTGAGAACTGGGCATTGGTGGCCGGAAGTGTAGACAATGGAGGCTAACAGGCCTGGGCTTAGAGCTGCCTCAATTTCCTCATAATGTCAGCCTCACAGCAGGGACAGCCTGAGCATGAAAGGAAACAACATATGAAGATACTTAGCTCAGGGCTTAGCAAATAGTAAGCTTCCCATTGATGATAGATATGATCGTTCTTTTTGTTTAATTGAACAAATGTTTCCCAGTCCCTCCAGCATGCTAAGCCCTGGGTGGTAGTCACAGTTTGCAGAGAGAGCTGTCAGCGTCTCCTGGCTACTGGGACTAGCTGGAGTGATAATAGTATTCAGGGCAAATGTCAGTTGTTCCTCATCTGCACCCCTCCTTCATGCCTGCTTGCCACAAGGACACATCCAGAACAGTCCATGTTAAATGTTGGCATAAAGAAGGTGCTATTGGCCGGGCAAGGTGGTTCATGCCTGTAAGGGAGGCCAAGGCGGGTGGATCACCTGAGGTCAGGAGTTCAAGACCAGCTTGGCCAACATGTTGAAACTCTGTCTCTACTAAAAATACAAAAGTAGCCGGGCGTAGTGGCACATGCCTCTAATCCCAGCTACTTAGGAGGCTGAGGCAGGAGAATCACTTGAAACTGGGAGGTGGAGGTTGTAGTGAGCCAAGATCATGCCATTGCACTCCAGCCTGGAAGATGCTAGCATCCTTGCCTCTCTCTTTGCAGGAATTCACAGGGCAAAAGGTACAGAAGGAAACTGTGCTCCAGGGTAAGAGGTGTCATCAGAAGGCTGTCATCTGGACCTTGGAGGAAGGACAGGTGAGTGATGCCTCCTGTAGGAGATAATGCCTGAGCTGAGTCCTGGAGGATGCAAACACCACGTGCTTCAGCTTCAGGTGCCAATACCTGAAAGTTGGCTAAAGAAATGTGCACCTGTGCTTCTGGGGAAGATGGTGGTGGAAATCAGGAAACATAGTAGTTGAAGACAGAGCAGGAGACCTGGACTGCAGAAGGCACTGATGATGATGATGATGATGATGATGATGATGATGAGCATGATGGTTGAATGGTCAGGATCCTGGTGGGAAACCCAGGACACACCCAAGGGTGACTGAAGAGCTTCCTGACAGGACTACTCACAACAATGGGGAAAAGGACTAACAGAAAACAGCAAGGGAAGATAAAACACTCCAGGGCTATCAGCAGCAGCAACCTCTACCACCTTGTGACCTGAAGGGCCAGGGAAGGAGCAGTAACCAGAACCCAAAGAGAGCTGTCCAGTGGAAGAGGTCATCTGATAAACTTTGCCAGGAGAATACAGCCACTGTCAATGGTGGCCCAGAAGAGAGAAAGACAGGGGAGCAAATACTCTGACTGTCCTCTGATATCCTTCTCTTATAGCGCTCCCAATTAGCCATTCCCAACTAGAAGTCAAAGAGTAAGAGAGCCTATGGATGAAGTCCACATTGGTCACCTTCCTGGGGTACAGAGCAGGGTGGAGGAAGATAGAAAGTAGATTTGGAGGGGCAAACAGAGAATCTGTCCCCGTGATGAAGATGATGATGATGGTGGTGGTAAGAGTGATAATTGTGGTAGCGGTGATGGTGGTGGTAAGAATGATGATGGTGGTAGTGGTGACAGTGGTGTTTGTGATGGTGGCAATGATGGTGGTGGTGGTGATGATGATGGTGGTAACAATGCTGATGGTGATGACAATGATGGTGGTGATGGTGGTGGTGGTGGTGGTGATGGTGTTAGTGATGGCGGTGGTGAAAATGGTGGTAATGATGGTGATGGTGATGGTGGTGATGATGGTTGTGATGGTGGTGGTAATTGATGATGGTAGGTGGTGCTGGTGGTGGTGATGGTGATGGTGGTGGTGGTGATGATGGTCGTGGTGATGGTGGGGGTGATGATGATGGTGGTGATGGTGGTGGTAACAGTGATGATGGTGGTGGTGATGATGGTGGTGGTGGTGGTAGTAAAGATGGTGGTGATGATGACTACCATTTATTGAGCTCATATAGTGCCACTCAGTGTTTTAAGGGCTTTCAACCTTCACACGAGCCCAGTAAGACAGGGAGGTAGAGATTCTCAGAGATTTGGGAGATCTACACACAGCCCAACTGTCAGAGCTGGCCTCTGCTCCCTTGGACCTCCCTGAAAACACAGGAATTGGTAAAACCCCTGGTCCTGGCAATTTGTATTATAATTACGTTTGAGTTTGTTTGTGTTCCTTACCCCTCTGTGAGCTCCTCTAGGTAAGTTTAATATCTGATTATTACTGTAGACTAGGGCTTAGCAGTGTCTAGCAGGGTATCTGCTACTCAGGATTTGCTAAGCCAGTGATGATTAGTGAGTGATTGAATGAATGAATGAATGAATGAATGAAGAGTCTGTGACTTCCAGTCCTAGATAGCAAGGTCCGTACACCTGCTTTCTACAGAGCCTGGCCCACCATAGGCACTTAGCAAATGTTGGAGATAATCCAACACAGTGGCACCGTGACATTTCTGTTTTCTCTGGTGCACGTTTCCTCACATCTAAACATGGACTGAAAGACATCCAAGCTTTTCAAAGCTATGTGGTTTCCTGAAATTTCCACAAGCCCAAACTCTGAGCTAAAAGTGAGGATGTTTGTCCTGTGTCTCAATGCTGCACGTGGAAACTCACAGCCCAACATAGCTCAGAATTGCTAATCACCTTGGGATTGTTGTGTTAATAAGTGAAAATACAGAGAAACACAAACCTGTCTTCCTGTTAATGTTAATTTTGGTCCCAAAAAATGTTGCTAAAACATATTGACGGGCATGTCACAGGTGTTCCTTCTTTCATACGTGCGAGATGCTGAAAGTGAGAGCTGGACGCTTTGACAGGATTTCTGTTACTTTTATGATAACCGCGGTCAGGCCATTTTCCTACCACTGGGGCCCGGGTCTTTATCTGGCCATTCTCCTGTGCAGAGGCTCACGCTGGGGCAGGCGTGTAATTCTGTATCTGCTACCACAACCTGCACGATAGACTGATAAAGGTAAGCAGCTTGAAAAAAGAAGATGAGCGATGTCACCATCTTGTCAACTCACCTGCTAATTTCAGTATATGCAGAATGTCTGTAACAGCCTGCTTGGTGGAGGACTAAGTTGAATCTCAGGTTGTTCATTCCCAGAGCTCATTAGGGGGAGAGATGACACAATGGCAGAGCAGGTGGCTCTCCAGTTTGACACCAAGGTTTTTAACTCATCTAGGAAGCAGAGATTTAGATCCACTTACCAGTTTTTGAAGAATCAAGCAGAACAGCACCACCTTCCCTCATCTTGCAGTGGCCATGTTTAAGCATAGGAAGGTGTCTCGTGATTTAGCATGATTACCAACGAGGAAACCCATCCAGAATCTTCTGGCTTCATGGCCTTTTCTTTACCATGCAGGAAGCAGATTGGCAGGGACCTCAGCAAAGGGGCAGGGTAGGTTCTGGTAATATTTTAGGCCTGGTAATATTACCAGGGGTCATGTTATCTGTTTTGGGAAGCTGTACCATCTGAGCAGAGAGAAGAAGGGTTTTCTCCATGTCTAAGAGGTTTCCGTTAGAATCCCTCTGCAGTAGCAATGCTCTGTGGCTGGGTCAGAGGAGAGAGAGAACCCCTGTAGTGGCTTGGGGAGGGAGAATGGAGACAGTGGGGCATTAAGGAGCTAGACTTATACCAGCTACCAGGAAGAGGCTCTATGCTAAGCAGAAAGCATGGGCATCCCCCTCTAGACCCACACCAGCAGAATTTGTGTTTTGTTGGCGTGCCCACAAGCTGACAGAAGAAATGCAACAAGGAAGAAAAATGCAATGAGGAAGTGAAGGTACAGTCCCAGGCCAGGGGACTTGGAAAGTGGCCTTCTGCTTTTTTTGTTGTTGTTGCTGGATTTTTTTTTTTGCAATATTTTCAGCCAATTTCATCAAATGAAAAATTGCCACCTCATTGTGGATGCTCTATTCTGGCTAATTAGCACTGATGAGGAATCCTGGGTCAGGCCAAGGATACAGCTACATGCAGGACTCCAAAGAGAAGCCAGAAGGAACTGGAGCCCTGGCCAGATCCTCTAGAGCCCCTGCTCCTGCAGGCATCTCCACTGCAGGTGAATGCAGTGTCTGTCATCCCTACTGCAAACCATGATTGTTCCCATATGGATTGAGGCATCCTGAGAGCCGCATGCTCTACATTGAGATAAAGTAATTTTTACTATTCCTCCAATGTGGAATAGGAACTTGGAGAGTGAGCTCCATCAGTCTCTGCCCAGATTTGGAGCAAGAACCCAGATAGAACCACCTTTTCCAGAGGCATTGAGAGCAGGTTCAAGCTGGGGAAACATCTTCCCAAATAAACACTTCTGTATCAATGCTGTGTATCCAGCCAAAATGAAGGGTGCATGGAATTGTTGGCCAGATGCAATCTCAGAGATCTCTTGTTCCAGGGAGAACTGAATCCCTCGGACAATAATCCTCAGCTCCTCCTAGCTGCGCCCAGCTGAAGTCTTCCTAGGGGATAGTGGAAGGCACTGCTTCACTCCACAGTTTTGGAAATGTGCATGCAACATTTCTAGGTCACACCAAAATGCACAGCCCGTGATGAAAAATCCAAATCCTAGACAAGTCTGAGGACTGACCCTAAACCCCCATCCCAACCCAAGAACCTCATTCCAAGTGCTTCTAAGGAAAGCAGAGAGTCAAATAGAATCCCTCAAAGGAAAGGAGAAGCTAGCTGGCGTTGCTTGCAATGTCAGACACTCCTCAACTTTCCCTTTAGAATGGCTTTCCTTTGCAGATAGAATTGTATTGCTTTAATCCATACAACACATGTGTCCAATGTGTTAAAAGAAGATAAGTTTCTTAGACAAAAAAATGCATATGTAAAACTCTAATTCACAGAGGACAAGTAAGGTGAGACTCATGGGCCCTAAAATAGGTATTGTGATGTTTAATTTTATGTGTTAATTTGACAAGGCCACAGTACACAGGTAACTGGTCACACACATCTGGATATTGCTGTGAAGGTATTTTCTAGATGAGATTAACATTTAAATCATTAGATCTAGAGTCAAACAGGTAACTCTCCATAATGTGGGTGGGCCTCATCTAATCAGTTGAAGGCCTTAAGAAAAAGAGAGATTTAGCCCAAGGAAGGGGGATTTCTGCTAGTAGATTGCCTTTGGATCTGAACTACAACATCAACCTTTCCCTGAGTCTCCAGCCTACCAGCCTGCCCTGCAGATTTAGGACCTGACAGCCTCTACAATCATGTGAGCCAATTCTATGAGATCTCTCTCTCTCTCTCTCTCTCTTTCTCTCTCTCTCTCTGCATCCTTAGAGGACAAAAAGAAATTAGCCTCTGCCAGTAGGTGCTGTCATAATGACACTGATTCAACACATGCCTTTTCCCTGCAAAGCCTGAAGGCAGGGTGCCTCGACATGGGACTTAGGCCTGCTTATTTTCATGAAAAATATGCTGCATGAAAAATGGCATTCTGAGGCTTGTCTTGCTCTGAGGGAAGACTACTCTGAAAATGAGAAAACGAAACACTAGCCAGACATGGCAAAAAAAAAAAAATCTTAATTGCTCGAATTGCCACTGAAACCAAACTTCTAGATCATCGCCTGACTCTAAAATTGGAAGGCCACAGAAAGGCAGCAAGCAGGTTGGGAACCAGGTGTGTTTCCTGCATCCTATTGTTTTAAAGGCGTCTTGATCCATGGGTTGCAATATGGCTTAACCTATAAGGAGGGAGAGCTGATAGGTCAGCCACCCTCTGCTGTAGGGAGCTGATGTTTCCAACTCTCACATTTCGATGAGCAAGACATTTTGCTTCTTCATCCCCCAAAAGAAAGAGGTGAGCAGGCGCTGGAGTGTTTTGACTGAAGTGTCTTTGGTGTTCCCTTTCTAATAAAGGGCGATATATTAGTGCCGAACAGTCATTTTTTTGAGCACTAAAGTAATACCAGTACTCTCATTGCTCAAGAAATTGCTGAGCAAAATCTTCCAACAATGTGTCTCCCCGGCATTCCTTAACCCTATTGATAATGATAAAGTCTCATAAATCTAGGTAAATCTTTAATTACGCCTTCAGAACGTGACGATATTATGACCATGATATAGTCATAAAGGGCACATTCAAAATTAGCTCCGTATACATTTTATGAATATGTAAAAGGGTAGAGGTGGTGAGAGTTCAAAAGCAAAGACCAAAAAAGGATGTATTTTTTCTTCTTTGTTGCAATCATCTTTTAAGACGGGATCTTATTTTCTTTTTTAAGAAAATTGTAGGAAAAAGCTCTCTTTCTTGTCTTCTACAATTTTTATTAAAATCCAAAGCACCGACTTTGTGAAGAGCCCTATTGCATGTTACAAAAATTGCGGGATGAAATAGAGGGAATATTTTCTTCTGTGTTGAAACACCTTTTGGCCTAAAAAGTGTTCTTCCTTGTATTAAATGTGTGTGAAATATTTATGGAGAGAGGCATTTCTTTGCACTGTTTTACTGAGGCCATAACAAAGCCTAGAGTTTGTTTCATTCTCTACAATCAGGATGATTACAGCCTCATCTGTCTCCCACCCCTGCATTTGGTTAGTAGCCCTATGCAATTTATTTTTATCTTCAGCCAATGCATGTATTTTTACTTGTGTGAATAATAGGGGAAAGATTAAGTTCTTTTATTTTGCTAATTAAACCGCATTTTTCTAAATCTGGCGAGGTAGTAAGTGACAGGATTAACAGGAGCACTTTGCAGAGTTTTGCTGTTTTCCTGATTAGATTAGAGGTATTTGATATTGAAGTCAGAGCTGATGAAGTGGTTTCCTCGATGTGAATGAATGCATGACCCTAGTTTATCACCGCGGCTTCATAAAGAAGTCTTCCTCACTGTCGAGAAAGCCCAACCAAGAGTGAAAATGACATTAGCAAAAAGCTAAGCAAAAGGTCAGTAGAGCAGAATGAGAAGGGAAAAGGAAAAAATGCATTCCTCTGCCTCTTTATTTTTCCCCCCAAGGGGTTAAGGAAGATTGCTCAGTTACACCCTCTGTGCTGAGCAGAGCAGGGTGAGCCTCAGAACTGTACTCTCCTGAGACAGGGACACCTTTCTCAGCCTCTAGAGTTTGAAGGTAAAAATTTTATGTTAAAAAAACAAACAAGGAAACAACAACAACAACAAAAACAAGGGGAATAGAAATGCAGAGCGAGGAAAGCTCCAGCTCTCCCTTCCCTTCCCCCAGTGGCCACCATGCAGACTTATTCCCATAAGCATCTCCAGACCCCTTTGGGCTATCCTGGGCCTCCTCCAAAGCTGGGCTTAAAGCTCTTCTTCAAGGCAGCCAAGGGCCAACTGAAGGCAATAAGCAAAGGCCACTTCTCCCTTGCTTCCTCACACCTTCCCTAACCCCCAACCCCAGCTTCCTAGCCCCTTAGGGGAGGGAAGTAAAATGAAGGAGTGATGTCAGACAAACCAGAGGGGAAAATCAGAATAGGGGTGTGCTTTGCCAAATCCTCTATGGTGAACAGAGGAAAGACACTGTGGCAGGGATGAGGAGGAGCCTGCAGAGGGAGCTCTGTGGAGGCTGGACCATGCCCAGGACTGGGCATCTTTCAATGGAAAGTCCAGGCAAGGCCATTGTGTGTCTATTTGTTATATTATTATCCCCTTCTTCTCTTAATCCCTAACCTTGCCTTCCCCAGAGACACATTATTTTCTTTTTAATCAAGGTATAATTTGCATACAGCAAAACACACATAAGTGTACAGACGGATGAGTTTTGGCACATGCACAGCCACGTGCAATTCACATTCCTGTTAGAATATAGGATATTTCCATCACCCCAGGAAGTTCCATCATTATCCTTTCCAGTCAGTGCCTGCCTTCCCACCCATCCAAGCAATCACTGTTCTGGTTTCTATGTCTAATATAAATTAGTTTTTTCCTGTTCTAGAATTTTATAGAAATGGAATTCTACAGAAAGAACTCTTTTGTATCTGGCTTCTCTCACCCACCACAATGTTTCTGTGGCTCTCTGTTGTGCATAACCACAGGTCACTCATTTCTACTGCTGATTTGTATTCTGTTGTGTGATTCTACCACAATCTTTTTATCTGTTCTTTTAATGAATGTTGGGGTTCCTTCCGGTTTTTACCAATTATGAATCAAGTCACGGTGACCATTCTCGTACAAGTCTTTTGCAGGCATATATTTTGATTGCTCTTGAGTAAGTGTGTAGGAGTGGAACTGCTGGGCTCTAGGGTAAAGTGTATATTTAATTCTATGAGAAACTACTGAGATGGTTTGGCTGCGACCCCACCCGAATCTCATCATGAGTTGTAGTTCCCATAATCCCCATGTGTCATGGGAAGGACCTGGTGGAAGGTAATAGAATCATGGAGGCGGTTACCCTCATGCTGTTCTCATGATACTGAGTGAGTTCTCACAAGATCTGATGGTTTTATAAGAGGTTTTTCCCCCTTTTGCTCAGCACTTCTTGCTGCTGCAATGTGAAGAAGGACATGTTTGCTCCCCTTTCCCCCTTCTGCCATGATTGTCAAGTTTTCTGGGGCCTCCCCAGCCATGCTGAAATGTGAGTCAATTAAACCTCTTTTCTTGACAAATTACCCAATCTTGAGTATATCTTTATTAGCAGTGTGAGAAAGAACTAGTCAACTATCAAACTGTTTTTCAATGTGGTTTCACCATTTTTCATTTAGCCAACAATGTAAGAGAGCTCTGCAACCTGTTTATTCCATATCTTCACCAACATTTAGCATTGATAGTCTTTTAAATTTTAAGCATTTCAGTGATTCTGTATAGCTTTCGAAATATGGTTTTAATTTTCATCCTCCTGCTGATCATTGACATTTATCACTTTTTATATGCTTATTGGTCATTCAAATATCTTTGTGAAGTATTTGTTCACATGTTTTGCCTGTTTTTAATTGAGTTCTCTTATTCTTACTGAGTTGTGTGAATTCCTCATATATTCTGAAGACCAGTCCTTTTCCAAATGTGTATATTACAAAATCTTTTTTCTTCATCTTTAGTTGCCAACTAATATATTTTATGTTTTTATTAACATGCAGTAAATTGAGTTCTTTTGGGGTACACTCCTCTTACTTTCAACACATGTAGAGATTCATATAACCACCATTACAATCAGGACACAGAGCATTTCTGTCACACCAAATGACTCTAACCTTTGTGGGCACTTGCTCCCCATCCATAACCCCTGGGAACTAGTGATCTGTTCTCTGTCACTATATTATAGATTTTTTAAAAAAATAAATAAACAGAACACCATATAAATGGAATCACACCGTATGTAACCTTTTGAGGTTGACTTCTTTCACTCAGCATCTCTGAGATTTTGCCAAGCTGCTGTATGTATCAATAGTTCATTGATTTTTACTGCTGAGCAGAATTCCATTGTACCAATTCATGTTTAATGGTGTTTATTTTTTAATAAGCAGAAGCTTTTAATTTGGACCAAGTCCAATTTATCAGTTTTCTCTGTTATGGTTTGTAGTTTTTTTCATTACATATAAGACATTTGGCCACTGAAAGGTAGTCAAATAATATATTCTCTTGTGTTTATTTATAAGACCTTTATATATAGTTTTAGCTTTTACCCTTAGGTCTATAATCTATCATAAATTAATTTTTGCATTTAGTGTTAAGTAGGGTTTAGTTTTTAGTTTTTCAGTATGGGTATATCTGTTTTTAAAGCATCATTTGCTGCAAGACTGCCCTTTTCTCATTGAATTGCCTTGCAGCTTTTGCCAAAAATCAGTTGTGTAAATTTATTTCTGGCCTCTGTATTCTGTTCACTTAATCTATTTGTCTGTTTTGCACCAAAGCAAACTGTCTTGATAACTCTAGTTTCACAGGCAGTCTTAAAATCAGGTAGTATAAGTTATTTAACTTTGTTATCTTTAATATTGCTTTGGTTATTCTAAATCTTCTAGATTCCACAAAAATTTAAGATTTGGCTTGTCAAAGAGAAGTCTGCTGGAATTTCTGTTTGGATAGCAGTGAGTTAAATTTTGGAGATAGAATATTACAGCAACATTGAATTTCAATCCATGAACATGGTATATATCTCCTCATTTATTTAGGTCTTCTTTAATTTCTCTTGGTGTATTTTGTACTTTTCAGTATAGAAGCCATACATATATTTTGTTAAGTATTTCTATTTTATTTTATATAGTGTTTTAAACTTTTATTTTCTAACTGTTTTGCTAGTATATAAAAATGCAAATGATTTTCCAGAATTGACCTTATCTCTAGTAACTTTGCTAAATTCACTTATTTCTATTTACAGATTATTTTGGATTTTCTACATGTACAATTCTACATGTATAAATAATTATAGTTTTATTTCTTCCTTTCCAAACCCAATGCCTTTTATATATTTTTCTGCCTATTGTACTGGCTAAACCCTCCAGTACAGTTTAGCATGGATGTGATGAAAGTGAATTTTTATTGCTTGTTTTTGATTTTAGGGGAACTCTATCAGATTGAGAAATGTTCCTTCTAGTCTTACTTCACAAAAAAGTTTTTTATGAATAAGTGTTGAAAATTAGCAAATGCTTCTTCTGCATTTATTAAGATCATCATATGGTTTTTTCCTTCTTTCATTCTGGTAGTTCTTGTGAATTAGATTAATTTTTTAATGTTAAAACAACCTGACATTCCTTTAATAATCCATTTAGTCATGATGTATTATCCATTTTTATATATATTTTGTTAAGAATGTTTGCATTTAAGTTCATACTGGCTTGTAATTTTCTTTTATTTTAATGTTCTTGTTTGGTTATTGTATTAGCATTGAGCTAGGTTCATCAAAAAAGGGGCGATGTGTTCCTTTCTTGTCTATTTTCTGAAACAGTTTGTGAAAAATTGGTATTTTTTTGAAATTTGATAGAATTCAAAAGTGATCTAATATATGAGTGCTTTTGATAGGAAGAGTGTGATAAATTTAATTTATTTAACAGATACATAGCTAATCAGTTTTTATATTCTGTGTGTTAATTTTGGTAATTTTTATCTTTCAATGTATTTTTCAACTTTAAGTTGTTAAATATTAGATCTAAAGTTGTTCATAGCATTCCTTTATTTAGATATAAAGTTGTTCATAGCGTTCCCTTATACTTTTAATGCCTGATTTATTTCTAATGATCATCCTTTTTATTACTGACCCTGGAAATTTGTGTTTCTCCTCTTCTGTTTTTAATTAACATAGTAATTTATCAATTTTCTTAACCTTTTAAAGAAAACAACGTTTTGTTTTATTTATTATCTTCAATGTTTGTTCAATTTCTATTCACTGTTGCCCTTACTTCTACTTTCATGGGTTTTATTTACTTCGTTGTTTTCTTATATTTTTAAGTTTAGTGCATTGAATTTTGGCACTTTATTTTCTAATGTAAACTTTTAAGGCAATACATTTTCCTCTAAGCATTGCTTTGTCTACATCCCATAAAATTTAATAGGTTGTATTTTCATTGTCAATTATTTTTAAATATTTCTCATTTCCTATGGTGATTTTCTCCTTTTGATGAGTAGGTTATTTAGAAGTATGTGATTTATTCCCAGATATGTGAGGATTTTCCAGATCTATTTGTCATTTTTTTCCAATTCTAATTTCACATTGTCAGAGAAAAAACTCTGTTTTAAATCTTTTGAAATATATAGAGATGTGTATTATAGTACCACCAGTTCTATCTTGGTGAATGTTCCAGATGCACTAAAAAAAAAATGTGTATTATAAAGTTGTTGGGTGTCACATTCTGTAAATGTCAACTAGGCCAAGTTGGTTAATATTGTTTTTAAAATCTACTTACTCTATCAATTACTGAGGAAGAAGTATTGGAATCTCCAGCCATAATCATGAATTTATCTATTTCTCTTTTTAGTTCCTTAAGTTTCTCCTTTGTGTTTGGAAACTTTGTTGTTGTGTCAACATATTGTTAGTACTGTTATTCTTTTTGAATTACACATTTATCATCAAAAAATGACTTTCTTAATACAGGTAATAGCCTTTGCTCTAAATCTCTGTGTCTGATATTAATAGAGCCATGCTAGATTTCTTATGCTTATAGTAAGCATAGTATAAAGGAAAAGAAGAGTGTTTTTCTTGTAGTAGCATATAGTTACATTTTGCTCTGTTACCAAGTCTCACTATCTATGCCTTTTAATTTGATTAAAGTTTGGGAAAGCTTAAATGGCTGGAACTTAAAAGACAGGTTATTAAACAGGTACTTCACAGGGAAGGAACCCAAGCAATCTACGTAGATGTTCCCTGGAGTTTTTGACAGAATTCTAAGATAGGCATGCACATGGTATCACTTTACAAGATCTTGGAGGGGGAAAAGAAAGCTACAAGGGAGAATGTGAACTGAATGACAATTCCAGAGGATATATAGCACTGGGAGACATAGGAAATTTATTCAGCCAGGACAGAGAAACCCCTCTAAATATTCCAGGAATTCAGTTGAGACCCCATACAGGCCACATCTTCAGAGCAGTATATTTCAATCTCAGAAAAGGGACAACTTCTCTCCCACTCTAACAAAGCCTAAAGACAAATCCTAACATGATCAAACTGATTTCCCAATAATTATCTATAAATAAAACTCAACACTCTTTAGACCAAGATGGCAAAATATATTCTCAACTATGTAGCATTCATAATATTCAGCACACAGTTAAAAAAATCAATAGATATGCAAAGAAAGAATATTTTACCTTTATCCAGAAAAATAAATAAATAAAACTTTTCTGTAGAAATTGACTCTGAAATGACACAGTTATTGAACTTAGGACACATGGACTTTATAGAAGCCATTATAAATATGTTCAAGGATTTAAAATAAATGTTGAATATAAAAAGTGAATGAGTGGGAAATCTCAGTCGAGTAATAAAACCTATTTTAAAAAATAGATAAAATAAAAATTCTAGAATAGAAAAAAATGTAATCTGAAATGAAAATTTCACTGGATGCGATTAATAGCATATTAACAATGTGGGAGAAGGCCAGTAAATTTGAAGGTAGATCAGTAGAAACTATCCCACCTGAAGCAGTAAGAAAGAAAATACCAATAAATTAGTAGAGACTCAGAGACCTGAGTAATTCAATCAAATGGTTTAACTGGGATGTCAGAAAGTGAGGAAAATTGGAAGACAACAAATTATTTGGAAAAAAATGACTAAAATATTGCTGAACTTTATGAACAATATCAACACGGTTGACACTGAAACTCAACAAATCATAAACAGGAGAAACATAAAGATATATGTAGACACATTACAGCCAAATTGTTGAAAATATTTTTAACACAAAAAAAATCATAAAAGCAGCCATAGATAAAAATCACTTTACATACAAGAGAAAAGCAATATGAGTACTGCTAATTTCTAATTGCTAACAATGCAAGTTTTAACACAATGGAATGCCATATTTTAAATACTGAAGTAAAAATAAGTCAACATAGAATCCTATGTCCAGTAAAACTATCCTTGGAAAATGTGGTCAAAATGAAGACATTTTCATCAGGCTTCCCTTTTGCCCCCAAAGTAATTGGCTGAAGGGAAATAACAGCAC
This sequence comes from Nomascus leucogenys, assembly GCF_006542625.1. Taxonomy (NCBI): domain Eukaryota; kingdom Metazoa; phylum Chordata; class Mammalia; order Primates; family Hylobatidae; genus Nomascus; species Nomascus leucogenys. The sequence continues at coordinate 45,706,029 of NC_044390.1, read as the reverse complement.
ATGTACACTTAGTCCACATGACAGAAGGAAGAGAGGGAAAAAAATGTCAATATAAAAGACATTTTTAATTTCAGCACTTTGGGAGGCTGAGGTGAGAGGTTCACTTGTGGCCAGGATTTTGAGAGCAGACTGGGCAACATAGTGAGACCCCATCCCTACAAAAAGTTAAAAAAAATTAGCCAGGCATGGTGGCACGTGGCTGTAGTCCCAGCTATTTGGGAGGCTGAGGTGGGAGGACTGCTTGAGCCCAGGAGTCTGAGGCTACTGTGAGCCATGATGGCACCACTGCACTCCAGCCTGGGAAACTACACCCCAGCCTGGGTGACCCTGCCTCAAAAAGATAAATTTTATTTAAAAAAATGCATTTTTCTTCTTTTATATCTTCTTTATAAGATATCTGACTGCTTACACTAAAATGATAACAATTTATTGGGCATATAACATATAATATAAAGTAAGATACACAACAATAATATAATGGAGATGTGGATAGAAATGTAGTATTGGAATGTTCTTCGTTATATATGAAGTAGCATGGTTTTATTTCATGGAGCACTGAAACAAGTTGAGAATACATAATATAATTCCTAGATCAGCTTCTAAAATAATAACCCAAAGAAGCATGGCTAAAAAGACCATGGAAGAAACAAGATGAATATTAAGTATACACAATTAAGCCAAAGAAGACAGGAAATAAGAAAAAGGGGAATAAAAAGCAGAAGGCACATTTAGAAGAGGAGTAACAATTTAATAAAAGTGGCCTTTTGGGGGTTTCAACCACATGCCTGTGATGTTTATTAAGAACCAATTACTTTTGGACAGAAACTGAGTAAATGGAGATCTCACCTCCAATGTATGAAAACAGATGCTTTGTAAATTTCTTCCAGTTTTACAGTTGTTTATAGTGGGAGAGTAAGTCTAATAACCTATACTCTGTCAAGGTCAGACCTGGACATTAGCACGTGATTTGCACTTAATAGATGTCTTTGCTAATCCTCTTTCACTATGTTTACTTATATTTTATTTCTGGAAAAATATAGCACTTTGGCCCTTTAAGTTCAATTAGTATTGTAGTATATTTCTCAATGTATTTCTTATTTTTATCATCCAACATCGTTTTAGGGCCAACTTTATTTCTTTGCATTTCAGTGTAATATTCCACCACCTATGTAACCTGCACTCCACTTATCCTTTTTACTTGCTCGTTAGATGCCAAGCAACTCTTACGTTGATGCAAACAACACTGCAGAGGAAATCGTGAAATATACCTGGGGTATATGAAAGTTGCATACTTTCTTTAATTGGATTTAATAGATTAACATGACAGTTTTTAGGATGACAAGTTTTTTGATGAAAATAGTGGAGAAAGTGTAAACAAAGCCAGGGAGATGCATGGAGAAGGTGATTAGTGGGAGAAGCCTTTGCTGTATGTCTGTCCATTACTATCACAATCTTCCAACATGCAATAGGTACATACAGGGGCCTCCCCTAAAATCAGAGCCCATCTGTGACCCTAGTTTTTCCCAGTGCCTGTGTGGCGCAGGGAGGCCTCATGTTGAAAGGGAGACGTGTGAAAGAGAAAGGATCTTCTCTTGTCATTTCTAAGCCTGCTCTGCCTTTTTTTTGTGAGCATTTTTTCATGAATCCAAGTCTGTACCAGACTTTCCCATACATATGACACAACATATCCAGCCTCTGTGGCTCCAGTCTGGAATTTTCTTTCACTCAAGAATCCTTTAAACTATTTCAGTCATATTTTGCAGGAAGCAGTCTCTGTCAGTAACAACTATCCAACTCCATCACCTCCACACTCTTATTCCCCTTGGAGAAGGAAGACCTCTGTGGCCATGTCCCCAGATGCCCACTGGATGGTGGCTGTCTTGATGGATGAAGGAACTATCTCAAAAGACTCGAATGCCACAGCCAGTAGCACTTACCAAATGCCAGGCATGTTCCAAGCAGGTCCATGAATTATGTTGGGTAGACAACATGGCACCTAATTACCTGTGTCATGATCCTGCATGTTATACTTACTAGCTGTGTGAGCCTGAGCAAGCTGCTTAACCTCTTTGTGCCTCACTCTTCTCATAGGTAACATTGGGATAATCATCCTTATCTCTTAGGATTTTTCCAGGACAGTGTGAGCCTTTGTAAAGGACTTAAAATCTGTAAAGCACACAGTCACATACATTATGATGTGGATAACTGGAGAAATGCATTTTTTTTTGGAAAGGAGAACAAATACTGTTATCATAATGTATTTTTGTTAATTTTTTTTGGCTGGAAAATTGGCAATGCAATTTTAAGGTTAGCTTAGAAGAATTCACTGGTAAGAATTAGTAGAAATTTTTTAGAAAAATAGTAATGGTTTCTGGTTCAATGAGGAGCTTGCTAGTTGCTACTCTATCTTTAGCAACATGTAAAAAGCTGAACAAACTGGAAAATGAACAGCTTTTCTTAGATCCCAAAGGGAAGTGAGTTCACAGGACAAATCACTGACCCCAAAATTAGAGACAGATAGGCAAATACAGAGAATCACAACTTACTGGAATAGAAATTCATGAGCAGAACTTCTGAAGGAATCAGCGCCTAAGTCGGGGAATCTGAACGGTAATTGATGACTTATTGGAGTCTCAGTGTGGACAAACCTGAGCGTTAAAAACTCTAGGTGGACTAGTCATTGGGTATCCCTCACAATTAAGTGAGTTTTACCCCCTGGAGCTGGACCAGGTTCCCACACTGAATACTGGAGAAAAATCCTCTCATGCTTCTGGCAGGAGGAGGTGAAAAAACATCTAAGAGTGCATTAGAGGATTCTGTTCTTCTTAACAAGGTCTGCCCTTAGGAGAAACTATTCAACCAGAGCCTAACCTGCTAGGGTTTTATCAGAACTTACCACACCTGGAAGAAAGGAAATACCCAACTCCACACCCTTGCAGCCATCCTGTCCCATCTAAGTGGCAGTGGGGTGGACAGATTGAGAAGCACTTGAGAAGTTCACAGTTCAGAAGCAGAGGCTCACTAGAAGACTGAGACCTAATCACAGGTCTAGAGAATGCACCCCTTCTCCCTGCACCTTACTACCACTTTACTAAACGCCTATTTACAGCATTTCCTTTTATCCAGTACATATTGACCAGCTATCAAGAGAAAAGTACAAGGCATACTAAAAAGCAAAACAGTGCAGATTGAAGAGACACAGCAAGTGTTAAAAGGAGACTCAGATATGATAGAAATGTCAGAATTATCAGATCAGGAATTGAAAACAACTATGATTAATATGCTAAGGGCTCCAATGTATAAAGTAGACACCATGCAAGAACAGACAGGCAATGTAAGCAGAGAGATGGAAATTCTAAGAAAAAAAAAAACAAAAAGAAATGCTGGAGATAAAAAACACTATAACAGAAATGAATCACGCCTTTGATGGGCTTGTTAGTAAATTGGACATGGCTGAAGAAAGAATCTGTGAGCTTGAAAGGTATCTCAATAGAAACCTCCAAAATTGAAAAGCAGGAAGAAAAAGAAAAAAAATGGGGGGGAAGCAGAGAATAATATCTGAGAACTATAGGACAAATATAAAAGGTATAACATACATATATGGGAATACCAGACAGAGAAAAGAGGAGAAAGGTACAGAAGAAATATTTAAAACAATAATGCCCCCAAATTTCCTCTCAAATTAATGTCACACACCAAACCACAGATCTAGGAAGCTCAGAGAACACCAATCAGGTTAAATGTTAAAGAAATTACACTTAGGCATATAATTCAAAATACAGAAAATCAAACATAAAGAAAAATTTCCCAAAGAAGCCATAGGGTAAAACACCTTACCTATAGAGAAGCAAAAATAAGAATTATGTCTGACTTCTCCTCTTAAACCATGCCAGCAGGAAGAGAGTGGAGTGAAATATTTAAAGTGTTAAGAGAAAAAAAAAAATCTTAAAATTATGTACCCTGCAAAATTGCTTTTCAAAAGTGAAGGAGAAATAGACTTTTTATACAAACCAAAATGTAGGGATTCTTTTATTTTTATTTTTGCCTTGCAAGAAATGTTAAAAGAAGCGCTTTAGAGAGCAGGAAAATTCTATAGGTCAGATACTTGGATCTACACAAAAAAAGGAAGAAACCAAAGGAGAAATAAGTGAAGGTAAAGTAAAAACTTTTATTTTTCTTACAACAAATACATTTATTCAAAATAAAAATAGCAAAAATGTATTTGATTATGTATGTGCTTTTGTATACATGCATACATAATCAATATAGTCATGTGTATACAGACACATATAATCAATATAGTTATGTGTCTCTTAACAATGAGGATACTTTTTGAGAAATGAGTCATTAGGTGATTTTGTCATTGTGTGAACATCATAGAGTGTACTTATACAAATCTAGATAGTATAGCCTACTATACACCTAGGCTATTTATTATAGCTTATTGCTTCTAACCTACAATTCTGTACAGCAATACAGTATTATAATATTATGGTTGACCAAAACATTATATAAGGCATGATATTGTGTGTGTATGTATACATGTATATATTTATATGAAATAAATGAAAACAATGACATAAGGGATGGGAAGGAAGAATTAGGAGTATTTTTTTATTAAAGTATTCACATTATCCATGAGGCAGTACAGGAGTATCGTTACACTACAGTTATTATAGTTTTTTAAAAGTGGACTTGGATTAGTTGTAAAGATATATTGCAAACTCTATGGCAAAAACTATAAAAAGAAGAAAAGAAATATAACTGATACACTAAGAAAAGAGAGAAAATGGACTTATATAAGTTTTTCAGTTAAAATCACAAATGGCATAAAAAGACTAGGAGATAACAGGAACAAAGGAAAAGAGCAATGAATGGTAAACAGCAATGAATTTTGCAGACATTAATTAAACTACATCAATAATCACTTTGATGCCAATGGTTAAAATGTGCTAATTAAAACAGACACATTGCCAGAGTGGATCAAAAAATGAAATCCAACTATAGGTTTTCTAGAAGAAACCCACTTTAAATACAAAGACACATCTAGATTAAAAGTAAATGAATGGAGAAAGATATACCATGCTAACACTAATCAAAAGAAAGTGGGAGTAGCTATATTAATTTCAGATAGAGCAAATAAAGCTATCAGGAATCAAGAATGGCATTGCATAATGATAAAGGAGTCAATTCTCCAAGAAGGCATAACAATCCTTAGTAAGGTTGTGCCTAACAGGGCATCAAAATATATGAGGTAAAAATGGATAGAAATGAAAAGAAGAAAAAATGAATCCAATATTATACTTAGAGACTTCAACACTCTTCTATCATGAAAGAACAGATCTAGCAAACAGAAAATTAGTAAGAACACAGTTGAGCTCAACACCACCATCAATCAACTGTATATAGTTAATATCTATAGACAGCTTCATTCAGCAACCGCAGGATACACATTCTTCTCAAGTTCATATTGAAAATTAACCAAGATAGACCACATTCTGGGCCATAAAATACACCTTAGCAAATTTAAGAAAATAGAAATCACACATTGTCTGCTCTCAGACCACAATGCAATTAAATTACAAATTAATAGGAAGATAGGTGGAAAGCCCCCAAATGCTTGGAGATTAAACAACACACTTCCCAATAACACATGATCAAAAAATAAATATCAAAAGAAATTTAAAAATATTTTCAGATAAATCAAAATGAAAACACAACTTATAAAATTCGTGAGATGCAGCAAAAGCAGTGCTTAGAGGGGAATTTATAGCATTAAATGCATATATTAGAATTAGAAAAAAAGAAAGAACCAAAATTAATCATCTAAGCTTCCATTAGAGAAAACTAGAAAAAGAAGAACAAATTAAGTCCAGAATAAGAAGAAAAAAATGAAAATTAGAAGAGAAATCAATGAAATTGAACTCAAGAAAAAAATAGAGAAAATTTATGAAACCAAAAGTATGTTTTTGGAAAATATAAGTAAAATTAAAAACCTGGGCCCCTGCTAACCAAGGAAAGACAAGACACAAATTACTAATATTAGAAATGAAAGGGGGCATCACTATCGATCCCATGGACATTCAAAGCATACTAAAGAATGATTATAAGCAATTCTATGTCCACAAATTGATAACTTAGATTAAGAACCTATTATTTGAAAGATAAAATGTACTAAAACTCATATAAGGAGAAATTGACAATTTTAATAGGCTTATATTTACTAGGGAAATTGAATCAATATTTAATAACTAAAACAGAAAGCACCAGCTCCAGATGGCTTTACTGGTGAATTCTATCAAATATTTAAGGGAAAAATAATACAAATTCTCTAGACTCTGTTTCAAAAGCAGAAGCCCAGGAAATATTTCCTAACTCATTCTGAGCAGCCCACATTACATTCACACTAAAACCAGACAAAAAGACATGACAATAAAAGTAAAATACAAACCAATATTCTCATGGACATAGATGCAAAAATCCTCAGCAAACTATTAAAAAAAATGAATCCAATAATGTATGAAAATAAGTATGGACCACAGCTGACTGGGATTTATCCCTGGTATGCAAAAACAGTTCAATATTTGAAAATCAATTACTGTAATCTATCACATCAGCAGGCTAAAGAAGAAAACTCACAAGACCATATCAATAGATGCATACAAAGCATTTGATCAAATCTAACACCATTTATGATAAAAACTATCAGTAAACTAGAAATAAAGGGAAACCTGATAAAGAATATTCACAAAAACTGACAGCTAATGTCATAGTTAATGGAGAGGAACTCAAGGCTTTCCCACTAAGATTAGGAACAAAGCAAGAATGTTGCCTCTCACCATTATTTTCAACATCATACTGGAAGTCCTACCTGATGCAATAAGACAAGAAAAGGAAATAAAATGTATACACGATGGGAAGGATGAAATGCAATTGTCTTTTTCACAGTGACATGATTGCCTATCTAGAAAATAAAAAGAAGAAAAGTGCCCCTGGTACTAATAAATAATTATACCAAGGTTGCAGGATAAAGGTTAATATACAAAAGTCTATTGCTTTTCTAGGTGGCAGCAATGAACAAGTAGAATTTGAAAATAAAAACAAAATATCATTTATATTAATACTCCCAAAAATGAAATACATAGATATAAATCTAACAAAATATGTACAAAATCTATATGAAGAAAACTATAAAACTCCGTTGAACTAAATCAAGGAAGGACTAAATAAACAAAGAGGTATTCATATTCATGAATGGAAAGATTTAATATTGTGAAGATGTCACCTCTTCTCAACTTGATCTATAGATTCAACACAATCTTAATCAAAATCTCAGAAGGTTATTTTGTAGATATTGACCAGCTGATTCTCTGATTTACAGGGAGAGGTAAAAGGCCTGCAGTAGCCAAAATAATATTGAAAGAGAAGAACAAAGTTGTGTCACTGACTTCTAGACTTATTATAAAGCTACAATAACCAAGATAATGTGGTATTGTCAAAAAATAGACAAGGCAATGGAACAGAATAAAAACCCCAGAAACAAACCTCTAAGAATATAGTCAGGGCCAGGCACAGTGACTCACTGCTGTAATCCCAGCACTTTGGGAGGCCAAGGCAGGCAGATCACGAGGTCAAAAGATGGAGACCATCCTGGCCAACATGCTGAAACCCCGTCTCTACTAAAAATACAAAAATTAGCTGGGCATGGTGGCGGGTACCTGTAGTCCCAGCTACTCAGGAGGCCAACGCAGGAGAATCGCTTGAACCTGGGAGGCAGAAGTTGCAGTGAGCCAAGATTGCACCACTGCGTTCCAGCCTGACGACAGAGTGAGACTCTGTCAAAGAAAAAAAAGAACATAGTCAGATGGTCTTTGATAAAGTATCCAAGACCATAAAATAGTAATAAATAATCTTTTCACAAATGATGCCAAGACAACAGAACATCCACATGACCAAAAAATCAAATCAAATCAAATCAAATCTAGACGCAGATCTTACATTCTTCCCCCACATAAATTTGAAACCACTAAACTCTTAGAAGATACCACAGGAGAAAATCGAAATGACCTAGGGTTTGATGGTAACAGTTTAAATATAATGTCAAAGGCACGATCCATAAAAGAACTAATTGATAAGCTGGACTTCACTAAAATTAAAATTTTCTGTTTTGTGAAAGACAGTGTCAAGAGAATTAAATGACAAGTCGCAGGCTGGAAGAAAATATTTGCAAAAGACATATCTGATAGAGGATTGTTATCCAAAATATACAAAGAACTCTTAAAACTCAATGAAAGAAAACAATGACCCAGCTGAAAAAAATGGGCCAAAGACCTTAACAGACGCCTCACCAAAGAAGTTATACAGATAGCAAACAGTCTATAAAAAGGTGCTCTGTTCCATATGTCATTAGGAAAATGCAAATTGGAGCAGCAATTAGATACCTCTATATACCTATTCAAATGGCTAAAATGGATGACACTGACAACACCAAATGCTGGTAAGAACATGAAGCAACAGAAACTCTCACTCATTGCTGGCGGGAATGCAAAATGAAACAGCCAATTTGGAAGATAGTTTGGGAGTTTCTTACAAAACTAAACACACTCTTACCATACCATCCTGCAATCTCACTCCTTGGTATTTACCTAAAGGACTCAAAAACTCATGTCTGAAAAAAAAAGAAAACACCTGCACATTGCTATGTATAGCAGCTTTATTAATAATTGCCAAAACTTAAAAGCAACCAATATGTTCTTGAGTAGGTGAATGGATAAATAAAGTAAAAGTCTGGTACATCTTGACTTTGGAATATCATTCAAGGCTAAAAAGAAATGAGCTACTAAGCCATAAAAAGATACATAGAAAACTTAAATGCATATCGATAAGTAAAATAAGCCAATCTGATAAGGCTACCTACTGTGTAATTTCAATTCTTTGACATTCCGGAAAAGGCAAAATGATAGAGACAGTAAAAAGATCAGTAATGTCCAGTGGAAGACTGGAGGGAGGCAGGTGAACAGACGAAGCACAGAGGATTTGTAGGGGAGTGAAACAATTCTGTACAATACTACGATGTTGGATCCTCATTAGGCATTTCCCTAAGTCTATAGAACGCACAATACCAAGAGTGAACCCTCATGTAAACTATGGACTCTGGGTGGGGACGATGTGTTAATGTAGGTTTATCAATTGTAACAAATGCATGCACCACCACAGCGTAGGCTGTTGGTAATGGGAGGCTGTGCATGTGTGTGGGAAGAGGGGTGCATCGGAAATCTCTGTGCCTTCTGCTCAATTGTCTGTGAATCCAAAACTACTCTGAAAAATGAAGTTTATTTTGAAACAAAGAATAGTGATGAAGTGAGCTTTCAAATACCACATATTAAACTGTACTTTAAAGCAAGTATAATTAAAGCAGTGTGGTGTCAGGGGAAAAAAATGTAGACAAATCAGTTAAAAAGAAGAAAATCTCGAAAGGATCCTAACATTGTGACAGCGTCGTGATAGGTGCCTATTGAATATTTATGTAATAAATGAATACAGCTTAGTACAACGTTAAAAGTATCATTTCAAGAGAGTAGGTAACAGAAAATTACTCTACAGGTAGGTCTGGGGCAAATTGTAATCATTTAATTTTCAATAATGGTTAAATTATTCTCTCACCCTGTACTATTGCCCAAATACACACACACATACACGGATTAGAAAGTTATAAAATGACTTAAAAATATCAATCTCTTCGTGTTGATTAAATGTTCATGTTAAATCTAAAAACAAAGGGAGGCATCAAAATCAAAAACAGAAAAAGCTTAAAAGATTTGTCTACATAAAAATAAATACATAATGAATGTCAAATTGCTAAAAAATATTCACTGTTTGACAAGTTGATTTTTCTTGATAAGTCATAGAATTTAATACAGAAATATCGACGATTTTGGAAAAAAAAACTGACTAAAGGAATAAATAAGCCACACTCCAAAGAAGCACTCTACTTGGCCTTGGCATCACAGCTTATGTCTAATCCCCTTTGACTAGAGTGCAGGAGTGTGTGATTAAACTGAGCAGGAACTAATGTGGGCTTCATGAGTGGCCGCCACTGTATTCATTCAACTGCTGGGTGGAAGAGCAGTCCTGGAGCAGAGTCCGCTCCTTTTCCAGCTCAGCCCAGCCAGCCTGGCTTCCCCCTTCCTTCCTCAGAAGACCAGAGACGATGATTTAAGAAATAAAAGTTGGGAATGTTTTATTTTGAGTCAGATTACAATATTAAATGTTAGAAAGCACTGAGATCCAGTTTTTAATGGAAATATCATCTATTGCCATTATTTGCCAAATAAAAAACCCATAAAAAGTCATGGCTGGGTGCGGTGGCTCATGCCTGTAATCCCAGCACTTTGGGAGGCCAAGGCGGGTGGATCACCTGAGGTCGGGAGTTTGAGACCAGCCTGACCAATGTGGCAAAACCCCATCTCTACTAAAAATATAAAAATTAGCTGGGCGTGCTGGCGGTGCCTGTAATCCCAGCTACTCAGGAGACTGAGGCAGGAGAATTGCTTGAATTCCGGAGGCGGAGGTTGCAGTGAGCTGAGATCATGCCATTGCACTCTGGCCTGAGCAACAGAGCAAGACTCTGTCTAAAAATAAAAATAAAAAAGTCATGATCTTTGAGAAAAATTAGAGAAAAACATAAGCTAATGTAGAACAATTTACTAAAATAATTCACAAAAAAGTAACAATTTAGAAATCACTAATGACAACACCATAGCATATAAAATTATAGTTTCCTAGGAAATACATATAGATGTCTAGATATCGATATATGTATATGCATATTCACATAAATAATACATATATGTGTATATCAATATATGTATATTTCTTTTTTAAATGTGATAGTCCAATCTATTTACTCTTTTGTAACTTTTTCAATTCATATATTATAAACATTTTCTATTTAAAAAGAATTCTACTCCTCTGCATTTTAAATGCCAAATAATACTCCATTGTTTGTGCAGATCATAATCTTTTATTACCCAATCATTATTGGGTAGTTAGATCACTTCCAATTTTTTATATTTGATACAACACTGAGCTGCCTGTGGTTTTGCTTAACATTCGTGAACACACATGAAATTTTCCTAGGATAAACGCTTTTTTAAGCCCTTAATATATGTTGCCAAATTATCTTCTGAAACCTTCTACAATAGACTCTCACCTGAAGTGGGAGGGGTATTTCTAAAGTCAGTACATATAATACAAAATGCTTGTCATCAAAATTGCCCTGGTACATCTTTTAAGAAAATAGTGTTGGAGATTGACATTCAGTAATTCATTTGTTCATGCAATAACTCAAACACTGTTTACTGAGTAACTACTCTGTGTCAGGCACAGTGCCAGGAGATGGAGATGGGACAGACACCGAACTAGACCAATATATTCACTGTAAAAAGCTATTCTGGTGGACAGAGATAATGAAAATTAAGCCTAACAATAACAAAATTTCTAAAACATTAGAAGATGATAAGTAATATAGAAAAAAAAAAAGACTAGGCAGGGCTAAAAGAGAAGTATGTTGGGAGGAGGGTGCCATAGGAAGCTCCACTGAGAAGAGGTGACTTGAAGAAAGTGAGAATTGAGTTATGCAACTAGCTGGTGGAAGGGCATTCCCAGAAGAGGAAACACCATGTATGAATGCCCTGAGAAAGAGGCACAATTGGCATGTTGAAGGAACAACAAGCAGGTCGGTGTGTCCAAAGACCAGTGTGTGGCAGGAAGAGTGAAGGATAGGAGGAGACCAGAGAGGTGAGCTAGGCAGGGCATTGGGTGGATATGGACTCTTTCCCAGAGAGGAATGGAAATTGTGGAGCATGTTTAGCAGAGGCATGACATGAGTGACTCTTGTTTTAAAGGATCTCTCTGGCTGCTCCTTAGAAAACAGATTGTAGGGTACAAGGTGGGGATGGGTAGCAAGGAGAGCCATCTTTGCAGTTTTTATGCTAGGAGCTGTTAGGCTTTAGGGGACATCTGGTATGAGAATGGGTCCTTAAACATGAGTCTCAGATCCAGCCCTTGGGATGGTCACACCACACAGACCCAGTGAAGAAACAGCTCTGGGGAGAAAGCAGCGGGATCTCCCTTCAGGTGCTCACTCCTGAGCACACACATACGGAGGGAAACGACGGGTGGTAAGGCAGGCTTTAGGTACATCTTCCTTCCTTCTGCCCTTCCTTCCTTCTTTCCTTTTCTCTTCCTTTTCTTCTTCCTTCTCTCCCTTTCTTTCTTCCTTCTCCCTCTCTTCTCTCCTTCCTTCCTTCTTCCCTCCTGTATTAGTCTGTTTTCACACTGCTACAAAGAGCTTCCCAAGACTGGGTAATTTATAAAGGAAAGAGGCTTAGTCGACTCACAGTTCCACATGGCTGGAGAGACCTCAGGAAACTCACAATCATGGTGGAAGGTGAAGGGGAAGCAAACACCTTCACATGGCTGCAAGAGAGAGAAGTGCAAGCAGGGGAAATGCCAGATGCTTACAAAACCATCAGATCTCCTGAGAATTCACTATCACAAGAACAGCATGGGGGAAACTGCCCCCGTGATCCAATCACCTCCTTCCCTCCACATGTGGGGATTACAATTTGAGATGAGGTTTGGGTGGGGACACAGAGCCAAACCATATCATCTCCCTTTCTTCCTTCCTTCTTCAATCCCTTCCTTCCTTCCTTCCTCTCTTCTTCTCTTGCTCCCTCTCTTCCTTCCTTTCTTCTTTCCTCCCCTCCTCCCTCTCTCCTCTTCTTTCTTTCCCTTTCCTCCTTCCCTCCCTTCCTTCCTCTCTTCTTCTTTCTTTCCCTTCCCTTCCTTCCTTGGTACCTCCCTTCCTCCTTCCCTCCCTCCCTCTCTCCTTCTTTCTTTCCCCTTTTTGGGGGAGGGGTGTGGTGAACAAATGCAGAGTTAAAATTATGTAAATTAAATTTGTCAAATATATCACTCTATTGTAGCAAATTTCATTACTGCTCGTACCTCCTTACACTTACCCCAGCCATGAGTAGAATGTTGTTGTTATTGTTGTTTTAATCTTTGGATGTGTGTAGACAGGATGTTAAGTTACTGACAATGCTATAGGCATTGCTTTGTTTGCTAGTACAAAGGAACATTTTTTCCCAGCTTCTTGGCTGTCCATGTTTCTGTCCTGAGTTGTCTTTCCTGCACTTTGCAGGCATGGAAACCTTGTTCCACACATTGCCTGGTGCCCTGTCCAGGGCTGCAAGATGCACTGTGTCTCCTCTGCCCAGCAAGCCACAAGCCCCTCCAGGGTGAGATGAGAGCCTTCCCTTCCCTTGCTCCTCCCTTCAGCACAGGGAGCTGGAGCTGGACAGCCCCACAGGCACTCAATAAGCACACACCACATAGATAAGTTAACATGTACCTTTGAAAAGGTGGATCAAAGGGATTTTGTAATGATGCAGCAGCGAGGATGCTTTGAGGATGGAACTTGGGATCTTTCAAGTTCTCAGTAGGGCTATGATCCTTCCTGGACTCTAGTTGTATCCTGCAGAGGTGTAGGAGATGAGCCAGTCAGGTGCCATTCTGGAGAGGTTCCTTGTCGACTATTCCTGAACACAATTGCTCTTTCACAGCTGTCACTCCCTGAGCAGCCACCCTTCACCAGATTTGGGGCCAAGTGCCTTACACTTGTTACCTTATGCAATTCTCGCCCTAAGCCTGTGATACCGTAATTTTTATAATTTATCATCTGCAGGTGTGAACACCAAGGTGGTGCATTTTAGGGACTCCCAGCTAGTAAGTAGAGGCTTCCTTTCCTGCCCCTTTTTTATTCCATTATGGACAGAGCTGACTGTATCTCTGCATTCACTGCAAGTCTGCATTGCTCCCTCAATCTTTGATCCACTTCTTTCTCCTGAAGGGCACTGAAATACTGGCTGTTTATGGCTCCTGAAACTCGGCGTGGGAGGACCCAGAGAGCTCTTTTCACCAAGAGTGTGACCTCAGCAGCTTTCATTCCTTCCTGGCCCCAGCTGGCTCTGGGCTGAGCCCGCTTCACCAGGGAGCACCATGTGGAGATGAGTCTCAACCTGGAGTCTGCCATTTGTTTCCAGTCCTTCACTGCCATTCCAAAGAGAGGAATGACTGCCCAACCCTCCATCTGGGGCAGACTCAGCCCAAAACAGAGGATCTTGGCCCCTTTCCCCACCTCTCAGCTCCTTAGCACTTTGAATCCAATCCTACTCTTTGGAACTTAACTGATAAATACAAGGCTGCCTTTTCCAAAAATGTTTCTGAATAGACAACTAGAAACTTTATAATTTAGAAATAGTATTCAAATGGCTCTAAAGACACACCTAGGGCTATGTTCTATTCTTGGGGAAATTCTAGAGATACAGGGATGGATGGATGGATGGATGGATGGATGGATGAGTGGGTGGATGAGTATGTGTGAGTGGATGAATAGATGCGTGGATGGATGCATGCATAGATGAATGGATGGATGAATTGATGGGTGAGTGGAAGATAAATGAATAGATGGATGGGTGAAATCGATGGATGGATGGATGGATGGATGGATGGATAAATGAATGGATGGATGTGTGAATGGATAAATGGATAGATGGATGAGTGGACAGATGAATGGATGGGTGGATGAATGAATAAATGGGTGGATGATTGGATGGATTAATGGACGAGTGGGTGGATTAATGGATGGATGGATGGATGGATAGGTAGATGGATGGATGGGTGGATAGATGGGTGGGTGGATGGATGGATGGATAGATGGATGAGAGAATGGGTGGATGGGTGTATGGATGAATGGATGGATAGGTGGAGAGATGGATGGACAGATTGATTTCTCACACTGAACAAGTACCAACATGGGCAAAAGCAAAGCAAGAGACACCAAAAGTACATTTTATTTTGGGAGAAAGGAAAGTCCTTGGAAACACAAGTCCAGGCCTGCAAAATCCTTGGGCTGCATCATCATTCTGGGAGCAGCAACATGTCCTTCAGCTGTCTTATATTTCCTTCTCCAGCAAGGACATAAGGACACGATAAATACTTAAACTGCAGCAAGAAAATTTCAAGTTATTCTTTTTAAAAAAAACTTTATGAAAGAGCCATTTGATAATAGTAGACATCAGCCCCTAAGTAGAAAGAAATCTATTTTTCAGCATTTAATTCATACAAAATCTTCCATTTTCAATAAGCATTAATTTAACACAGACAAAATGGCTATAGGGTGACAGAATCTCATCTCTCTTTGTAGAAGATTTTTAAACACAAAGCCACGTTTATATTATTTTGAATTCCAGGGGCCTGAAGGCAGGTGAGTTGTTGGGATAACCCCTGCAATCTGCCCCAACTTTCTAGTGTTATAGAAGAACAATATCGAGGAAAGTCCTAGATTTCCTTTTCTAATTTTTTTTAATCTTTGCAACATTAACTAACAAGAATTTTCTTCCAAAATTGCAGAAATTTTTCTTTAAGACTAGGCGGGAAGAGTGGAAATAAAAGTCAAATCTAAAACCTGCAAACATAAACTTGGAGCAGGCGAGAGAACATTATTGCTGGTGTCTGTCGTCAGCTATAGAATCATTAACATGAACTACCTTTTGATGAATGCATTGAAAAAAGTGATTATATATTAAAGTATAAAAGTCTATTCCTGCATCATTTAAATTACTTTACAATGCTGATTAAAATAACAGAACATTATAGCTTGCTTAGCTAAACATTATATTTCCAAATCCATTTCCAATTGTTTCCCTTCAATTTGAACAATTTTTGAGCAATTTTATTGCTATTCATACCTGCTTGATTTTTTATTAGAAATTAAAATACATAGGTTTTTTATCAATGTTGCAAAGTACTGCAAAGTTTAACTCTTTTGATGCCATTCAGAACCTCAAGTCACAGGGAGAAGCAACTTTTTTTCTCTCTTAATTCCAGGGGCTTGAAGAAGATATTTAGAAATATCAAAGCAGAAGAGCCTCAGAGATAATCTGAACTATTTCTGAGTTTATACAAGGGAAAACTGAGACTCACCTGGGAGAACTAACATGTCTAATATCACAATGGAAATTTGTAATAAAACCACAAATTGAGTCAAGTCTCCTGATTCACTATACGAGCTTCTTTTGACTCTAAGAAACTGTCCTTCACAAAGTTCCCAAGAAGGAATGGATTGGCCAGATCGATAGAGGAATTTCTGAGGAAATTGCACTTGTGTTTTTAAATACGTGGCACTTGTTCATGCTAAACGGTAGTTTAGTGCAGTGGTGGAGAAAATAATCCCTTTGAACGATACCTGATTAATGTGTGTATAAAGCACACAGGCCTATAAAATAGTGTGGAATATGGGACAAGCTATCTTGATGCCAAGCCATGGAATGGACCTGTGTGTTACCCAGGACAAGCTCCTTGTTCTAAAACCTTTATCATAAGTGCAATGAATGACTGCCTTTGCTGATTATAGAAACCTCTGTCCTGCTCATGGCAACACCCTTAGCACCAAGCACAGAGCCTCACACAGAGAATGTATTCAAGAACTCTTCAGTAGATAAATGAATGAATGTACCTCTATCATATGGAGTTTTGGGGTTCCAAGCAACAAAAATAGACGCTAGTTAACGTGAGGAGGATATGGATTGGTTTAGGATATCAAAGCAAAGGCTGAATTAACAAGGGGTCCTGGAAAGGCTGGGGACTGAGAAGTTCCAGGCCTCTAGACTGAAGAAAGTAATGAGGTCTCTTCGGGCATCCTGATGGGATAAACCCTCTTTAATCATTTCCTGTATTTGTCTTCTTCATCTTAACATTCAGGCTCCCAAGAAAGAGAGTCCAATTGGCTGAGCTTTTATCACACGCCTGTCTGTTGGCAAGAAGGGCTAGGAACCCTGCAATGTAGTTGATGAAGACTGTATACATGGAAAAGGGAAGTCAGGGTGCTAGTATTAGAAGAAACAATGAATTGTGAGCAGACAAAAACATCACATATCCACTGTACACTTGAGCTTCTCCTTCTCCTGTAGAGTGAGTGTAGCAATACCTAACTTGCAGGGTCGTTATGGGAACTGGAAATAGGATTAGAAGAGTCATAGCATAATTCCCTGGCACATAGCATGGAACCTATCACAGCTGGTTTTATGTAGGGGCAGTGAAGACATGGTTTACCACAAGTCGTGGCTTTCCCAGTGCTGATTCCTGAACTGTGGCCACACTGTTCCTCTTTCAGAGGTGTTTGACAACACACATTTCCATGTGCAGATCTTACTTACCGATGCTACCTTCATCACAACATTTCTTTAGTCCCAGACATAAATTGAGTTGTGGAAGGCCCAAGACATGCCAGGATGTTAGGACCGCTGGGGTTAGTTTCAGGTGGAGCTGAGGCTGGGAAACCAAAATGGGATCTGAGCTGGACCTGAAGGTAGCGGAGCAGTCAGGATCCTGATGTCTGAGGCGTGTGATGAGCAGAAGGCAATGATTGAGGATCTCAAGAATGACCCCAGTTTGCCAGACGCCAGGTCCAAGGCCACTGACAGATTCCCTGGTAGATTTCAAATGGACTTAAGAGCCTAAAGACAGAGACCTTATGACTCCATGTAGAAAGTCTGGGACTGAGCTGCCTGTGAGTGCCCAACTAGGTGCAGGAATAAAAAACAAAACAAAACAAAACAAAACAACTAACTGAAAATTAACTGATATTCTAAACTGAGCAACGAATTTGGAGACTCAGATTGCAAAAGTAATGGGAACAATGAAAAGAAGATTATTCCTTGGGACTCAGTGCACTAACTAATAATTATTGGACACTTGCCATTTGCTGGGTCCCCTGCTAGGGAGACGGGACAGAGTAGTGGTTAGGGGCACAGACCCAGGATTCAGAGGTTTGAATTCTGGTTCTTCCACTAAGTGGTTGTAGGACTTCAGGCCAGTCTCATAACCCACCTTAAGTGGGGATACTAGGAGTAGTTTGTGCCTGTTGGAGCACTAAATTAGATGATTAATGTAACGTGCTAAGTCCGGAGCCAGGCACTAAGGAGGTGTTCAATAAGCATTAATGATCTTATTATTGTTGTGTTGGTTGTTAAGCCCTTGGTCATGCTTTATCTCATTTAGTTCTGAGGGCCTGAGGCACTGCTAGGAAGGCGTCATGGGAGATGGGCATGGTGGGAGCTGAGCCCTGACATGAATGGGGCTAACTCAATGGCAGAAGGAGTGGGAATGGTGTTTGTCACCAGTTGGGATGAGCAGTGATGCCCCTTAGGCACAGTGAGGGTAATCCTGACTAGAGAGATGACGTCCTCAAGGGCCCCCAACCCCTTCTCCCCATTCGGTGGCAGAGTCTCAGCCAAGGTGCGTGGAGTGGTGGGGTGGAGGGTTCAATTCTAGGAACAGAGGGAGAGAAGGTCAGGTCAGTAGGCCATGTAGAAGCATGAACAAAAGAGTGGGAGTTGATTTTGAAGGAGGTAACAAGGCATGGAGCTTTTTAAGGACACTTCATTCAACAGTTAGTAGTCAGTAGATGGGAGGGTGAAGGAAAGGAGACCAGAGTGGAGGAGAGAGAGAAACTGCTGGGAAGGTGTACCTGGGGGGATGTTCCAAGCCAGGCAAATGAGTGCAGGGGAAATGGAGGTAGGGCAGGTCCAGGGATCAAAGGTGAAGCTTGGCCTATAGAGGCACAGGCCTGGGTTGGAGGGACTCTCAAGAAAAGCAGTAATGGGAAATCTTACAGTAATGTCACCAATGACATAGGCTCAAAAGGGCTTTGCAACTGTTTTATTCTTCTTGAAACCAAGAAGTTTCCTCTCTTGCCCCACTTCTCACCTCTGCATCACTCAGAGATCAGGGCTGGTGACAAGGGCCAGTGGCAGAGGCAGTTTGTTTGAGGAGTTCAGAATACCTCTTCCCAAAGCAGGAGGTGTATCCAGAAAAATGAAGCCTCTGATCTCCTTTCTTCTGTGCCTTGGGTCTCAGGCTTCTTCCAGGAGCCCAGCCATGCCTGGAACACGTTTCATGAGCATCTAGGGGTTAATGCTTCAAGAAGAAACAGGGGAGATTTTGCTGGTGTACACTATGTCATGAGAATGGATCTAACCAGTGAGTAGGAAGCTCTGATCAAGAGCTGAAAAACCTGCACAATTTTCAACTCAGGAACCCACACGTGCCACCATTTTCTTCTATGAGAAACCTCAACAGGTTACAAATACATAATTTGAAAGAAAACAACCTTAAGTAATGTGCCATTCTAGTTAGGGCTAAATTCACATTTGAAAATATTATTCAACTAATTAAAATGGAATTAAATGAATACAGCGTTAACTGTGTCTACCGTTTAGCATAAAAAGTTGTTAAATATATCGTACTCTGTTCCAAACTGGCGGCAGATTTTAGCAATGTTTAATTGTAAGAAATAGCCATGTACTACTTAATTGCATAACTAGGTGGAACATAAAAATCACAATTACATGAATTATATTAAGTAAAATATGTTAAAATAGTTTGTTTTTCGATGGTGGAATTTTATGGACACTATAATGAAACTGAAGTACATTTTTAATTACCTAATTATTGCTATTTTCAAAGTCCATTTACACCATAATTGTTCCTGTTTTCATAGTCCAAAGAGTCCATGACAGAGAGACTCAGTGGGATCTAAAATAAGGATTCATTCTTCAGACAACTTCTGCTCATGGTTTCCCCCTATCTTTACAAAATCGATCTCAGATTCATTCAACATGCATTCAACAGGTAATTGTGTGTATGAAATTGCTAGAAATGGTAGCGGGTTGCAGAGATGATGGAGGGGTAGATTTCCAGCCTGCAGGCAACTTATAGTCTAATGATGGACTATAGGTAAGATGGACTACAGCAGACACAGAAGGGAAGCATAGTCAGGATTTAGAGGGACACACCAACTTCCCTTGAGCAGATGGATGCATGACTGTGGGCTGCTGGACCCCGGGGAGAAGGCAGGACTGGGCTAGCCTGGGCTGGAGCAGGGGCAGTGGTGAGGAAGGGCATCCCAGGCTCCAGCAAGGACACAGAGGAAGGAAAAGCAGGTGGCATGAAGTGTTGTGAGGAAGACCAGCCCAGTAGTGGCAGACAGCCAGGGGCAAATGGGAAAAAGAGATTCAGTGGCAAAGCCAGCTCAGGCCAGCCAGACCCTGGGAGCCGGCAGGGAGATTCCAGCAGTGAGGAGGGGGGGAGTGTGGGGCTTCACTCAGTGCATTTGGGGTTCAGCATGAGCCTTCGGCCTGGGGGTGACAAAGCAGGAGCTGCAGGACCCTGAGCACTGGAAGACAACAAGGCCAGTGACAGCAACAGAACGATCAAGGGAAAGGTGATTTAAGTGAAAAACAATAAATTTGCTTCTGTACTGAGGCGTGTTGAGGTTATAGAAAGACATCCAGGGTAGATGCTTGGAGGCATGTTTGCACAGTAGATGGAGGCTTCTAAGCCTTTTAAACAAACAAACAAACAAACAAACAAACAAACCATGAGAGCACTTTCAAGCTTTTCTTTCTCTTTTTTTTTTCTTTTTTGATACCACAGGAAATTTTGAGATAAAACCGTGAAATGTTAGGGCAGTCCCTTACCACACATATTGAGTTAGTGTAATTTGTTAAAAAGCAAAAAAAAAGCAAAGGGCGGCCAGACGCCATGGCTCACACCTGTAATCCCAGCAATTTGGGAGGCCAAGGCAGGAGGATTACTTGAGGTCAGGAGTTCGAGACCAGTCTGGCTAATATGGTGAAACCCTGTCTCTACTGAAAAGATGCAAAAATTAGCTGAGCGTGGTGGCGCACACCTGTAATCCCAGCTACTCAGGAGGCTGAGGCTGGAGAATCACTTGAACCTGGAAGTCGGAGGTTGCAGTGAGCCAAGATCACGCCACTGCACTCCAGCCTCGGTGACAGAGTGAAATTGTGTCTCAAAAATAAAAATAAATAAAGAAAAATAAAAAGCAAAAGGCTCTCATTATGTATCATCAGGGGAATTCAAATCAAAACAACAATAAGATGCCACTACACCCCTGTTAAAATAGACAAAATCGAGAACACTGACAACGCCCAGTGCTTCCAAGGGTGTAGAGTGACGGGAACTCTGATTCAGTACTGATGGAAATGCAAAATGGAACAGCCACTTGGAAGACAGTTTGGTGGCTTCTTACAAAACTAAACATCCTCTTAGCATACCATCCTGCAATACCACTCCTTGATGTTTACCCAAAGGAGCTGAAAATTTGTGTCTCACAAAAGGCACATGGGTGTTTATGGCAGCTTTATTCATAAGTATTAACACTTGAAAGCACCCAAGACGTCCTTCAGTAGGCAAACGGATAAATAACATGTGGTACACCCAGACAATGGAATATTATTCAGCACTATAAAGATAGAAGCTATCAAGCCATGAAAAGACATGGGAGAATCTCAAAAGCCTATAACAAAGTGAAAGAAGCCAGTGTGAAAAGGCTACATACTGTACGATTACAACTATATGACATTCTGGAAAAGGCAAACTATGGAGACAGTAAAAAGATCGGCTGGGTGCGGTGGCTCATGCCTATAATCCTAGCACTTTGGGAGGCGGAGGCAGGCGGATTGCCTGAATTTAGGAGTTTGAGACCAGGCTGGGCAACCTGGTGAAACCCTGTCTCTACTCAAATACAAAAAAATTAGCCGGGCGTGGCGGCATGTGCCTGTAGTCCCAGCTACTCAGGAGGCTGAGGCAGGAGAATTGCTTGAACCTAGGAGGCAGAGGTTGCAGTGAGCCGAGATCATGCCACTGCACTCCAGCCTGAGCAACAGAGCCGGACTGTGTCTCAAAAAAAAAAAAAAAAAAAAAAAAAATCAGTGGTGTCCAGGGGTAAGGAGGGAAGGATGAATAGTCAGAGCACAGAAGATTTTAGGGCAGTGAAACTACTCTATAGGATACTATAATGGTGGATCCATGTCTGTACATTTGTGTAAACCCATAGAATGTACAAAATCAAGAGTGAACACTGACATAGCTATGTACTTTGGGTGGTGATGATGGGTCAATGCAGGTTCCTCAGTTGTAACAAAGGCACCAACCTGGTGGGGGATGTTGGTAATGGGGTGACTGCATGTATGTGTAAGCAACAGGAGGTATATGGGAAATCTCTGTATCTCTTGTGAACCAAAAACTGAAATAAAGTCTATTTAAAAGAAAAAAACGCAATGGAGGAGAGGAACAGATTACATGAAAGGAATGAGCGTGCTGGCACTTGGCGCATGTTTGGTGCCGAGGCCTCATTCTCATTCTCTTTAGAGTAAGTCTACACTCTTTCTTCTGAGCCTTGAGCTGCCCCTGGAGTTTAGACAATTATCTTCCTTTGAGGATTTGAGAAAAGTTTTCAAATTGCGACAATTTGGGGGGATTTTATTTTTTATTTTATTCTTATTTCTCACTCCTTACTTCTTCATGCACCTGGAATTGTTAACTTGTGCTGAGTGCGGCCGCCAGGCCATCACTGCTAGAAAAGACGAGAGATTCTTGGCAGTAGTCAGAGAGCACCCGTCGGGACCAGTCCTTCTAATTCTCAAAACAAATGAGGTTGAACAAACCCGGGTAAGTTTTGGCGCTTCCGGCTGGTTGTTCCAAATCTTTGAAAGCCCTCTGTGCACTCTCCGTCATTCATATAATCATTTAAAATATGTCTTCCTGTAGAGGAACTGGGTCCCAGCCGCAGGGTAACCAGAGGCTGCATGAGTCACTGTGGTTAAGACAGATCATTGAATTCTCAGCTGGTGTGACCTCATAGCTGGGAAGCCAGAGGGCCTGAGCCAGCCAAGAGGAGCTAACTTTGCTGATGGTGTGGTGCAGGAAGTGACCCTGCCCCATACCTGAGTCCTTTCCATAGGAAGTGAGCTGAGTGGAGACAACAGAGCAGATTGAGAAAGCAAGAACAGAATCTTTGATTCTTGAGCTTTATTCAGCTCAGGGAAAGACTGCATTCATACCCGGATAAGTCATTGCACCTAAGTTGACTGAGCCTTATCACTTTCACATCTCAGGGTTAAGTGTGGGGGTCCTGAAGACCTGTCTTTATTTCCTAAAGAATCAGGCAGACCGGGTGCGGTGACTTACGGCTGTAATCCCAGCACTTTGGGAGGCCGAGGCAGGCAGATCATGAGGTCAGGAGATCGAGACCATCCTGGCTAACACAGTGAAACCCCGTCTCTACTAAAAATACAAAAAATTAGCTGGGCATGGTGGCAGGCGCCTGTAGTCCCAGCTACTAGGGAGGCTGAGGCAGGAGAATGGCGTGAACCCGGGAGGCGGAGCTTGCAGTGAGCAGAAATCCGGTCACTGCACTCCAGCCTGGGCGACAGAGCGAGACTCCGTCTCAGAAGAAAAAAAAGAAAAAAAGAATCAGGCATTCAACCCTCATCCACAGACCATTCCCTCTTTGCCAAGAATGTAACAAAGCAGGAGGGGATTAAAATAAAATTTTTAAAAAGTTGGCAGTTACCAAATATTGATACAAAAATTAAGAAATTCGGTTGGTTGGCTATACATCTCCAGTGTAGGTGCTCCAAGCATTTCCCAGACATTAGTCATTTGGATACCACATTCAGAATTGTGGCACCATGTTATGTCAATACTACCCCGTACTCATATTTTTCTTTAATATGAGTCAGGTCTTTACTTAAATAAATTTACTCAAAAAGGAAAATTGCTGTCACTCACTGGGAAGTCAGAATCATCTGTCATAAATTGTAAACCACACAAATGAATTTAATGAAAACATACTCATTAAATTAGAAGCATCTGTCCACAAAGCCCACAAAATAATCTTAAATAACATCAATGCTATACGAGTAAGCAAGAAACATCAAAAGAACATCAATGGTATAAGTGTATACAAGAAATGTCCATGTTATAAGTGTATATAAGAAATATCGGAAATAGGGTAAAAATGTGAGCTTTAAAAAATTAAAACTCTGAAGATAGCTGGTCCCAGTTGTGTTGTTTTAACCATAAAATAAAATGATTTTTTACATTAATAGGAATATTTATAGAAAAATGTTCTAAGCCAGGTGTGGTGGCTCACGCCTATAATCCCAGCACTTTGGGAGGCTGAGGCGGGCAGATCACGAGGTAGGAGGTCAAGACCAGCCTGACCAACATGGTGAAACCCTGCCTCTACTAAAAATAAAAAAATTAGCCGGGCATAGTGGTGTGTGCCTGTAATCCCAGCTACTTGGGAGGCTGAGGCAGGAGAATCGCTTGAACCCAGGAGGCGGAGCTTGCAGTGAGCCGAGATTGCGCCACTGCACTCCAGGCTAGGCGACAGAGCGAGACTCTGTCTCGGAAAAAAAAAAGAAAAAGTTTCTAATAGCCTTCTCTCTTTTCCATATATATTCTAAAATTAAATATACCACTGTTTTGAATAAACCAACCCTGTGTAGGGAAAATATTCATGATGGGCTCAGCTCAGTGGGTAATCTTGAAAGCAGTTTAGAATAATCGTGGTTTATATATTTAACGTCTCCATATCTGAGAGAGTGGTACCTGCAGTCAGTAACTGAAATTTAACTCAGATATCAGCCTATGGAATGCCAGCCTTATCTAAACATCCTTATTCATGCAAACAATTACGTAATTAGAGTGAATTAATAATTTTCTGCTGAAGGAATTATATTTGAAGGTTTAAGTACATAATGTGACACTCACAAGATGCTGTCCCCTATAACCTAAGAGTCCACAAATTTACTGCATTAAGATTGTTTCATGGAAATGACTATAAACACATGCATACAAATTCCCCCCACAAAAGACATCAAAAAGTTATTATAGGTTGGGCGCAGTTACTCATACCTGTAATCCCAGCACTTTGGGAGGCCAAACCAGGCGTATCACCTGAGGTCAGGAGTTCGAGACCAGCCTGACCAACATGGTGAAACCCCATCTCTACTAAAAAATACGAAAATTAGCCAGGTGTGCTGGCGTATGCCGGTAGTCTTAGCTACTCAGAAGGTTGAGGCACAAGAAGCACCTGAATCCAGGAGGTAGAGGTTGCAGTGAGCCGAGATCATGCCCCTGCACTCCAGCCTTGGTGACAAAGCAAGACTCTGTCTCAAAAAAAAAGGTATTATAATTTTTTCCTATATATAGGATCTATAGTAGAGTTTTCCTATTTGCTTAAAAAAATACTCTAATAATTTTGGAGGAAAATCACCAAATTCTCAAAGAAAAACCTTACAATGCAATTACTTACAACTCACATTCTTTATGATGGTGTGTGTATATATGTATACAAGAAACATCAAAGAACTTCAATGGTATAAGTGTATACAGGAAGTATCAATAGTGTAAGTGTATACAAGAAATATCATTCTTTATGATGGTGTTATGTCTGATCATCAAATCATTCTTAAATATTTAAAATTAGTCTGCCGGAATACTCAAGAAATTCATTTTAGGCCTTTTTGCAGGGACTCCCAGCCCCCACCATGTCTCAAGCTGAGCACACAACTAGGACCCCTATCAGCAAGGCTCCTGGCCTCATGAAGACAGCACTTTGCTGCAAGAGGAGGGACCTAATGGCCATGCTAAGGAGACAGTAACACAAGGCAGTGTTGTACAGAGGGATGAGAGTCACCTGAGATCATCAGAAAGGCTTTCCCAGGAGGCAGCTTTTTTTTTTTTTGAGACAGAGTCTCCCTCTGTCACCCAGGCTGGAGTGCAGTGGTGCAATCTCAGCTCACTGCAACCTCCACCTCCCGGGCTCAAGCAATTCTCCTGCCTCAGCCTCCTGGGTAGCTGGGACTACAGGTATGTGCCACCACACCCAGCTAATTTTTGTATTTTTGTTTTGTTTTGTTTTGTTTTTGAGATGGAGTCTTACTCTGTCACCCAGGCTGGAGTGCAGTGGCGCGATCTCGGCTCACTGCAAGCTCTGCCTCCCAGGTTCATGCCATTCTCCTGCCTCTCTCCCGAGTAGCTGGGACTACAGGTGCCCACCACCACGCCTGGCTAACTTTTTTTATTTTTTTATTTATTTTTTATTTTTTCGTAGAGACATGGTTTTACCATGTTAGCCAAGATGGTCTGACCTTGTGATCATTGCTAATTTTTCTATTAGTTTTACAGTCTTTGCTACACTATGACTGTCAGGAGGTTCTTACTTGCAGAAGGAGATTCTGCAGATGCATGTTTGTACCACAGCATTAGTAAGGCTGCATCGCAGAGTGAGGTGTGCATATCTTCAGGCTCTAAAGACTTAAGGGAAGTTCTTCGAAGCTGACAGTGATGCCTTTATGCTTTCACCATATGTATGAAATCAGTGTTTCTGGATTGGACCCCAAAAATTCATTAGTTCTCTGCTCTCAGACAAGACACTTCTCCAAGTGGAGCTTGTTTTTCACTGCCTATGGAGAGACAGGTGAACAAGATCTCCTGACCTTGTGATCCGCCTGCCTCGGCCTCCCAAAGTGCTGGGATTACAGGCATTAGCCACCGCACTTGACCAATTTACCAATTTTTGTATTTTTAGTAGAGACGGTGTTTCACCATGTTGGCCAGGCTGGTCTCGAACTCCTGACCTCAGGTGATCCGCCCCCCTCAGCCTCCCAAAGTGCTGGGATTACAGGCACTAGCCACTGCACCCGGCCCAGGAGGCAGATTTTGAATGGAGACATGAAGGACTAGGACACATCCAGCCTGTGAAAATGTCTGTGTGCATGGCTGGGGTTAAGGGGCAGAGACAGCTGGTGGCAGAATGTTGTGGTCAGAGGAACAACAAGGACAAATGCCCAAGGTGGAACTTGTGTGCAAACCTTAAAGGAACAGAAAGAAATCCAGTGGTGCTGGAGCAGGACGATGGGGTGAACGAGGGGGAGATGGAGCAGATGAGGTCAAGGAGATGGGCAGGGCTGGAGGATGAAAGGCGAGAACTCCCTTCCAAGGGACAAACATTTATTTCAAGTGCAAAGCAAATGTTATGGATGGATTTTAAGAAAAGGGAGGTCGTAATCTAATTTACCTGTTTTTTTAAAAAAAAACTAGACTTTATTTTAGAGCAGTTTTAGGTTTGCAGCAAAGCTGAGCAGAAGGTACAGAGATTTCCCATGTGCCCCCTGCATTTGACATGCACAGCCTCCTCCATTATAGACAGCCCCCACCAGTTGGTCCTTTTGTTACAACTGATGAACTACACTAACACATCACCATCACCCAGAGTCCATAGTTTATGTGAGGGTTCACTCCTGGTGATGTGCATTCTACGAGTTTAGATCAATGCATAATGGCATGTATCCACCATTATAGAATCCTACAAAGCAGTGTCACTGCCCTAAAACTCCTCTGTGCTCTGCCTGTCATCCCTTCCTCCCCTCAACCCCTGATAACCACTGGTCTTTTCACTATCTTTACAATTTTGCCTTTTCCAGAATGTCACACAGTTGGAATGACACAGAATGTAAAGCATGTAAAACACAAAACAATAAACTCCTTGAAGATAACATGGGAGAAAATCTAGATGGCCTAGGGTTTGATTGGGACTTTTTAGATCCAACACCAAAGGCACATTCCGTGAAAGAAAGAAATGATAAGCTGGACTTAATTAAAATTAAAAAATTCTGCTCTGTGAAAGACACTGCCAAGAGAATGAAAAGACAAGCCACAGACTGGGAGGAAATATTTGCAAGGATATTATCTGAAAAAGGCCTGCTATCCAAAGTGTACAAGAACACTTAAAACTCAACAATCACAGAATAAACAATCCAGCTTAAAAATGGGCCAAAGACCTTAGCAGACACCTCACCAAAGAAGATAGAGATGGCAAATACCTATATAAAAAGATGTCCTATGTCATATGTCATTAGGGAAATACAACTTAGAGCAACACTGAGATGCCACCACACATCTATTAGCATGGCTGAAATTGAGATCACTGACAACACTAAATGCCGCCAAGGATGTGGAGTAACAGGAACTTCCATTCATTGTTGGTAGAAATGCAAAATGGAACAGCCACTTTGGAAGACAATTTGGGGGTTTCTTATAAAACTAAATATACTCTTACCATGCCATCCTGCAGTCTCACTCTTAGATATACCCAAGAGAAGAGAAAACTTATGTCTACATAAAAACTCACACATGGATATGTGTAATAGATTTATTAATAATTGCCAAAACTTGGAAGCAACCAAGTCATCCTTTAGTAGTTCAATGGATAAATAAACTGGTTCATCCAGACCATGGAATATTGTTCAGAGCTAAAAAGAAATGAGCTATCAGCCATAAAAAGGGCCTGGAGAAAACTTAAATGTATGTTACTAATTGGGGTAGGGGAAGCCAGTGTAAAAGGGCTACATGCTGTATGATTCTAACTTAAACCTTTAAATTTGTTATAATATTATTTTCTAAAGTGTCATGGCCCATTGGGAATTTCACTCCCCATGGTCTGAGGTAGTGGGATTGTAATCCGGCAGTATTGCTAATTTTTCTATTAGTTTTACAGTCTTTGCCACACTGTGACTGCCAGGAGGTTCTTACTTGCAGAAGGAGATTCTGCAGATGCGTGTTTGTACCAGAGCATTAGTAAGGCTGCATCGCAGAGTGAGATGTGTATATCTTCAGGCTCTAAAGACTTAAGGGAAGTTCTTCGAAGCTGACAGTGATGCCTTTATGCTTTCACCATACGTATGAAATCAGTGTTTCTGGATTGGACCCCAAAAATTCATTAGTTCTCTGCTCTCAGACAAGACACTTCTCCAAGTGGAGCTTGTTTTTCACTGCCTATGGAGAGACAGGTGAACAAAACGATTCCGTGTCTGCAACTATGACCTGTGTATCAGAGAATGAATCAGTAGCTACTGTGAATAAATAAACCCCTAAATCCAAAGGGCTCAACATAGCAGAAGTTCATTTTTCTTATCAAGTCCAATCAGTGATAATGATGGCAGTGAGAAGTTTGCTTCAAGCACTGTTCAGCGACTTGGCTTCTCTCTCTGTTGTGATTTTACCCTCTTCTAGAGCAGTTCTGGCCAGTAGAATATTCTATGGTGATGGAAATGTTCTATATACTTCCTTGTCCAATACAATAGCCACTAAAGATGTATGGCTATGAAGCACCTGAAATGTGGCCTGTGCAATGGCAGAACTGAATTTTTAATTTTATTTAATTTTTTAAAGAAGAAAAACATTGAAGAACCTTTATTATCTCATTTCAGGACTTATTTTATGGTATTTAAATTAGGGAAAGTAATTAAGGCAGCTCTATTAGTTTATGAATGGTCTACTGAATCAATGGAACAAACAGAATAGAGAGTCCAGAAGTGAATATATATGTGTATATATATATGTATATATATATAAAATATATATGTATATTTGAAATGCATACTGAATATATCTGGAATGTGTATAAGTATATAACTGAATATATATGGAATTTGATTAGATTAAAATATATATATTCAACTGATCTTTGGAAAGATCAATTGATCAATTGATTACTTGATCAATTTGATCAAAGTCTTCAATTGATCTCTTGGAAAAAGGTCAATTAAAGACAATTTCTCCCACTATCCATTTACCTTGCCAAGGCCAAGGTGGATGGATAGTGGAGAAAATCGTTTTCAACAAACAGTGGTAGAACAGCTGGATATCTGTATGAAATAAAAATGGAGAGAGAGATTTAAGAGGAACCATAACTATGCCACGTTGGTATATGTTATTTTTGTCGAACCAATTACTGAAGTGAGAAGCATTGGCTGCAACTTTAAGAGGAAGGAACAGGGGCCCGGAAACATTAAATAAAAACACAATAATCACATAGCAAGGAAATGCCAGAGGCAATATTGAAACCCAGTTATCTGTCATCCAAAAGTGGCCCCATGATGGTATGGGAGACTTGCAAGAGAAAGATAAAGAGATGAATAAGTGAAGGGCGACAGGTTGTAAGTCAGACAGCAAGCTGAGGTCTCTCACTGCCCCTTGTCTCTCTATATATGTATTTTGGGTCTCATCTAACTTCAATTTCACATTTTATTTTTATTTCATTGGGTAGGGGAAGGGAAGAAATCAAGAGTACTTGGGACTGTGATAGTTCTTTGTCTCTCATTTTTATTTCATTTAAATTAATGCAAATTTAAATAGCCACATGTGATTAGTGGCTATTAGCAGCTAGAGCCTTGGTGCCCTTTCTATTCAGCTGGCAGGTAAGGAAGGATGATCACAGGGTAGGTTTTTAAAGGGCCAGTCCGAGAAGTGGTGCACTTCACTTCCTTTTCCTTTCCTCTGGCTAACACCTACTCATGGCCACACCTCACTGCAGAGGAGGCTGGGAAATGTAGTCCAGCTGTGTGCTCAGAAAGATGAAGGAAAAGATTTTGGTGAGCACATAGCAATATTTATGACTCCAGGATTGAAATTTCAATGAAGACTGAAATGTGCACCACTTCCTTTTGAGGCAACTACAGAAAGCAACAGGCAAATCCACCATAAGTAGTTACATAAGAATAGCATAGATGCCAAATTAGTTAAAATGCCTGATTACAAATGTTTATTATCACCAGCAGTAACAAGACTAAGATTAGAGATGTGTATGCTCAACTACGTATAATCATCCAACATCTGTCACATGCCTACTTGGTATCAGGTACTATGCTAGGCACAGGGGATGCCATGATGGACAAGACATTATCTGCAAAAGATAATTTTAATTTAACATGGCAGGTGTAGCATTAGAGGTAAGGGTAAAGTGCAATGAAAACTCAAGAAAAGGATGCTGAATTCTTTTGGTGATGGATAGAAAGCCAATTGAGGCCAGGGTTTCCAATACATATGTGCATGTGCATGAGTGCAGTTATACACATACCTTGAAAAACAATTTTTTGAGACACAGGAGTGTCAAGGAATGGGTGGTGGAGTGTCTTCAAACCAAAGTCAACAAGAAACACATGTCATAACTCCAACATGGATGTGCAGTTCTCCTTATGTCAAATTGGTGGCTGACCTAAATCCACTCCCGGCCTCAGCCATGTGCCCGAGGTCATCAGATACACTCCACATTCCCTCTACAGCATCACCACGATATCATCCGAAGGTTAGCTGGGCACACTGAGTAGAAACCACTGTCTCTCCTCCAACCTCCCTTGGAGCTCCTTCTTCTCCTCCCCTCTCCCGTAGTGCTTTCTCTTCTTCCATGTTTGGTGGTGAGTTATTTACATGTCTACTCCCTAACGCTAAATGGTGACCTGTCACTGGGCTTCAGTGTCCATGAGTTTATTATCTTAGCATTAACATGGTATCTGGCCCACTAACTATGGTGCACTTCCTGGTGGCTTGGTGACTCATAATCCCTTCACCTTACTTTCAATAATAGCATCCTAATGTCCTTCTGAAAGGTGAAATGTTTACCTCACCCTCTGTCTTGGGTCTTGTAAGACTGCAAGCCAAGGTGTCAAGAATGGGACCTTTGCAACCAGCCTCTCTTCACTCCCAGGACTTTGAATCTGGAGTACAGTGACATGAGGTCAGGAAGTGGTTGGAGCTCATGCTCCCCTGAAAGTGCACGTGGTTGAGTTTGCCTGGACCCCAGCAATACCTTGGTTGCAGTCTATTTTAAGCCAGGGTCTTTACCCTTCCCATCCATTCTTTGAGCCTCATAGAGATTTCCCATGAAATTTCTTCATCTATAGCTAGACTGTAAGAATTCCAGTTTATAGAATGTACATCTGTAAGTGCATATGGAACATGTTACTAATGAACGTCACAGAAGACTAAATGTAAAATCCCTCTTTATGGTCTAGTAGAATCTGTTTTACATAGAAGCAAAATGAAACACATCCAGTATATATTGGAGTCCACAATGGGAATGGGGTCAGTCAAACGCATGTGACCAGATGTTATTTTCAATATGCTTGAAGATATTTTCACTTGACTCTTGAGATGAAAAGAGACAAGTAGGACTGAGACTTGGTACACACTTCACAACCTTCCTAGACTTGGAAAAACTTTCAAAGGCTTTGGAGTAAAGTCACGGTTCCCATCTTCCTGTTCCCCAGTGCTAATCAGAACGGATTCCTCCCTTCCTTCAGGACCTCCTGTCCCTCTCCAGCTGCCATGCTCTCAGGAATATTTTACCCTTAAATGTTTCCCCCTCTGGACTGGAGCTTCAGATTCAGTTCCTTTTCTGTATCTTCTACGGGGCTTAGCACAGGGACTTCCTTCATAGGAGGTACTCAGAAAATATTTGCTGAATTGAATGGAGTTAATTTGAATTATTGAATCCAGGTAAGTGGCCTTGGTAAGTCCATTAGCTTTGCCCTGGGAATCTCGTCTCCTGTCTTTCTCCATTTCTATTTTGCCATATAAACATGACAGAGAGTGATTCAGTAGTCTTCCTTATTCACTTCAGAGGGTTAGAAATGAGACATGAAAATGACAGCAAGAAGACATGTCAATAATACCCATGTGGGGTCAGCGAGTCTCCCGCTGCCTGCCCAACCTTCACAAGAAGAAAGCCATCAAGGCCACTTGAGTGTATCTCACACAATTCCCTTGACTCAAGATGACCATGGGGCTCAGGAGGTTGGCGGCTAGGATTTCTGTTGAGAGGGCATTAGAGATTCAATATCCCTGTCACACTGATGGAAGCCCTGTTTCTCTTGGACATCTGAGCCTGTAGATTTTTCCTCTGCTCATCTCATGGAGCAGAATTTGTTTTTGGTGTACACTTAAAATATTAGGGTCAGCTAATAAAATAATAAGAATCAAAGGTTTACCAACTCATAAAATATGAAGTCTTTAAGGCTTATCTGACACTGTAGAGCCCTCTGTATTTGTGGGGCCACATGTGTATACCTTCTCCCAGGTAGGTCTGTGAATGATGGACTCTAATTTTAGTTCTTATAATGTGTGTGTGTGTGTGTGTGTGTGTGACAGAGAGAGAGAGAGAACTAAATATATAATGTACATCTGAAAAGTCACCAAAGACAAGAAAAAAAGTAGGTATATATTTAGCTAAGTGTTCTGTGGATTTTTTTTTCTTTTTGAAAAACTCCAGTACAAGTGTTCAAGCCAAGTAGAAGCCTTTCACTCTAGTTATTTATTTATTTTGCTCTCTCCTTTGGAAAGCGATGCACATGTATTATGAAAAGCAAATATTATACTCTTTATTGTCAAACAAAGTTTATAAGGTTCGTGTGTCAATGATGGGGCCAAGGACCTCACACAGAAAGTTTCCTGTCCTGGAAGAATTTCTCATGGAAGATAAAATATGGGAAGTGGGGGGAATGCTGACTGCCAGCAAATAGAATCCGCCCACTCTTAATGGCACCCGTGGGGTTGGATGAGCTCAGGCCTTGACTGTCCTGGCCGGAGCGGGGGTGGGGGTGATGGGGGTTCTTCCCTATAGACTAGCATGGGCCACTCAGTGAGGGGAAGGACCACAGTGGAAGTTGAAGGGTGTTTACTCAGAGGAGGCTACTTGCGTCCAACTCCTTGCAGCTCTAACATCCAGATGCATGCAGCAACCAGGCCTTTGGACACAGGAAGTAGAAGCAAGGTGATGAAAAATGAAAGGCATTCTTTGGCCTTGGAGCACACAGGCATGGAATCCGGTAGGAGTACAGTTACTATTTACAGGAAACTGGCAGGGAGATATAACTTTTGCTAGACAGGTTGGTGCCATTGTGTTCTGGCACCATGAAAAGCATTAAATAAGGTTTAGCATTTGTCTAAACCATGCTGTATGCACTCTACTTTCTCATATGTATTGCTTTCTCCAACTGGGATTTTCACTAAAGTCCCTCCCTGGGGAGTAGAGAGCGGGAGTTATAGTCAACCATGGTTAATTTGTGCTTTGTGCTTTGTTTATCCAAACCATATGTCTAGATGGTTGTAATTCTGTGTCATTGGCTGTGTAATGCTCTCTGTGCTAAGATATCTGTAAATAGCAACAGCTCAATGCATAATCACGTTGGTATTCTGAAGGGGGAAAAGGAAGTTTCAAGTGACGTTTTCTGTGAAGACAACCACTCCAATGATGTCTCCATCCATGTCTCCCAGGACATAATCTCTTATGTATTAATCATGCAGATCTTTGTGGATGGCATAGGACCTCACAGAAGCCAGATGTGGTGGGTCAATGCTACCTCCAATTCTAATACCCTAGCCTTAGGGCTGGAGGACACTCCAGATACTAAATCATATCATTGCTATTCAGCAGCCCCAGTGAGTATTTTGTGTACCAAAGAGAAATCCTTTTATGTCGGTGCTAGAAAAAATTAAAAACAATAAAACAAGGGGAATCCACCAAAATTTTCTTTTATAATATTTTCATTTAAAAACTTTATTTGATTCACCAGCTTTCTATCAAGAAAAGACATTGTGCTCAAGGGCTGGAGTAGATAAAGTCCAATGTGAATTTCTTAAATGGCAAATTACCAGCCAGGATGAACACACAAAGGCTTCAGCTTTTATGTACAGCCTAAAAGCCTCAGGGCCCCTGCTGCCTCTGAGCACCAAAGAGCAGCTTCTGAACACTGCAATGTGCTGGCTGGAGGCCTCTGGAGAAGAGGAGGCCAGACCTGTGAGTTATGGCAAATTCTACTGCACTCTGACTTTAGCAACCTGCTAAATCAGAAAAGGGGGGGTTAAAAATGTTTTTCCTTCATGCAAATGCTGCCATGCATTTAGAAGTGAGGCCATGTT
Source organism: Nomascus leucogenys (assembly GCF_006542625.1). Taxonomy (NCBI): domain Eukaryota; kingdom Metazoa; phylum Chordata; class Mammalia; order Primates; family Hylobatidae; genus Nomascus; species Nomascus leucogenys. The sequence goes on along the minus strand of NC_044390.1, from coordinate 45,671,328 downwards.
ACTTCAGGTGCCCATAGAGCATGATCATTTGAGCATCCCGAATTGTATTATAGGGAGCCTGGCCCCAGAGTCAGCCTCAGATGGTGGAGATGTGACAATCTCTTTGAAGTCCTGGGGAATGAAAGGAGTGGTCTGCAAACAAGCCTAGGGGGATGAGCTGAATATATTTCCCCCAGCCTTGCCAGAGACACTGCAATCCATAGCTGGCTCACATTGCCACGCACATCTCAGCCCGTCACATCGCCCAACAGTCTTGGTGCATTTCGTTCACCAACCCTTTTGCCACAGCAACATGTTCAACCCATCTTATGGCCTCAAACCCCATTCTTGGCATATAGCCTTGTCTTGCACTTTATGGAAACATGAGAAGCCATCATATAGGAACAGGAGCATCTCTTTCTTGCACGACAGAAGCTATCAGCCTGTCTGCACCTCCCCATCCTCCCCCACCTTCCTCCAGTTACAAAGGTGAAGTTTGCCCTTATCCTTCCTAAGGGGCCTTTCCCTTCCTGCCTTCTGATGGTTTCCATCAACAGATATCTATTCCTTTGCTTACAGTTTCCACTAGTCTCCCATTCTTAAAATTCATTTCCTTTGCTCTCACTCAATTTCCTCCTGCTGTTCCCTTATCTCCTTACCCTTCCCAATCTGGCTTAAAAGTGGTGTGTCAGCAGGGCACGGTGGCTCATGCCTGTAATCTCAGCACTTTGGGAAGCTGAGGCGGGTGGATTGCTTGAGGTCAGGGGTTTGAGACCAGCCTAGCTAACATGGTGAAACCCTGCCTTTACTAAAAATACAAAAATGAGCAGGGCGTGTTAATGGGTGCCTGTAATCCCAGCTACTTGGGAAGCTGAGGCAGGAGAATCACTGGAACCGGGAGGTGGAGGTTGCAGTGAGCCAACATCATGCCACTGCACTTCACCCTGGGCAACAGAGCAAGACTCCATCTTAAAAAAAAAAAAAAAGGTATGTGTCCATATGATGCTGTCCCCAATTACTCATCTCCTGTCAATCTTCAACCCACTCTTTCAACTCCTTCAATTCCACTTCTTTCCATACCATTTGATATGGTTTGGCTCATATCATTTTGAATGTAGCTCATTTTGAATTGTAGCTCCCATAATTCCCATGTGTTGTGGGAGGGACCCGGTGGGAGATAACTGAATCATAAGGGTGGTTTCCCCGACACTGTTCTCATGGTAGTGAACAAGTCTCACAAGATCTGATTGTTTCATAAGTGGTTTCCTCTTTTGCTTGGTTCTCATTTTCTCTTTGCCTGACACCATGTAAGGTGGGCCTTTTGCCTTTCACCATGATTGTGAGGCTTCCCCAGCCATGTGAAACTGTGAATCCATTAAACCACTTTTTGTTTGTAAATTACCCAGTCTCGGGTATGTCTTTATCAGCAGCCTGAAAATGGACTAATACACCATTCCATCAGAACTTCCCTGCTAACCGCTCTAAATCCTATATTCCATTCTTGCCTTCCATCTGAGCACCAACCACTAGTCAACATCTCTACTTGAACACCCTGTGTTCAAGACATAAGGGGACCATATGTCTTCATTTGCTCTGAAAAGTCTCTATTTACATGTGGTGTCCTGGCATAAGTAGTCACAGCACCCCTTTCAGACTCAAAAACATCTTGGACAATGAATTTTAAGGTCACATATATTAGCAGACATAGGCATCTGTGATTTGTCTGTCCAATCTATTTATTTCCTTATTTTTATTTTATTTTTTGCTTTTAGAGAACTATCCCTTGCAGATACCTTTTCTTTTTTCTTTTTCTTTTCTTTCTTTTTTTTCTTTTTTTTGAGATGGATTTCTCTTTGTCACCCAGACTGGAGTGCAGTGGTGCCATCTCAACTTACTGCAACCTCAGCCTTCCAGGTTCAAGCTATTCTCGTGCCTTAGCCTCTCAAGTAGCTGGGACTACAGGCCTGTGCCACCATGCCTGGATAACTTTTGGTATTTTTAGTAGACATGGGGTTTCACTATGTTGCCCAGGCTGGTCTCGAACTCCTGACCTCAAGCCACCCACCCGTCTCAGCCTCCCAAAGTGCTGGGATTACAGGAATGAGCCACTGTGCCTAGCCCAAATACCTTTTCCAAATGGTCTGGTCATAGATATAGATCAATGGAACAGAACAGAGCCCTCAGAAATAATGCCGCATATCTACAACCATCTGATCTTTGACAAACCTGACAAAAACAAGCAATGGGGAAAGGATTCCCTATTTAATAAATGGTGCTGGGAAAACTGGCTAGCCATATGTAGAAAGCTGAAACTGGATCCCTTCCTTACACCTTATACAAAAATTAATTCAAGATGGATTAAAGACTTACATGTTACACCTAAAACCACCTAAAAACCCTAGAAGAAAACCTAGGCAATACCGTTCAGCACATAGGCGTGGGCAAGGACTTCATGTCTAAACACCAAAAGCAATGGCAACAAAAGCCAAAATTGACAAATGGGATCTAATTAAACTAAAGAGCTTCTGCACAGCAAAGGAAACTACCATCAGAGTGAACAGGCAACCTACAAAATGGGAGAAAATTTTTGCAACCTACTTATCTGACAAAGGGCTAATATCCAGAATCTACAATGAACTCAAACAAATTTACAAGAAAACAAACAACCCCATCAAAAAGTGGGCAAAGGATATGAACAGACACTTCTCAAAAGAAGACATTTGTGCAGCCAAAAAACACATGAAAAAATGCTCATCATCACTGGCCATCAGAGAAATGCAAATCAAAACCACAATGAGATACCATCTCACACCAGTTAGAATGGCGATCATTACAAAGTCAGGAAACAACAGGTGCTGGAGAGGATGTGGAGAAATAGGAACACTTTTACACTGTTGGTGGGGCTGTAAACTAGTTCAACCATTGTGGAAGTCAGTGTGGCGATTCCTCAGGGATCTAGAACTAGAAATACCATTTGACCCAGCCATCCCATTACTGGGTATATACCCAAAGGACTATAAATCATGCTGCTATAAAGACACATGCACACGTATGTTTATTGCAGCACTATTCACAATAGCAAAGACTTGGAACCAACCCAAATGTCCAACAATGATAGACTGGATTAAGAAAATGTGGCACATATACACCATGGAATACTATGCAGCCATCAAAAATGATGAGTTCATGTCCTTTGTAGGGACATGGATGAAACTGGAAACCATCATTCTCAGCAAACTCTCGCAAGGACAAAAAACCAAACACCGCATGTTCTCACTCATAGGTGGGAACTGAACAATGAGAACACCTGGACACAGGAAGGGGAAGATCACACTCTGGGGACTGTTGTGGGGTGGGGGGAGTGGGGAGGGATAGCACTAGGAGATATACCTAATGCTAAATGACGAGTTAATGGGTGCAGCACACCAACATGGCACATGTATACATATGTAATGAACCTGCACATTGTGCACATGTACCCTAAAACTTAAAGTATAATAATAATAAAATATAAAAAAAAAGAAACCAAATGGTCTGGTCATATGACAGATCTACCCAGAATCAGATTGGTATAAAGAGAGGTACTGGGTCAAAAGTGGGTCAAGACCATTCACAGCCAACATATTTTGCTGACACAATTTGAGGAGGAAAAAACCCTGTTTTGTCACTGGGATTGCTATGCTGGTAGAATAGAATAGAAGCCTGAGGAGACTGGGCCAACTCTGCCACCAAACTTAGGGAGAGCCTGCTAGAGGAGAAAGGCAGCACAGTGAAAGCACAGCTTACGGCAACAGAAGGGGGAAGAAAGAGAGGGTGGGAGGGAAGAAGAGAGAGATTTCCAATGCCAATGTTGAACACCCAGGGCTGCAAGTCTGTTCCACCTGTGGGCTTTCTATTGCATACCTCAAAACTCTTCTTTTTCACTCAGTAGAGTTGGAGGTAGATTTCTCTCACTTAATGACAAGACATCCAGGATCTACACAAGCATGCCTTGAACTCAGCTCTGGGCAGTCCTATCCCTGCTGTCCCCAATTCTATTCCTACTCCACCCTACAAATCTCAGCAACCATCCAGTTTCATTTGCCAGAAACCTTGGAATCATCTTGGACATCTTCCCTTCTCTAGTGCCATCATCAAATCTTATTGATTTATTTTTATGACCAACATATGTGTAAACTCTGGTTCCTTCCCTCCATCAGCACGGACCCCCAACAAGTCCATAAAACCATCATCTCACCTGGGCAACTCAACAGCCTCCCAATGGGTCTTCCCATGGCCACTCTCACTCCCAACATTCTCCGTGGAACATCTAGAGTCATCTTCTTAAACTTCAAATCTGTTCATGGTACACAAGGCCATGCTTCACTGGGGAGCTGGAAGGAGATTAGAGGGAGCATTGCCAAGTTCAGTAAGCAGACAGTATTGAAGCTCTTGTAATTCCTGAATTCACCAATAAAAATTCTATTTGAGGCTGGGTGTGGTGGCTCACACCTGTAATCCCAGCACTTCGGGAGGTCAAGGTGGGCAAATTGCTTGAGCCCAGGAGTTTAAGACCAGCTTGGGCAACATAATGAAACCCTATCTCTACAAAAATTACAAAATTTAGCCAGGCATGGTGGTGCATGCCTGCAGTCCCAGCTACACCAGAGGCTGAGATGGGAGGATCACATGAGCCCCGGAGGCGGAGGTTATGGTGAGTTGAGATCACACCACTGTACTCCAGCCTGAGTGACAGAGTGAAACCCTGTCTCAAAAAAAAAAAAAAAAAAAAAAATTATTAGAGACAATATCAGCATGGTTCCCAAGAATATGTGTCTTATTTTTCAATCATTATTTGCTTTACTGTGTTTCAATCAGAAGCTTAGGGTCAAACTTTCTTCCTTGAGCTAGGATATTTGAACACTGAGGGTTACTAGCACCTGCCCATGGGCAGATTGCAGAGAGTGGTGTTCAGATTTTAAATAAAAATCTCCACCGATGCTGCCAGGATGTTAAGCAGAGCCTGCACAGAAGATCGTACATGGGTCAGTGACTGCAGCGTCATTTGTAGACCCTGGTCTTTGAAGTTTCCTACAGAACCTTCCTGGAAGTGAGTGTTCTCAAAGGAGGGACATGCACTACCTCGCCACTTTAATCTTAGATCCTAACCTCTCTCCATCTCCTCCTTCCTCAAAACAGACCTGTGGGTTCCCAATTTGATTGAAACTGAGTCCAGTAATATTAGTCCTACCTGATTGGGATGCTGTCCTGACCCAGTGGTTTTAGAAGGGAGTTTTATAGAAAGAGATATGAGAAGGGTAAAATTAGAGGGGTGCATGCATGTTCCTGAAAGAGAAGACTAAACATTGTAAGGGGGCCATTCTCTCAATTTGTGTATAAGTCTATTATAATTCCAATCCGAATTTTAATAGCGTTTTCTTTGAAACCTGATAAAATGATTCTAAATGTTGTCTGGAAGAATAAATGAATAAAATAATCAAGTAAAGTTTGATCAAACAGAAAGATTAGAAACATTTGCGTGGACATTAAGATAGATTCTAAAACTACGACAATTAAAATAGAATGTTATTGGACCAAGGATGGGCAGGTAGAAAGAACATTAAGAATCTATTCCATAATAGGAGAGCTTTTTCAAGTCTCTGGGGGAAATGATGCGGGGACAACTGTGAAACACTAAAGATAAATTGATTCATCACTGCTTCACACCACGTCCTAAAATAAATGTCAAGTGGATTATAAATTTAAAAATACATATACAAATGAACTAGAAGGAAATATAGGTGCATGTTTATCTGATCTTGTAATGGGAAAATCTTTTAAGTAGTGTATTACTATAAAGTAAAATATTGATGAAATTGATCACATGTAAATTCAAATATTCTGCCACAACTACATCTAAGAGCAAATAGGAAACTGGAAAAAGAAACTTGCAATGTATGTAACAAAGGGTTTACATTCTTAAGTCTCTGAAATGTCAGTGTGGACAAAAGACATGATTGGAAAATTCACAAAGGAAGTACTAACGGCAAAAATATGAAAAATGTTTAACTTTGCAAGCTGTCAAAGATGTGCAAACTGAAACAATAGTGAAACACAATTTTTCAGCTATTACACTGACATTTTCTAAAAAAGAAAAGATTATGTAGAGCCTGGGAAAATGGGCACCCACAGATTGCTAGGATGATCCTAAAGTGATACAATTGTTCTAGAGGGTAACTTGGCAAAATTCTTAAAAATATGCACAGCTCATTTACACAGCAATTCCTCTTCTAGGAATTTATCCTCAGAAAATAATCATAAATAACTGCAGAAATTTATTTAAAAATGTTCCCTGGAAGGTTTTTTATAAAAGCAAAAATTAAAAACAAAATAAACCTCTGAAAATATGCAGCTGCTTAAATAAATTATAGTGCATTATAATCCAAGGTCATAAAAAAACTCATACTGAGAATTATGTAGTGACTTCAGAAAAGGTTCACAATATATAGTTAAATGGGGAAAAAAGTTGCAAACCCATCTGTACGTCTCATTTTTTTGTTTTTAAAAAATGTATGTATGTAAATATATGCATAGAAAAAGACTTTAAGAGGATAACCAAAAAGTTATCAGTGATTATCTCTGGGCAGCAAAAGTATTGGTGATATTCATTATTCCTCAACTATTCTGCAATAAAAATGTATTACTTTTTGTAACAAGATTCTTAAAAACATTAACTTTTATTTAAATTCTGCAAAGAAATCAGGCATCAAAAAATGGTCTTCAGGAAGCTTTTTCGGGGAAATTCTTACAGCCAAAAATTGGGGAATTGCTGGGGAAAGTAGTCAGACCTAAATGCAGCTGAGTTAGGAGAGGACAACCCACCTCTCAGGGCCATGGTCCTGGAGTCAGCAGCCCCATCACTACCCCTGCTTCCCATCACTGCTTTTTTTTTTTTTTTTTTTTTAGACAGAGTCTTGCTCTGTTGCCCAGGCTGGAGTGCAGTGGTGCAATCTCAGCTCACTGCAAGCTCCGCCTCTGGGGTTCACGCCATTTTCCTGCCTCAGCCCCCCAAGTAGCTGGGTCTACAGGTGCCTGCCACCATGTGTGGCTAATTTTTTTGTAGTTTTAGTAGTGACGGGGTTTCACCGTGTTAGCCAGGATGGTCTCGATCTCCTGACCTCGTGATCCTCCAGCCTGGGCCTCCCAAAGTGCTGGGATTACAGGAGTGAGCCACCGCGGCCGGCTCCCATCACTGCTTGTTTTATGAGTCATGGGATGGAAAAGTGATATGGACTAAAAATAATAATAATGAGGATGATCACAATAATAATGCAGATGATAATATATTAATAGAAAACTGACATTTATTAAGCACTTGGTATTTTTCAGACCTCAAGCTAAGTGCTATACAGATAGTAGCTGATTTAAAGCTCACAACAATCCATTGGCAAAGAGATTATTGCCTGGGACTCATAGAGAAAGAAAACTGAGAGCTGGATGGTGGGATGGTGATGTGATTCTCCCACACTTTCAGCTCTCAGGAGGCTGAATTACAAACACACCTGAGTCTGATGCCAAAGTTCCTGGCTGATCTACATTGATTAGGTGCTTACAGGAGCATTTTTGCAAACCCACATGCCCCGATCCCGACTTCACCACCCAGGCCTCAATTTCCTTTGTGATTCAGCCTCGTACTATGTAGCCTGACTCCACTGTGAAAGATTTGTGGCAATTACATGATGTATGAGGTGCCATTTGTAAAAATATTATTTAGTGTAAAACATGATGTTTTTTCTCCTGATTTACAAGTTGGATTTATAAATCTGCACTTCTCACTATCTGAGTTATATATCTTCTTACCTCTGATTTATAAAACTTGCCTGTAAATCTTCCCAGCAAAGTTTTGATTCAGAAATCATTATTTTAAGAATTAGATTTAGTTAAAACATTCAGCTGCTTTATAGGGGAGGAAATGGATTTACATAACTCCAACTGGAGCTTACGGATCCTATAGCAGCTTCACAAGTCGTGCCTAGGAATTCCTAAGGAAAATATTTTGATTTAAGGGCATTCACTTCACACTTTAGCTACACCTGACTGATTTACATCACCAAAGCCATACAATAATGATCCATTTTATAAAAATCCCACTTTGCTTTAATTCCAGACCCTGATTTATATGCCCTGATTGGGTCTCTGTAATGCTCTCAGTCACAGGCTCCTCTGCCCTAGAGCTGGTCTTGGGGAAAAGGCCTAAGAATCAGGGAAGGTCAGAATAAAGGGAAATGTCACCTCCTTCTTGGCTTATCTCCCTTATTCCAAGGGAGCCAAAGCAGTTTGCCTCCTGCCCCTGAGCTAGACCCAGCTAAGCCTGGGGGAGCGTCTATAAGATGCCACAACCTTCTCCCAGAATGTGGTGGGTTCTCTCCATCCCTGCTGCTCAAATGAAGAGGGGATTGCTCCCACATAGAAGAAATCGCCAGTCCAGAGAATCGAGGACATGTTTGATGAGTAATTGCTGGCTGAAAAAAAAATCAATGAATAAATGAACGCTTTTTAAAGAGCAGAGGCCAACAAGCAGTGATCTGACAGATAGTAGAAATGAACGAAAAGGGAGGGTGTGTGACAGCCTGGTGAGAGGCTGGTCCAATCTGAACAGGGTGGCTGTAGCTCAGCTCTACCTGGCTGTGGTTAAGTAGGATTACTTGCCCAGTATTCCCACATGTGGCTTTCCAAGGCAGTCCTGAAATTCAAATGTTTATTTTAAATGCCTTATTTTAAAAAATCAACGTTGTGCAGGTTTAGTTTAAAATAGCAAAATACACACATTTTAAATGTACAGCTCAGTGGCATTCAAACAAAGTACACACTCGTGCAACCACCACCCTGATCAAGACATAGAATGTTTCCATCTTTCCAGAAATCATCCTCTTGCCTCTTAAAGTCAATGACCTCCATCCTACCCCCTGCTCCAGTTAACCACTGGCCTCATTTCTGTCTCTACAGATATGGTTTTTTTCCTGTTTTAATATAATTGGAACTTAATATAAATTGAATCATACAGAATGCATTTGTTTCCTGTCCTGTTTCTTTCATTTAGCATGACTGTAAGATTCATCCATGCACATATCCAGCGTTTGTTCCTTTTTATGGCTGAGTAGTATTCCGTGGTCTAAATGTATTATAGTTGTTGATTCATTTCCAGTTGGTGGACATTTGAGTTCTTTCCAGACTTAAAACTATTATGAATAAAGCTGCTAGGAACATTCCTGGACCAGTCTCTTTATGGACATATGTTTTCATTTCTCTTGGGTAAAAACAGAGGAATGGAGTTGCTGAGTCATTTGGTGAGTGTACGCTTAACTTTCCATAAAGCCGCCAGACAGTTTTCAAAAGTGATTTTGCCATTTTACACTCCCTCCCCTCCCCAGTAATATATGAAAGTTCCAGTTGCTCAGCATCCTTAACAATGCTTGGTCTTGTCAGTCTGTTTAATTTTAGTCTTTTAGTCATTTTAGTCATAATTTTAGTCATTTAGATATAAAGTGGTATCCCGTTTTAATCTGCATTTTCCCAATAACTAATGGCATTGAGCATCATTTCATTCACTCATTGGCCAATTGTGTATCTTCTTTTTGAAATGCTTATTCAGAACTTCTCTTATTTATTAGTTGTTTGCCTTCTATTATTGAGTTGTAAGAGAACTTTGTATACTCTGGATACTAATCTTTGCCAGATATGTGCATTGCAAATACTGTCTCCCAGTCTGTGGTTTGTTATTTCTTTTTCTTGTCAATGTCTTCAGCAGGGCAAGCAATTGTAATTTGATGACGTACAACTGGTCATTTTTCTTCTTTAGTTAGTGCTTTTTGTGTCCCTAGAAATATTTGTCTACCCCTAAATTGCAGTTTTTCTGCTATGCTCTCTCCTAGAAGTTTTTTGTTTGTTTTTTTTTTTTTTTGAGACGGAGTCTCGCTCTGTCGCCCAGGCTGGAGTGCAGTGGCGCGATCTCGGCTCACTGCAAGCTCCACCTCCCGGGTTCACGCCATTCTCCTGCCTCAGCCTCTCCAAGTAGCTGGGACCACAGGTGCCCGCCACCACACCCGGCTAATTTTTTTTTTTTTTTTTGTATTTTTAGTAGAGATGGGGTTTCATCATGGTCTCGATCTCCTGACCTCGTGATCCGCCTGCCTCGGCCTCCCAAAGTGCTGGGATTACAAGTGTGAGCCACCGCACCCGGCCTCTCCTAGAAGTTTTATAGTTGAAGGCATTATGCTCCAAACCTACGACTCATTTCAAATTAATTCTTCAAAACAACGTGAGCAAAGGATTGAGGTTCATTTTTTTTCTACACAGATACCTAGTTCTTATAGCACCATAGAAATCAGGATGTGTGAGTCCTCCAATTTTGTTCTTTTTAAAGATTGTTTCAGCTATGCCAGGTGTCTTGCATTTTCAGATCAGTTTAGGGTAACTTTGTTAATTCCTACCAAAAAAAAAAAAAAAAGCCTGCTGAGATTTTGTTTGGAATTTTGTTGAATGTATATATCAATTTGGCTACAAAGAACATCTTAATACTATCTAGTCTTCCCATCCACTAACAGGACATATCTTTCAGTTAATTTAGATCTTCCTTAATTTCTTTCAAAAATGTTTTATAGCTTCCCATGTAGAAATCTTGCACAGCTTTCATCAAATTTACTCCCTTCTCATTTTGAAATTTCATTTTCTAAATATTTGTTGTTCATAATAATTAACTTCATAGAATATTCATCTTGTATTCTGTGACCTTGCTAAATTCATTTTTAGCTCTAGTAGTTTTGTTTGTAAAATCCTTAGGATTTTCTATATGTATAATGATAACATTTGTTAATACATTTTTATTTCTTCCTTTTTAATATTTCTGTCATTTCTAAATTCATTTGTTTATTTATTTTGCCTTATGGCATTGGCTAGGACATCCAGTACAGTATTTATGGGAAGTGAGGAGACTGAACATCTTTGTCTTATTGCCAGTCTTAGGGGGAAAGCATTCTGGCTTTAACCATTAACAATGATGGTTGCTGTATGATTTTCGTAGATGCCCACAATCAGGTTGAGAAGGTTTCCTTCTATTTGCAATTTGCTGCGTGTTTTTCATCATGAACGAGTTTTGGATTTCATCAAACTCTTTTGCTGCATCTACTGGGATTATTATATGATTTTTCTACTTTATTCTATAATGTGTGAAATTGCTTTGATTAATTTTTCCATGTTGGAACATCTTTGCAATACTGAGATGCAGTCTTCTTATAGTGCTGAATTCAGTTTGCTAATATTTTGTTGAGGATTTTGCTTTGTGCGTTCATAAGAGATATTGACCTGTAATTTCCTTTCATTCCAACAGCATTGTTGGCTTTTGATATCAGGATTGTGCTAGCCTAATAACATATGTTAGGAAGCAGTCACTCCTATATTTTTGGAAAAAGTCTGGGCAATATTGATGTTATTGCTTTTGTAAATCTGTGATAGCATTCATTGGTGAACTCATCACGACATGGAGTTTCTTGTATGGGAAGTTTTTTTATGATAAATTCAATTATTTTATGATTTTCCAGCTTTACTGTGGGATACCTTACAAATAAAAATTACATATATTTAAAGTACATAATGTGATGTTTTGAGGTATGTATATATCATGAAATGATCCCCACAACCAAACTAATTAACATATCCTTCACCTCACACAATAAAATATTTTTCGTGTGTGGTGAAAACACCGAAGATTAATTCTCTTAGCAAATTTCAAGTGTATGATACAGATTACTATTGTCACCATGCTGTACATTAGCTCTCCAGGACTTATTTATCCCATATAACTGAGCCTTTGTGTGCTGTGACCAACATTTCCCCATTTCCCCCCAACCCCAGCCCCTGATAGGCAACATTCTACTCTCTGTTCCTATGAGTTCAACTGTTTTAGGTTCCACATATAAGTGAGATCATGCAGTATTTGCCTGTCTGTCTCTACCTGACTTATATCACTTAACATAATGCCCTCCAGGTTCATCCATGTTGTCACAAATCATAGAATTTCCTCCAATGTGTGTGTGTGTGTGTATGTATCACATTTTCTTTCTTTCTTTCCCTTTCTCTTTCTTTCTTTCCTTTCTTTCTTTCTTTCCTTTCTTTCTTTTTTCTTTCTTTCTTTCTTTCTTTTTCTCCTTCCTTCCTTCCTTCTTTCTTTCTCTCTCTCTCTCTTTCTTTCTTTCCCTCCTCTTCTTATTTTTTTTTTTTAATTTGAGACAGAATCTCGCTCTGTCGCCCATGCTGGAGTGCAGTGGCACAATCTCTTCTCACTGCAACCACGGCCTCCTGGGGTTGAACAATTCTCATGCATGCCTCACCCTCCAAAGTATCTGGGATTACAGGAATGCACCAACACACCTGGCTAATTGTTTGTATATTTAGTTGAAAAGGGGTTTCACCATGTTGGTCAGGCTGGTCTCAAGTGATCCACCCACCTCAGCTTCCCAAAGTATTGGAATTACAGGTGAGAGCTACCGTGCCCAGCCACGTATTTGGTATTCATTCATGTGTCAACGTATATAAGCTTAGGATGATTTCACATCTTGGCTATTGTGAATAATGCTACATGGGGGTGCAGATATCTCATCAAGATACTGATTTCATTTCCTTTGGATCTATACCCAGAAGGGAGACAGCTGGGTCATGCGACAGGTCTATTTTAGTTTCTAGTTATTTTTAGTTTTTTGCACTGTTTTCCATAACGGCTGTACCATTTACATCCACACCAACAGTGTACAAAAGTTCCTTTTTCTCCACATCCTCATCAACATTTGTCATCTTTTGTCTTTTTGACAATAGCCATTGTAACAAAGTGCCAGGTGATATCTCATTGTGGTTTTAGTTTGCAATTCCCTGATGATTAGAGACACTGAGCACCTTTTCATACACCTGTTGGCCCTTTGTATGTCTTCTTTGGAGACATGTCCGTTTAGGTCCTTAGCTCATCTTTAATCAGGTATTTGGTCTTTATTGTTAAGTTGTTCGAGTTCTTTTAAAATTTTGGATATTAATCTTTTATCAGATATACAGTTTGCAAATATTTTCTTCCATTCCCTTAGGAGTGTCCTTTCACTCTATTTTTTTCCTTTGCTGTAATGAAATCGGACCCTTATCTCACACCATACACAAAAATAAACTAAAAATGAATTAAAGACTCAACTGTAAGACCTGAAACTATGAAACTCCTGGAAGAAAACACAGGGAAAAACCTTCTTGACATTGATCTGGGCAATAAGTTCTTGGCTATGACACCAAAAGCACAGGGAACGAAGGGCAAGTAATAGGTAGAATTGAGTCAAGCAAAACCTTTTGTACAGCAAAAGAAACAATCAACAGGCTGGGCGTGGTGGCTCAGGCCTGTAACCCCAGCACTTTGGGAGGCCAAGGTGGGAGACTCACCTGAGCTCAGGAGTTCGAGACCAGCCTGGCCAACACGGTGAAACCCCATCTCTACTAAAAATACAAAAATTAGCTGGGCATGGTGGCACATGCCTCTAATCCTACCTACTTGGGAGGCTGAGGCAGGAGAATCGCTTGAACCCGGGAGGCAGAGGCTGCAGTGCACGGAGATCGTGCCACTGCACTCCAGACTGGGAGACAGAGTGAAACTCTGTCTAAGAAAAAACAAACAAACAAAAAACAATCGACAGAGTGAAAAGGCAATTCTTTTAATACATTGGAGACTGTTCAATTTTTTGTTGCCCCTTGATTCAGTTTTGGAATACTGTAGCTTTAAAGTAATTTGTCTCTTTCACCTAAACTGTTAAACTTATCAGGCTAAAGTTGATTGCAATATGTTCTTATGATAATATTCCTCATTATTTCTTACTATTATTATTGCTTCTTATTATTCTTTAAAATATGCATATATTTTTAATTCTTCTAGATATGTATTAACATTCTGCAGGATATGTATTAATATCCCCACTTGCACCTCTAATACTGTTTGTTTATTTTTTCATTAATTTGTCTTCCTAGAGATTTACTAATTTTATTAAGTTTTTTTCAAAGAACCAACTTACGGCTTTGTTAATTTTCCCCATGTGAATGTTTACCATTCATTGATGTTTGTTCTTAATTCTGTCCTCTCTTTGCTTTGAGCTTATTCTTTTTCTATCTATAAAATAGAAACATCAATAATTGGTATTAAACCTTTTTCTTTTCTAAAATAGACATTGAAAGCTATACATTCTTTTCAAAGTATTGCTTTAGCTGAACTCTGCACCCAACAAAGTTTGAAATGTTAAATTTTCATCTTCATTTGCTTCAAATATTTTTAATTTATCTTGTAATTTTCACTGGCTTCTGAGTTATTGAAAAAACTTGTTTTATTCCAAAATGTTTAGAGATTTTCTAGATATGCCATTTATATTGATTTCTAATTTAATCCCATGTGGTCAGAAAACAACTCTATATGACTGCAATGTTTTTAATTCTGTTGATATTTATTTTATGACCTAGAATATTAGCTATTTTGGTGACCATTCCATGTGCATTTGAAAATAATATGTATTCTGCAGGTGTTTGTGGTATTTCTATAAATGTCAATTATATGAAAATTGTGGATATTGTTATATTAATCTTTGACATCTTCACCTATGGTTTGTATATTTTTATTAATTACCAAGAGAGGAATGTTAAAATTTTTCTGACGATCATTGTGGCTTTGTCCATTTTTTCCCTTTATTTCTGTTAATATTTTCTTCATGAATTGCTTTTTTTTTTTTTTTTTTGAGACAGAGTCTTGCTCTGTCACCCAGACTGGAGAGCAATGGCACAATCTTGGTTCACTGCAACCTCCACCTCCCAGGTTCAAGCAATTCTCTTGCCTCTGCCTCCTGAGTAGCTGGGATTACAGGCATGCACCACCACACCTGGCTAATTTTTGCATTTTTAGTAGACACAGGGTTTCACCAGTTTGGCCAGGCTGCTCTCGAACTCCTGACCTCAAGTGATCTGCCCACCTTGGCCTCCCAAATTGCTGGGATTACAGGCGTGAGCCATTGTGCCTGGCCATGAATTTTAATGCCCTATGATTAAGGGTATACATATTTAAAATTGTTCTACCTTGCTAGTGAATTGTTCCTTTAATCATTGTATAATGCCTGAATTTATCTTTTACTCTTTGTCTTGAAATCCGCCTTCTCTAATACCCATATAGCCATGCCAGCTTTTTGCTCTTATTGTTTGCATTGCATGTCTTATCCATCCTTTTACGGCCAATGTCTTGTTATTTATTTTTAAAATGCATCTCCTACAGATAGCATTGAGAGCATTGAGTTGGATCTCACTTTTTTTCCTAGTCAAAAATCTTTATTTTCATTGGAATGCTTAGTATATCTGCATTTTATTATTTGATGAGTTGAGGTTTAAGTTCATCTTATAATTTGATTTTCCCTAGCATGTTTTATAAAATTATTTCTCTTACTTATTTCCTGTGTTCTTTGATAAATATTTTAGATATCTAATACATCTTCTCTTTTTTGTACTTAATTTTTGTGTGCTTGATGTAGGGCTACTAAAATGTGTTTTTTAAATTATCAGTCTATTTAGAGTCAATATTATACCTCTTCACATTTCACACTTCCCTTCTGATACTTTATACTTCCTGTTTTACAATAAATATTTTTCCCAGGATATGATTTTTTTACTTCCTTTTATCCTTCCTACAATTGCTATCCTATTTTTTACTTATCTATATATGTTAAAGGTCACTCTACAGTGTATTATTTATGTGATAAGTAATTAGTTTCACCGTGAGTAATTTAAATAAATTATGAGAATAGAAGAGAAGCTTTTATATTTACAGACTCATTTCCAATTTCTGATGCCCTTTATTTTTTACACAGATCTAAATTTTCATTTGCTGTTATTTCTTTCAGGCTGAATGATACTATTCACTATTTCTTTTTTGCAAGCAACCTAGTAATAAAATTCCTAACTTTCTTTGTCTGAAATCATCTTGATTTCATCCTCACTTTCAGAAGCTATTTTTGCTGGATATAGAAATCTAAATTGACCAGATTATTTTTCATTTACACTTTATTTTTATTCTTATTTTTTGGAGACAGAGTCCTGTTCTGTCAGACTAAAGTGCAGTGGTGCAATCATAGCTCACTACAGCCTCGACCTTCTGGGCTCAAGTGGTCCTCCTGCCTCAACCTCTCAAGTAGCTGGGGACTACAAGCATGTGACAACATGCCCAGCTAATTAAAAAAGAAAAAAAAAACTGTGGAGATGGGATCTCACTGTGTTGCCTAGGTTTGTCTTGGACTCCTGAGTTCAAGTGATCCTCCTACCATGGCCTCCCAAACATTTACACTTTTAAAATGTAATCATATTGACTTTTAATAGCCTCCATTGTTTGATATGAAAAGTCAACAGTAAGTTATTTTTATCCTTTTGTTTCATGTCTGTAATGTGTGTTTTCAATATGGCTGCTTTCAGTATTTTCTTTGCAATTTGACTCTGATTATTTATTTTACATTTATCTTGCTTGGGATTGACTTAGATTTTTGGTTTTGTTTTTAATCTGAAAATTTTTTCTTGTTTTTCATTCAATTTGTTAAGTTTTTAGTCATTGTTTTTCTAAATGCTGGTGTGCTCATTACAATTGTTTTCTGAGACTCAAATTTCATGTATGTAAAAGCAGTAGTTCTCATATTTTTTGGTCTCAATACTTCTTTACACTATTTAAAATTTTCAAGAACCATGAAAGCATTTGTTTATGTAGTTAGATCTATCAATATTTATCATATTAGAAATTAAAGCAGAGAAATTATTAAAAATATGTATTTTGACACACATAAAAAAGCAAAATACCATAACACATTAACATAAAAAAGACAGACTTACTGAAAAAAATCAAAAATTCTTAGTGAGAAGAATTACACACTTTCACAGAGTGCTTTTTATGGCTTAATAGAAGACAGCTACAGTCTCATATTTGTTTCTGCATTTAATCTGTTGTTATATCATTCATCTTGCAGTCTATGGAAAACTCCACTATACACCTATGAAAAGATGGACGTGAGAAAGGCAAATAATATCTTAGTTATAATAAATATAGCTTTAGTAGTGCAGATTTTATGAAGTAATCTTGGGGACACTCACACTTTGAAAACTGTTATTAAGTAATTAAATATTTTCACACAGGTCCATAAGGTTCTGTTTATTTTTTTAATTCTTTTTTTCTGTATATGTTATTGAAAAATGCTATTGATTTATAAACAAGATCCTTCTTTCTCTGCCCAGTTATAAACTTCTGTTATGTTCATCTGGTAATTTTTTAAAAGTTTCAGTTATTAAAATTTTCTGTTACTGAATTTCCATTCGGTTGATTTTTTGTATAGTTTACATTTTTCTGTTCAGATTCTTTTTCTATTCAATCATTACGACCATATTATTCTTTAATTCTTTGAAAATATTATACTTGTTTTAAAGTCTTTGCTAGCTCCATCATAGGAGTCATCTTACATTTAGTTTCTTGATTATATTTTCTTTATCCCTGAATCACATTTTCATGTTTTCATTTTTGTATGCCTAAGTGGTATTTGATCGAATACTGCACACCATAGATTATATGTGGCAGAGAACGTGGATTCTGTTATCTTTTCATAGGAATGTGTGCACGTGCTTATTAGGCAGATCAGTTGCTTGCACATCATCTAGTAGGCTTGGTTTTATGTTTTTTAAATAATAAATGGAAAGTCCAAGGTATTTCCCAAGCCCCTCTAATTTGACAGGACTCAAACTGCAAACTCTTGTTGGGGCTTCAATTTGGACTCTGTTGGGACAAATTAAAAATAGTTCTTATACCTTAGACACAATTTTCTGTTGTCTTGAAGGATGCCCGAGATGTTAACCATATGCTCAAGAGATCTCTTCACTCTAATAAGGTTGAGAATCAAGCATCCAGCCCCACCACATTGCCTGTCCTCCATCACTGTCAAAGCTTTAGTCTCTCTGCTCTGCTTTCAATCTCCCAACAGCTTAACTCTGGTAAGCACTAGGTAATCTCCATGCATGTGCTGTCTGGTTCTCAGCCATGGACTTGCAGGGAACCACCTACACACCTCCCTTTCTCTGATGCGCCATTGTGCAGATTCCAGCCATTTGAAGTGACTCAAACTCTGACCTCATTCTCCTCAGTTCAGCGTGCCCACCATCCTCTGCCCAGATATCAGCTTGCTCTGCTGTGATTGTGCTACTATTATAACCCAGGCAGGGGACTCAATGACCAGAAGGCTCCTCACATGAGCTTCCCATCTCTCTGGAATCACTGTTTGTGTTACCTAATTGTTATCGCCCCAAATCACTTGTCATATGCTGTGTCTAGTTTTATAGTTGTTTACGACAAGAGAACCAACTGAGCTATTTCATAAACCTGTGAGGTTCACTGGGCCCACATACCTCACTCTGATCAGGCAGTCTGCCCCATCATACTATCTTCACTTGATGCCTAGTAGACAATTATTCAAGGGATGTAAACTATATAGATAATTAAGTGGGTAATTTCATTTCCTCCGTGGATTTTCAGGCCATATTTTTGAAATGCACACTTCTCTACTTAGCCAGTGATTTTCCTCTCACATATGGCAACCCTGGTCTTCGAATTTTCACTTAAAATTTGTCCCTCCCAGAAAAAAGTTTTAGTATTAGTCAGGGTTCTTCAGAGGGACAGAACCAATAGGATGCACAGATAGATAAGTGAGAGGTTATTTATGAAGGGAATTGGCTCACATGATTATGGAGGCTGAGAAGTCCCACAACAGGCCATCTGCAAGCTGGAGGCCTAGGGATGCCTGCAGCATGGCTCAGTCCAAGTCCAAAAGCCTCAGAACCAGAGAAGCCAGTGGTGTAGCTTGAAGTCTGAGGCCAAAGGCCTAGAGTACAAAGGCCCGAGAATCTGGAGTTCTGATGTCCAAAGGCAGCAGCAGATGGGTGTCTCAGGTCTAGAAGACAGAACCTGGAGTTCTGATGTCCAAAGGCATCAGAAGATGGGTGCCTTAGTTCTAGGAGAGAGAAAGCACAAACTCAACTTTCCTCTGCCTTTTTATTCTATTTGAGACCCCAGCAGATTGGACGGTGTCTGCTCACATTGAGGGTAGATCTTCCCGTCTCAGTCCACCAATTCACCCTCCAATCTCCTCCAGAAATACACTCACAGATGCACCCAGAAATAATGCTCTATCAGCTATCTAGATATCCTTTAATCCAGTCAAGTTGATGCCTAAAATTAACCATCACGCCCTCCTAAACCAACCTGTCTGAAGCCTTCAATGAAAGGAAAGATGTGCATATATCTATAGCTGTAACTACTGACTTTATATGGATTAAGAGAAGTATAGTACTTTATACCTGTCATCGATGGATTTTTTTTCTCCACTGCACTTAGAAGAACCACAACCCCAAATTCCTTAGTCTGACCTTGGCACAATTCCATGCTTGATCCCTAGTCATTTATAATCCATGTTGGTAACTCAACCTACAATTATACTGTTACACACTTACAGACATCACTTAAAACAAGTCTGTGGGATTTTTGCCATAGTCACTCCTAACTATTGTCTATCCACTCACCCCTGTGTAGACCGGGTCCCACTGTATCACACCAACCCATGCACGGTATCCTATATCATATAATGCCCTGAACTTTCCTGGGTCAGAGGGAGGTGAGCCCGGCAGGCTGGTATTATAGTGGTGACCACCCTGCCGCCTGCATATGGGATGAGTCCTCTCAAATAGCAGAAGCAGAGGGGGTGGGGGCAGATGCATGTCCCACAGACACAGGATACCATCTTCAGGGGCTCCGTGCCTCCCCTGCCAAGGTCAGGCCTGTTCAGATGATATGGGGGAGCAGTGGAGTGGTGTCCATCGAGCTCTGGGAATGGGAGCTGGGTCCCCCCTCTGTGACCTTAGAAAGCTTATTTAACCTCGCTGATTCTGTTTTCCTCATCTGCATTTGGAAACTTGATGTAACAATATCAAATCATGATTTCTCATGTGGAATACACTTGGAGGAGGGCGCTTTGCACTGTGGTTGCTCTACCCTGAGGGTGGTTATCAGCAAGGCCTTTTTAAAGTAGACTTGAGCTTTAGGTATTAAGAACCTAAAACATGGGCATAACTTTTGGCCTGGGATTTCTCTCCATATTTAGGTCTATGTTCCAAGGAAATAATCAGTGATATAGTTAAATATTTGCATTCAGGGATGTTATTTGAAACTTTATATATAACAATGAAAGTGTATGATATAATTTGCATCTCTGTCTCCACCCAGATCTCACGTCCAGTTGTAATGCCCAGTGTTGGAGGTGGGGCCTGATGGGAGGTGATTGGATCATGGAGGTGGATTTCCTCCCTGTGCTGCTCTCTTGATAGTGAGTGAGTGAGTGCTCATTCGATCTGGTTGTTTAAAAGTGTGTGCACCTCTCCACTCTCTCTCTTCCTCCTGCTCTGGCCATGTAAGACATGCTGGCTTCCCCTTTGCCTTCCACCATGACTGAAAGTTTCCTGAGGCCTACTCAGCCATGCTTGCTGTACAGCCTGAGGAACTGTGGCCAATTAAACCTCTGTTATTAAACAAGAAGCTACTTTTATAAGAAATTCTTATAAATTGCCCACTCTCAGGTATTTCTTTACAGCTGTGCAGGAATGGACTACTATAAAGTATATCAGTATAAAATTAGCCTACATCCAAATATGGAAGATTGCCCAAATTGTGATTTATCCACATAATGGGATATGTATACAGTCATTCAAAATCGTTTCTTTTTTTTTAATTGAGACATGGCCTGGCTCTGTCCCCCAGGCTGGAGTGCAGAGGCATGATCTCAGCTCATTGCTGCCTCGACATCCCGGGTTCAAGTGATGCTCCCACTTCAGCCTCCCAAGTAGCTGGGACTACAGGCACATGCCACCACACTTGGCTAATTTTTGAAATTTTTGAAGAGACAGGTTTTCACCATGTTGCCCAGGCTGGTCTTGAACTCCTGGGCTCAAGACATCTGCCCACCTCAGCCTCCCAAAGTGTTAGGATTACAGGCATGAGCCACTGCTCCTTGCCTAAAATCTTATAAAGAAAATTTAATATCATTGGAAAATGCTTACAATATAAAGCAGTCAAATAAATACTCTATGTAATTTGTTATATATGTATAAAGTATATAGGAAAATATTCACAGTGCTATTATCTCTGGATGATAGTGTTGCTTACAGGTGATTTATTATTTTTTTCTTTATTATAATGTTCTATATTTTTCAATTGTCGCAAGTCAATATACAATAAACAAAAATCTTACTTACGAAAAAATGTTGGAGTTAAAATCTGGGGTCTGGATTTGAGTCCAGGCCCCAACATTGGCTGTGCAACCTTAAGTAGGAGAAAGCTGAAAAACGGGAAAAACTTGTCTCACCTTTCTCATCGGATAGGCAAGGAACTAAAATAAGATAATGTGCACAGGAGTCATGTGGAAGGAAAATGGCAAAAAAGATAGAGGGGCTATTGCTCATATGAATCTGACTAGGAAACAAGAAGCTACTCTTAAAAGAAATATTGATGCTTACAAGGTTTCAGGTCACCCCTATCTCCTCCAGCCTATCTTTAAAATAGACAAAATTCAAAACAAAACAACACAAAATCTCACGCAGAAGCTTCTTCTGCCTGGTAACAGAGTGCTTCTGTGTAGTTAAAACACAAGCTACTGTAGTTAAAACATCTGACAACTGCACTATCAGATGGGAGCTCTGGACATGTGAGAATCATTGCTCCTGTACTGTAAGACCTGAGAGAGCCCTCCAGCCAGCCACCAGCCTTGCAGAGGATTATATGGGGTCTCCATACAAAGCTGGATGCTTCAAGATAGTTGCAGTCTCAAGAGTGCATTCCCTGCCTCTGACAGAGTTCTAGGGGCTGTTACAACCCATCCTGCGGTGCCCAAGAAGACACTCAGCATTCATTGCAGGTAGTGTGGCTCCCAGTGCAGCCACATTGGAATCCATTTTTAATATTTATTTAACTACAAAATATAAATGTCCTAAGTCCCAACCATCCTACTTCTCTGCAGCAACTCTAGGGACATATTCGCTGATGTGCATGAAATGGCTGGGCATTCCTTTTAAGTACTGCATGATATTCCATAGATGAGCCATGCTAAAATAGTATTCAGACCTCAGAGACTTCTCTTATTGTTCAGCATCTTGAGTTAAGCTGCAGTGAAGTGAATCGACATGTCACAACATCGAAAGTCTCCAAGAGTTTGTTTTTTGTTTTTTTTTAATTTAAAAAAAGTATGTTGCTAATCAGAGTATACACTATCAAATCATTTATATAAAAACAAGTCAAAACACTACAATTCTAATATCTGTGAGTGTATAAGGCTCAGAAAAATGTCTGGAAAGATTCATACCAAATTGATCATATTGATTAGACCTGAAGGTATGGGAGAATGTGGAGGATACAATCTTCCTTACCTGTATTTAAAATTATTTTTAAAAAGAATGTGTTCATGTATTACTTGTGCAATTCACATAAATTTGACATTAAAAGTTAAAATAGCTGACACAAAATAATTATGAATAGTTGACAGTTGAACAAACAAATAAATATACTATAGTCATTCAAAGCCAGGTTTCTCATTGTTGGAGAAAGGAGTATAAAATTGGAAAGGGGAGGAGGAGATAGAATAAGCCCTATGGTGCTGGATCGAAATTGAAGGTGTAAGTAAAAACTCATGGTTTAAAAAGGGACAGAGGAAGGGATGAAGGGAGAGAGAGGGAAGTCAGGAGAGGGAAGGAAAGAGATAAAGAAATTGTTCATATGTATATGCACAGAGGACCTGGAAACAATGAAACTCCACTAGCAATGAGCATACTTAGCATGGAGGCATTTGTTTCCATGTCATTCTCCTCTAAGAGAAAACAGGGCCACTTACAAAATGGTTATTGCAGGCCTGCAACCAAGAAAGCACAAGATGAGCCTGAAACTTCTAGTGCCAAAAAGTAAGGAAATGCTCAGAGAATAACAGGGACATATCAAAAGGACAAAGAAGCCAATTTGCAGACTTCCACTGGCCAAATATGAGGCAAATTTAGCACAAAAATAAATAATGATTGAAAATCATGATTTATTGAATGAAATAAGCATCCACCAGTTACATGGATATAAATAAATAAATGAAAAAGGAGGAAAAGCTCTTCCTTGCAGTAGAAAGACAATTAGTAAATGTAGAAGGAATACTATAATTAGAAAAAATTCCTCTTGGCAACTATCATCATCATCCTTGAATCAAACAAGAATCGTCAACGGATATTAAAACTACTGAAGGGATGTTTGAGGAATAACAGGGGATATTTACATAGTCTTGAAATATCTCCCATAAGACGCTTACTTATTTCAAAGGAAAAGGACATTTTCCTAAGAATGGAGAAAGCTAGCAACACCACTGTCACCAAGACATCCAGATTAGCAACTCCAATCATGGGACAAAGCTACATCTTGTGCCCCCTGACAGGAAGAACTGAGGAGACCAAGGCACCATTTTGGTGGCATTTCTGCCAGAAATGCGTAATGCAAACCTAATCCTCATAAAATGTCAGGATTTAAAAAACCCAAGTTGAGGACGATCCACACAATAGCCG
Organism: Nomascus leucogenys; assembly: GCF_006542625.1. NCBI lineage: Eukaryota > Metazoa > Chordata > Mammalia > Primates > Hylobatidae > Nomascus > Nomascus leucogenys. The sequence goes on along the minus strand of NC_044390.1, from coordinate 45,647,661 downwards.
GCCTCCAGCCCTCAAAAACATCAGTGTCGTGGAACACAAAGGAAGATAAAGGCATAAAAGGAGGCCAAGGAGAGATGAGCACCGAAGGCAACTCACGATCTGTGACTTCCTTCCACCACTAAGGAGAGTATTAGGATAATTAGCCCCATCAGAACAAAATCTGTAGATGACGGGTTATCCTATCAATATTAACTTCCTGATTTTTGTGTATTTTCTAATTCCTGTGTTTATGGAAGTGCACATCCTTGTTTATGGGAAATGCACACTGAAGTATTCATGGGTGAAAGAGCATCAGGTCTGCAGTTAATTCTCCAATGGTTCAGAAAAATTAAAGTGTGTGTATACACATAATTACAGTGTGTGTGTGTGTGTGTGTGTATGTGTGTGTGTGTATTAGTCTGTTTTCACGCTGCTGATAAAGACATACCTGAGATTGGGTGATTTATAAAGGAAAAGATGTTTAATGAACTCACAGTTCCACGTGGCTGGGGAGGCCTCACAATCATGGTGGAAGGTGAAACCTACATCTAACAAGGCAGCAGGTAAGAGAAAATGAGAGCCAAGTGAAAGCAGAAACCCCTTATAAAACCATCAGATCTCGTGAGACTTACTCACTACCACAAGAACAGTATGGGGGAAACCTCCTGCACAATTCAGTTATCTCCCACTGGGTCCTGCCTGCAACACATGGAATTATGGGAGCTACAATTCAGATGAAATTGGGTGGGGACACAGCCAAGTCATATCAGTGTGACACACAAAAAGAGAGAGGAAGAGAGAAAAGAATAAAAGCTGGTAAAATGCTAACAATTAGGGAATCTGATGAAGAGAATATGAGAATTCTTGCAACTTTTCTGTAAGCCTAAAATTACAAACTTAAAAAGAAATGGCAAGTTTAAAGGCAAAATAAAGGGGTAGAAAAAACAACCTGCAGCAAGCAACCAGGGTCTCCAACCAAGATGTCAGAGTCAACAACCTGGCCAGTACTGTGGAGAAGCTGTGTATACAGAATACTCAAAACTCTAGGTCCAAGGCTGAGACAGTGGTCCCTGCCTGTCATCCCAGCGCTTGGGCCCAGGAGTTCCAGACCAGCCCAGGCAACACAGCAAGACCTTATTTCTACAAAAAAAAAAAAAGTTCAAAAGACTAGCAAGGCATGGTGGCTTGTGCCTGTGGTCCCAGCTACTTGGGAGGCTGAGGAGGGAGGATCTCTAGAGCCTGAATGGTCGAGGCTGCAGTGAGCCATGATTGCACCACTGTACTCCAGCCTGGAGAGACAGCCAGACCCTGTTTGAAAAAAAAAAAAGAAGAAGAAGAAGAAAAAGGAAGAAAGAAGAAGAAGAAAGAAGGAGAAAGAAGAAGAAAGAAAGAAGAAGAAGAAGAAGAAGAGCAAGAAGAAGAAGAAGAAGAGCAAGAAGAAGAAAGAAAGAAGAAGAAGAAGAAGAAAGAAAGAAGAAGAAGAAGAAGAAGAAGAAGAAGAAGAAGAAGAAGAAGAAGAAGAAGAAGAAGAAGAAGAAGAAGAAGAAGAAGAAATAATAATCTGGGTTCAGGTTCAAATGTCCACCAAGAGAAAGGAGGACAGTAAGGCCTTTCAAAACCTTCATTTCTAAAACAGGACTATTAATCCTAAATCAAAGGACACTGGGGTGATGGAGCAGGTTTGAAGTAGTTTTGAGTGAAGAGCAGCTAGCATTGAGCCAAGCCCCTAGAACCTGCTCAAGAGATGAGAGTGTGACTAGTCCCTCTATGCTCGCTTGCGACCCCCAAGACCATCACTGAAATACACAGGGAGGTGAGGGCCTCAAGTACCTGAGACGCTAAGAGTAAGCACAGAGTGGGTGAGGAGCCTCTGCCTAGGGGCCAAGTCAGTGTCCCGTTGGGTTGCAGAAGCTTCTTACTGAATAAAGTTCCAGTGCTCCAGTGATCTGTCAATGCTGCACCTGCAGCCTGAGGAAGTAGGAAAAGCTAGGTGTCCGCTTATTCAGAGGGGCAGGATAGCCTGCCCAATGCTTGAAACGCATGTGCCTTTCCAGCGTGGTTGGATCTAGCTTTGGAAACTTGGAGGACTGATATGAAGACGGTCCCAGGCTGCTGCAGTCTTTGGCTCTAGAGGGCAGGCCAGCAGATTCCCTGTCTGCCTGGGTCAACTGAGCAGGGACCTTGGCACCGACTGCAGAGTGGCTACTGTCAACTTACACACACACTCCAAAGGGAAGCTTAATATATAAAAAATATAGAATTCACAGAATCAAAGCAAAATTGAATTCCTCAGGCAGTTTAACTCTTTCTCCTTGGGCAGGAAAAGGTTCAGTTTTGACAAAACCCCTAATACGCCTCAGCTGAGACCTGCTGTCACAGCTCTGGGTTTGAGCATCCACAGTTCAGGATGGAGAGAGAGCCCAGAGATAGGGCCAGACAGGCCTCCGCCCCTCCCTCTGGCAGGTCCTCCATCTCCCCAGCCCCAGCTTCCTCCAAGGTGACATATAAAGGCAGCACAGTCCAGTTTCTCCTGTCATCAAGGAGATAACAGATAACATGCAGCGTCCTGGAGGACACTCCGTGGTCAATAACTAGCAGCAATGACTGTGATTATCATCCGCATTTGCTTCCTGGGGGTACAGAAATATATCCTCCCTGGAGCCTCAGTTCTCCTGGACTCAGAGAGGGACACGAGCTGCTGCTCTGAGCTGTTCCTGGTGCAAGAGCTCCCAGGCTGCACGCTCCAGGCACAGAGCACATGCCCGGGACACACCTGTTGAGTGAACACATGGACAGGCACAGCCAAATCTTTCTGACTTCTTAAAAGCACTGAAGGAAATTCGAAGTCCTCTTAAAAATATATCTTTAAGCACATCTGTGAGCATGACTTTCCTCGTGCCTATACCTGCAAGCAGACATTGTGTTACCCTTGAGTCTAAATCATCTTTTCCCTTCTGCGTTGCAAAAATTTTCCCTGACAGCCAACAGAACACATTCTTCTTCTAATTGTTGGTTTACCTCTCACAAATGCTGGTGGATCTCCCCATCTCTAATCCTCATCCGCTCATTCATTAACTATCAAGTGTGGCTTTTTGGAACAATTATATTCTGTCCTGCTGTCAGCTCTATCCACACAGGTAGAGGATACATCCCAACTCCTTACACAGGATGTAAATTATTGCTGGCATACCAGTACCTGAAGAATGATTACACCCAGTGCACAGTTAAATAATGGATGCTTAGCACGGTGCATTGTAATAAGCAAAAGATATGAAATATCTACAATTCTAAGTGGAATATGCTAAGTATTTTTTTTATAATAAAACCATTTTGGGGGAAGACAGGCTATTGAATCATGGTCTCCAGAAAAGACACCCATGTGTCAGTTCATTTGCAGAAGCCGGCTGGCGCTGTCATCTCATCTGTGAAGTGGGGACAAGAATCATATTTTTCATCAAGTAGAAGTACTGCTTAGCACTGAGCCTGACACATAGTAGGTGCTCAGTAAATGGCAGTAGCTGCTGTCATCTGAGGAATGGCTGCCCTGGCTAGGCTAGCAGTAGGCTGGGGCAGTGTCTCCTCATGGGAAGAGCAGCTGGAGTGCTCACCACCTTGATGTACCTGTAGTCAGGTTTAGTGTCTGACCACAGGGAGGGGCAGGGACACCACCCTGCCCCGCCCCACCCACATTTCCACTGGGAAGCCGAGGGTAGAGCCTGCTTTGCCACCAAACACAGTAGAAGGTTCTGGAGGGCTGGGAGAAAATGGAGTTAGGGTGGCTCTTGAAGACTTCTCTCTGCCTTGGAAGGCTTCCAGAAATAAAACCCTGGAACTCAGTGCAGTGCTCAGGCCTGAGCAGTAGGGGCCTCTTCCTGAGCCCCATGCTTTGCAGGGCCCTTCTGTGATCCTTGTCCCAGGTCAAGGAGTAGGCAGATACAGGGGACATCCCTGCCTGGGGCCTACATTCTTCCCATTTCAGAGCATGCTTTAGCCCCCTTAGGAAGTCCATTTCACAGCAAAGGAAGCTGAAACTCAAAGGATACTGGTTTCCCTGCAAAGCAGAAGAGGTGGTTTTACTAATTCCAAGCCAGTGGTTCCTTATTCCAAAGCTGTTCTGGCTTCACCCTGCCTCCTGCTCCCTAGTGACATGGGTGCCCGGGATCTTTTGCACCTGTGCAACAGGCACCTCTTTGACCTCCTTCACAGCAAATGAAGCTGAGACCCAGAAGATAAAGAATTCCCTGGGAAGCAGAAGAGGTGGTCTTTCTAATTCTGAAGGTGTTCCAGCCCCACCCTCTCCCCACACCTCCCAACCCTGCCGTGATATGTGTTCCTGGGACCTTTGCACCTGTCCAGTGGGCACATCTTTGGCCACCTACACCAGTCCATCTGGTGTTCTCAAGCCAAGGCCCCCAGAAGATGCAGCAGGCTGTGCTGAGTGGGAATGAACCCTTCCTGCTCTCATTCCTGCCTGGGGAGGTGGAGTGGGACCTACCACAGAGCCAGGGCTGAGAGCAGCAGAACTATCTAGAACACTCACCCCAGCATCCTGCCCACTGCAGTGCTGATGCCGGAGCAAACCGCCTCTGCTCACAGGGCTTCTCAGCAGAGCTCCCCGCTGCAGTCCCCACAGGAGGCCTAGAGCTCGGGTGGTTTCCCAGGGCTGGAAGTTTTTTCAGGGCTGCATGGTTTTTCTCTGTATCCCTAAGCACCCCAGGGCACTGAGGCACAGGGCGTAGTGCTGGGGTGCTGCGTAACCTGCAGATGTTTCCAACCTTCTAAGTCTCAGTGTCTAAATTCGTTTCCTGAGGCCATGATATTAAACATGGTGGCTTAAAACAACAGATATTTATTTTCTCACAGCTCTGGAAGCTGCAAGCCAGAAATCAAGGTGTCTACAGGGTCCTGCTCCCTCAGGCTTCAGGGGAAAATCCGTTTCTTGACTTTTCTGGCTTTTGGTGGCCTTCCTGAGGTTGTGGCTGCATCCCTCTAATCTCTGCATCTGTCTTCGCGCCACCATCTCTCCCTATGCCAGCTCCCCCGTGTGTCTCTTGTAAGGACACATGTCATCAAAGTCAGGGCCCACCTGGATAACTCAGGATGATCTCGACATCTCCAGACACTTGATTCACTTATATCAGGTGATATGGTTTGGCTCCATGTCCCCAAACAAATCTCATCTTGAATTATAATCCCCACGTGTCAAGTCCGGGACCGGGTGGGAGTAACTGGATCCTGAGGTCAGTTTCCCCATGCTGTTCTCATGATAGTGAGTTCTCAGAAGATCTGATGGTTTTATAAGCATCTGGCATTTCCTCTGCTTGCAGCTCTCTCTCCTGCTGCCATGTGAAGAAGTTGTCTGCTTCCCCTTTGCCTTCTGCCACGATTGTAAGTTCCCTAAGTCCTCCCCAGCCATGTGGAACTGAGTCCATTAAACCCCTTTCCTGTATAAATTACCCAGTCTCAGGTATTTCTTCATAGTAGTATGAGAATGGACTAACACATTGGCAAAGACCCTTTTTCCAAATAAAGTAAACATTTACAGTTTCCAGGGATCAGGATGTGGACATATCTTTTTGGGGATCACCATTCAGCCCACTACTGTGTCCTCAGTTATTAAGGCACAAATAATGATAGCATTAGCCTCATAGAATTATCGTGAGGATTTAACAAGACAATGTATATTAGACAAGTGCTGAAAATATTCAGTATAGATATTTTAATTTTCCCTGCACACACATTTGGGTAAAAACATAATATATAGATCTTGAAAATAGAGTCCTAGTGCACGTCAAACATTTACTTGCTTAGTTTAATCGAAACCATCTCTAAATGTTATTTGCATATTCAGGGTGAGGTATCCTCGTGCAAATCCCAGGACAAGGTGTTCCCAGGGACAGCGGTAGTTGGGGTCATTAGAGGGGCTTTAAATATCACTGATGAGTCACTTTCATTGTACTAGCAAAATAAGGAGTTCAAGTACAAGAGCTAAGGTTTCTAAGACACACATAGACTTTTCAGAGAAAAATGCAGCAAATGGATCAAGAGAAGAACAAGAAAGAACAGGAATTTTTTTAAGATTAAAAAAAGGAAAACAGTCATAGATGTCTTTGGCAAAGAAATGGCTGAACGCCCAAAGTTGCATCTCAACTGTGTGCCCCTCCACAGGGGTTAACAGAAAAGCTGAAGGGCCTGAGAAAACCAAGTCTCCAACAATATGTGCAGAATAATTATTAATTCTTTTTAATCTTTGTAGAGACGAAGTCTTGCTATGTTGCCCAGGCAGGTCTCAAACTTCTGGCCTCAAGCAATCCTCCCTCTTCAGCCTCCCAAAGTGCTGGGATTACAGGCATGAATCATTGCACCCAGCCGCAAAATGATCATATATGTAAAAAGCAATAGTCTGTGCATGCATGAGTACGCTTTCCTGTGCACATATAAGCATGGAATGATGACATACTTCTACCTCGCAACCCGGGTAGAAAGGGCCAACTCCCCGTCCCCCACCCACCAGTTCACCGCTGTCCCTTCAGCAAAGGGACAGGAATGAAGAGGGAGTTTTACTACTTCTGTAATGTGTGGCAATTTCTCAGCAAAGATGGCAGCAGGATTTGCCAGTGCAATCTCAAAATTAAGGAAATTTCACATCCAGCTGTCAAAGGCTGTCAAAGGACAGCTGGGTGTGACTAAGGCAGAGGAGCTCCTGCTCTTGTCTGAACACTACTCTCCTCCCCACCCCCATCTACAGAACAGACCGGCTCACAGACAACCTCCAATACTAATTCTGCTGCAAGGATTTGGGTACCTTGCCAGGCAGGTCCTGGGCACCTGGCAGATTTTGAATAGGAGACTGAGTGACCTGCTGACCAGCCAGCCTCCTGACACCCACTGGCAAATACCCTGTGGTTTTAGCATCCCCTGGTCCATCCACTTGCATGAGGACAAAATGAAGAGCTTCAAGGCCATGCCTGGTTACGGATGCTGGGTACCAGGGTGCTGTGCCCTAGGGTGTACACGCTCTGGTCCCCGGCACAGCCGGGCCTGCAGAGGAGGCAGGAGTGAGTCACCACAAAGCTATGCTGCACAGGTGCAGTGAAACTATGATACGCTGGGAACTGAGCCCAGGCTGGGCTGTGGGCCCTGGAGGAAAGGGGGCCGGTCAGCACCAATCCCCAGGGCTGAAATATAAAACACGCTATGGCTCGCCCTCTCTGAGAGTACACTGGCTTTCATATTTCTGAGGCTTTGTTTTGCCACAATGGATACATTTCTGAGTTCCTGTCTTTGTAAACAGATACTGTTCATTGCGGCGGGTGATTTTCAGGCCATCCGCCTCTCTGCTTTCCCACATTTTGGAAGAGGAAAGTTCAAGTTCTAGTTCTTGCCCTAAGCTGTTGTGTGATCTACATGGACCGAGTCACCAGTCTGGGCTCCGACCTGCTCTGTGACACTGCAGTCAATGGGGCTGGTGCTTGTCCAAGGACAGCAGGAAGCAGCCTGCTCTGAAGTCACCCATGAAACCTCTTAGTCATTCTCCGGGGTGCCCTGATGCTGATGGACAAGGCCACACTTAGATTCAAGTCTGCAAGGAAGGACTGCAGCATCTAAAAGCTATCACCTGGCCAGCATCTGCAGGTGCCTCAGCAGGAGTGGGGAAGGAAGGAAGTCACTTCAGTGAATGATAATGAACTTTACCCAACATCCTCCTAGCTAGAGGAGAGTCTGGGTTTCCTTTCCGGAGACTCTGATCAGACAAAGAATCAGCTTTTGGTTCCATGCTTTCCTGGCTCTCTGGTGACTGGAGGAGGAAAACGAAGGAGATGAGGTTTCCACTGTTGATCATCAATGGGGAACGCCAACCAAATGTTGCAGAGTGTTTTGAACTCCCCCAAAACCCCTCTGCAGTAGGCAATGGTGAATCCAAATAGCACACATCTGGGGGCAGTGAGGATGGGCTCTGCTTGCTACGCTCTGCAGGGCGACACAGTAAGCTGCTCTGAAACCCCAGCTGCTGGTTGGAGGGGGAGGCAGCCTGGATGCTCCAGAAACTCCAGGCCTCCTTCACAACTCACCATGTTGCAGGAATGTGCCATCCTCCGAACAATGTCACTGGGGGATTTGCATCTGCCTCAAAATCATACCCGGCCTTATTTTCAAATCACTGCGCTTACCACCAAGAGTTGTGCCCTTTCTTTTATGCATGGCAGGGGCACCAGGCTAACACGACCTGAGCTTCCTTCCCATTCAAAGCCATGCCACGGACACCTGTCACTACAGCTGCTCCCCAAGCAGCTGTGTGTAGTTTTCGCTGGTGTCACAGTCACTCAAGCACCCCTGGGGTTTCTGGGGGTGGGGTCAGCTTGCCCTAAGACAGGCATAACAGCAGCAGAGGGGTCTGCGCGTGGGCATTCTGTATCCTTCTCTGCAGGTAACGGGGAATCCCTTGTCCTTAGAAATCCGGGGTCATCTCATGGCCTCTACATCTAAAAGAACCAGGTAAGCCCCCCCTTACTAAGTGCCAGTCCTGTCCAAGTGTTGCTCAGGGGCTAGTGTTGGGGTGATGAGTGAGGTGTTTGCAGTCTTGGGAAGAAGCTCAATGCGCACCGCGTAACAGAAGTTGAGATTGCCCAGGGCAGGAGGGGAAGGTCCAGTCACTGGGAGGGGAGGGGTGTGGGGTGCAGGGGATGCAGTAGGAGAGCGCAGGGGTGGCGCCAAAACTGAGTGCATGGTCATTCTCCACCAACACAAGCATGCAGCCTTGGTCCCCATGTTCAGCCTCCCCGAGGCTCACTTTCTCCCCTTCTGTGAAATGAGATTATAAAGTGACTTTCCCCTCATAGGGCTGCTGCGGGATGGAGAGAGACAGGGAACACAGAGGAATCCACTCAGGGCCTGGCTCCTGCACACCCACCATGGTGGCCTTGCTTTTAGTCTTCCCTGTCTGGTGAAGAATCCCTTTACATCTCATCAGAATCCAACACACCCTCTGTGCACATGCCTGCCGCCCAGCCACATCAGCTCTCTCTCTGCGGGGGCCTTTTTCCAGGTGCAGTAGACAGAGAGAAAGATTCAGGTCCCAGGTGCTCCCAGGCTGGGGCGAGGCTCACCTGTAAGCAGACTGCAACATGAAGTAGTGACAGATGTTTGCCCAGAGGGCCTCGGGAGTGACTGTCTGTGCCTGGGGGTATTCCCCAGGGCATATGAGGCAGAGGCGCTCTGATGCTGTAACACACACAGCAAACAGGTACGGAGGACGTTCATTCTTTTTTATCATACATGCCTTCATTTTCCATTCATTCATTATTTCTTGGTTATCTACTATGTGCCAGGCACAGAGAAGTTTCCCAATATGGGAACAGCCCTCCATTCAGAGGAAGTGACGGCTCCTGACAGAGGGGCCTTCCCTGCACAGGGTCACTGCCCTGCCCGCGTGTTCTCACAGCGCCACCGTGGGCCTGAGGCTGAGGCTCTCACTGGGGTCCGTGCCACTGGACAGTCTGCCTGGCTGATTCCTCTGTGTTCCCTGTCTCGATCTCCATCCCACAGCATTGTCCTACTCACAGCACCAAGGACAGGACTGGACATGCTACAGGTGACTGAAAGCAAGGCTGCCATTGTGGGTGTGCAGGAGCCAGGCCCCGAGTAGTGAGTTCCTCTGTGTTCCCTGTCCCTCTCTATCCCACATCAGTCCTGTCGGTCAGTCCTGTTGACGGCTATGGCCTTTGGTGTGGGGAGTGGTCCGGGGAGGGTGTTCCAGAAAAGGTGTTTCCTCCCTGGCTTCAGGGAGCACTTCGTAGGAGAGCCAGAGATGGCTGCACAGAGGCCGTTAGAGAGAATGGACATTGTAAGCAGAGGGAAGGATGTAAGCCAAGGCACAGAGGGCTGTGCTACTCAGGGTGGCGAGGGAGCAGGACGGTGCCGTGGGGAGCTGTGTGCTCAGAAGCTAAGCCCAGACACCGGCCCCAGAGGGCTAGCCTGGGAAAGCCACCCAGAGTGTCTGAGCGGCTCTCACTCCTTTTGGTGCCTTAGCCTGAGTGTTCTGAAGGCAGAGCTGAGGCAAAACAGTATGTGTGAGTAGTTTATTCCGGAACATGACCCCGTAAGCAGGGATGAGGGAAGGAGGGGCAAAAGCAGCAGATGCCCAGCCAATCGAAGGACACACCATCAAATTCACCACTGCTGTGGGCAATGGGGGTCCACCCCAGGACCCCTCTGGAGGACCCTGTGAAATGACTCCAAATTGTCCACTCTGGGGAAGTAAGGCTCCTCCGCTATTCGTCAGGCTGGCCCCAGGACCTGCTAAGTCACTGCGGTTTAAGATTTCCTGGGAGCACAGACTGGGTAGGCTGCACCGGGTGGCTACGCTGCAGTCTCAGACCCTCCTGGGGAAGACGCGAGGGGCTTGCACCTGGGCCTGACCTGCCGCCTGCTCTGGTTGCTTCTGTATGGACTAGTCAGCACCTATGCAGAGTGGTCCCTATAAAAAGGCTTGAGTCTGAGAGTTCTAAGTAGGGCACGAAAGGAGATCTGACTGGGGATTTAGGGAAAAGCAAAAGCCATCAGCCCCAGCTGTCTGACGTTGGTCTTTGCCGAGGGCTAGATTTTCCCAAACTTGGAGCCAAGCGTTCCAGGGCAAGTAACTGATTTGGGAAGTGCAAGGGAGACAGTGAAGGGACTGAGTGAAGGATGGCACCCAGTTAAGGGGGTGAGACTGGGGCAATTGTTAAACTGGGTGACTGCAGCTTAATCCCATGAGAAGACTCCCGGAAACATGCATTCCGGGCTTATTCCCTGCTACAAGAGGCGAGGAGCTGGGGTTCAGACCCATCCATGGTGTCTTACAACACAATTGCCAGTCCCTGCCCAAAGTCCCTGTCTGTCATTGGTTGGCAGCAGCTCCCAAGGGTATAAGCTCCCTGGCTCTTGGGGCCTGCCATGAGGGTGGAGTGGCTTTCTCAAGTTTTGGACAAAGCTCTCAGACACAGGAATGCAGATTCCAGCTGTTCTGTCCAGTAAAGCCCTTGATCCAGGCCTCAGCCACAGGACATGGAACAGGACTGCTGCAGGCTGTCTTGATGGCCAGGAGAGAACACTTGCAAACCCCTGCTCCAAGTCCTCAGCCAGGGAAATCGCCCTTCTGTTCAACAAGCACTTCCTATGAGTCCCTGGCTCTGTTTTGGTTTTCTCCGCAGCCAGCAGCACCCTATCAGGCATGACAGTAAATGTTTATTTGCTTCTTGGATTACAGTCTGTCTCCCTCACTGATCTGATCAGCTCTCCAAGGACAGGGACTCGGTCATACTGTTTTATCTCAAGTGCCTAACACAGTGCCTTGTCCGTGAAAGACGCTCACGTATCTGTTGAATACAGAAAATAAGGGAAGGAAGAACCAATGCCTGAGATTCTCAGAGACTAGCTGTCAATCAATGTAGTCTCCCGGGGAGAAATGCAGGTCCCTTGCCACAGCTTAGCATAAGTGCCTTCCCTTGGCTTCCCCTGGGCCCTAGGGCTGGCTTCCCAAAGCTGCTGTTCAGTGGCCCATCGGGGCGATTCCTGTAGGCTCCATCACAGCCATTTCCAGTAGAGTGTGAGTCCTCTGTGAGTCCTGGCAGGTCTGGGATCCATGCCCCGGCCCACCTTCCCTATCCAACCCCAGCCCCACGGTCTTCCTTACACATAGTTGGTGGTGTAAAGTCATGGCAGTATTCAAAAGGTTAAAGCAGAGTGAACTGTTAATTTTAATGCTTTCTCTAAGCTTCAGTTTTAATAAGCGAAAATGATGTTCTTATTTGCAGTAAAGTGGTGTTATAAAATTCTGTCTGTCAAGCTCATTTTAAAACCATGGAAATAAATGATCTGACAAAATCAGGCTATTAGACAAGTGAGGAAGAGTGATTTCCATAAAAGTAGAGGAGCTGTTCCTTAATTTCACACTTGGTAGTCTTTTGGGTCGACTAAATTTTTAAATAAGTGATAAAATTATATTAGCGCAATTGCATTTTTATAGATTTTTTTGGTCATTGTACTCTTTTTCAATCCCTTTATTTTAACTCAGACTGTTCTGCTGAAAGGTTACTCTCAAGTTATGTTACCTCGTAACAGTCTTCAGCCCACGACATGGCCTGAAGCTCGCAAATCCTCAGACTGTCCTGGTAGGGTCCAGTCGAAGCGTGCGTCTGAGAAATGGCCGTTCCCTACTAGGCACATGGGCTGGGGTCTGTGGTCCTGGGTGCAGAGGGAGGGCAGGGAGGCCACTGAGGGTATCCTATGGGGCTGGGAGCTCACCTGTCCCTGGGTATCTGAGCTCACTCAATTTTTGCCGGAAATAAAAAAAAAAAGAGAAATAGGAGGTCATGTTCTCCAGAAACCCTCATTCTTCCAACTCAAGATGCTGGGTGTAGACGGCAGCTGTCACTGTTTGCTGAAGGAGCTGCATTTAGGGAAGAGGAGAGAATGGTGGTTCTTTTGTGATCTGTCACATGCCCACCCTCTAAGAACCCTCAAATCATCACATCTCCAGCCCGGGCCAAGGATTTTGTCTCAGTCACTAGGAAAATCCTTAGAGAAAGCCCAAGATCCCAGGTCTCTTGTGGGACCGAAATATCACTGATGGGACAGACGTGGGCCCAGTCGTGCGGGGGAGAGGAACGCTTCAAACTTGACTTTTCATCACTAGAACAACTTCTATGACGTGCATCTTTCATACTTCCTTCTGCTCTGCCCTGTGCTGATTTTCCAGGTTAATTGTTCAGAGGGCAGACATGGGCCTCCTGCAGGCTCAGCCTCAGCCCTGAGCCATCTCCAGGCCATAGCTCAGGGCCTGGGGTCTGAGTCCCTTTGCTGTTGTGCTTTTGGCTAATTCTGAGACCCGGCCAGGAACCTCTATTCCCCTCTGCAGCCTGAGTTCCCCTCTTGCTCTGTCCTACCCAGTCGCCCCTGCCTGGGTCTCTGTCAGATTCACCATCCTCGTCCATGTCTGGTCATCTCTTGTCCGTGGTGCCCTGCCTAAGTACAGCCAGTCTGGTGATACTACATAAAGCGTAGTTTGGCAAATTACCGCCCCTCCTCTTCAGTGGTCAGGTCTGGGTTTAGAATCTGGGACCTGGGGCTGTGCAGAAGCTGGGAGCTCAGCCTCGGCACCCGCCTGATCTCTGGGCTCTGTCCTCCTGGCATGCATTGAGGAACTCTGGGTGACAGGCTATTCTCTGGGCTTCCCAGGGCAGCAGTTTTTTAAAACATGTACTCATTTCCAGGTAGTCTTTTTCCAGGAAAAATATGAAGCTCCTTAGTGGGAGAAAACGCACCTTTGTTGAGCATCTACTATGTGCCAGACACAGGGCTAGGCTGCCAGAGTACAGTCAATTTGTTTATTTGGACAGGAAGGGTGTGGCGCTCACTTGGGAAGCACAGCTCTGCGAACAAAAGAACGTTTTGTCCCAGTTAGAGAATGGCCTCCTCTTCCTGAAACCCAAGTACCAGGGAAAAGGAGAGGCAGGCTGTGTTAGCACTTAGGAAGGCACTGAGCTTGAACTCAAAGGTTATGAGAATCCATTCACCACACGCATTTTTAAAATTATGAATTTAGCCCAAGTTTTCTCAGCACCTTCTGTGTGCCAAGCACTGTGCCGGCTCCTATAATATTAAATCGAAGGTCCATTTTGAATGCAGGGTGTGGTGGCCGGGGGTAGATGCCTGCATTCTCCTAGAGGACCTTTCAGGCTGCAGTCTTGGCTCAAGAGTAAGAGAAGCAACCTGGGAACTTATATCCTCCTGTGCTTCAATCTCACCATTAGTACAATGGGTGCTCAGGGTGCCCAAGGGCTCTCCCACCCCTGGCGTCCTGTAGGCAGAACATCTGTGGACATTAAGAAGCCAAGAACTGCAGGCTCGGTCTGTGTGCCCTCTGCCAGCCACTGAACACTGCTCTGATATTCAAAGGAGCATCTTCAGAACTCAGAAGTCAAAAATCACATTCTCCAGAGTCTCTGAGAGGCAATGCCTGAGCTTAGGGGAATGTTAAATTTCCAGTGTTTCCTGCAAAAGGGGAAGAAGCGCCGATAGGCAAAGCCCGAGGGGTGGCCTTGGAGGGACAGGGCTGTCTCTCCCAAGGAAGGAATAAAGAAGTCCAAATTAGTCATGTTGTATTACTTCTTTTTATGGCAATGCTCTGAAAGTCTGCAAATGTCAGCATGTTAATTTACTGTCACTCAGTGATATTATTTCATCCTTTCAAAAATGTGTTTCTTGCATTTTCAGTAGCATACTCCAAGTGTTCTCCATCTCAAAGTTTCTATAGATAGTGCGACTACTTTCACTCTGACCGTTGCCAAAATGTAGAAATTCATCGTTGACTGCAGCCACATATACGTTACAAGTGGAGCTGGGACTCGGGTTTCCTGCTTACAGAAACTGGGGGAGAGGTCTGAATTTTCTCTGTGTTCTCGTTCTATCACCTCTTGTCCTCCAAAAGTGCTCTGTGGTTTCTCTCTCAAGGCATGTGCAGAGATAAATTTCATAGAGAGATGTTAAGCCATCAGTCACGGCTAAGTTTGTATATGAAGTCGGAACCCTCCCTGTCTGCGAGCCCAGCCCCCTCCACCCCAATGATTCTCCTATGGTGGCAAACTTATTTCAAAAATTCTGATGAAACACTTTGTAAATTTTGTTATTCTGTGATGATAATAAATCATTATAGCCTTAAACACTTCTCTAGCTTGGAGCCTCAGTCACAAATTATCTTGTCATTCTGACCAAAACATTCTCCAAAAAAGCTTGACAAGTGCTAAAACCCAGAACATGAAACCATGTGTTGTTGTGAAAGCAAGATTCAGAAATGTCAATTAATTAGATTAAGAGGCTACTTTTAGCTTTACCCATGTTGCCAAATAACCCTTAAAATATGCATAGCAGTGGAAATCTACCTCCGCGGTACAGCACTTCTGTGCTGAGGGAAGACAATGGCTCGGACTAATGGACAAAATTGTTGTATCTGTCAGTCAGCTGCAAAGAATGATCTAGAAGCAAATGTCTTGCTTCTTTTTCCACAATGTGGTTTCACGAGCTGGGTAAACGCTACCATTTATGAATTCGAAGAGTTCCCCCCTCCCACTCCACCTCTTAAAAATCATACACAGATCAAGAAGAAAAAGTCAAGTCGTTTTCATATGTCTTTACTAGTAAGATAGGTTTTTAATGTCTTTCTGTGCTTTTTTGTAAAAAATTTGCATTTGCATTTTGAAGTTCACTTTGTAAAAAAAAAATATATTGTGGAGAAATTATTTAAATGTTTTTTTATCCCTGTTTCTTGAAAATCTTATCTTTAAATAATCTATATCCTCAATTTTATTTATGCCATAAACTGTTCCTATATTTTAATGGTCTGTTTGCTTTAAAAGGGGTTGTTGGTTTTAATAGCTCAGTTGCTATCTTTGTAAACTAAACTCCTTCTGACGAAATTCAAGCAGATCATCTCTGCCTGTGAGTGGAAGGCACATTCCAACCCCTGAAAAGGAAATTTAAGCCAAATAAATGTTCTGCCCAAATTGAAATACATAAAATGAATAGTTAACTCGGACAAGAGCTGATGGACGCAACAGTTGGGCTGTGGACATGTGGGTGTCGAGGGCGCTGACTGCCAGGCAGGGCCTCAGGAGAGAAGACCCAGATGAAATTAATTTCCTGTAATCCCCTTTGTCCATTCCTCAGGACTAATTGATGGCAGAGCTGGCATGGACATCTTGGGTGAGCAGAGCAGAAATGGCCAGGGCAGACAGCATCGTGAAGGGTGGTGTGTGTCTCTGCCCTGCCGGGGTCTGAAGATGGATGGCTCAGAATTGCAGCCTCTGAGCCTGGACTTGGAGGTCCCAGAGGACAGAGACAGGAAACTCTCCTCCAAATTCTCAAGGCCATTGAACCCACCTTGATTATATTAGAATCCATGTGGATTCTGGCACTAATTTTAGGACAGGTCATTTTCATGGAGGTAGGACAAAGAAATGGCAGGGGGTGGGGAGTGTGGGCACTGGACGAGAATCCTATGAAGCTTTGCAAAGCTGCATGGAGCTGTGACAGCAGCCCCTCTCCTCTCGGCATTCATAACCTCGCCACCCGCTGCCCACGGCTGCCCCCCAGCAGCGAGCACGAGGGGCTGCGAAGGCATGAAGGAAAGCTGCCTTCTCCCCAGCTGGAGTGCCCCGGTCCTGCTGGTCAGGGCGAGATGTGCCCTGTGGCAAGTGGGGGACTTACTGGGGGAGGGACTTCCTGCATGGGGCCACTTCCTGCGTGATGTCATTTTGTGTGGTGCCAAGAGACGGGGGACAGTGTGCCCTGCAGCAGGCCTCCAGATTTCCATGTCTCACAGATCCTGTGGGTCCCCCCCGCTGCTCTCATCCCCACCCCTCTCAGCCAGTCCCACTGTTTCTAGCTAGCAATGAGGCAATTAATGAGCTGTATAGAAGCCCTAAGTTATCTCTGGAACTAGATGGGTAATAAACACATAAATAAGTAAATAATTAAATAACTAAATAAAATAAAACGGATGAGTGAGGCACCAGAGCTCTAGTCTCCGTGGAATGAGTTGTATGGAGTAGCAGAAACAGCGGGGGAGGAGGGGGAGGCCCATAGCTCCAGCCTTGGCTCTGCCGCTGACATGAAGTGTGTGACCTTGGGCAAGTCACTCCTCCTTGCTGGAAGCTCTCCCACCCAATCAAGGACCCCATGTGGAATAGGTGCCAACAGGAAAGCAGCGGGGGAGATGGGAGCATGAATGGTTTAATGCAGCAGGAGGCAGGGGTATCCATATGGCCTCACATTCCTTCATCTTCCCAGTCTGCATCTGGCCAAAGGCTTCCTCCTGCAAGCCCTATGATTGTGGGGACATATTCCACCTGTGCACAGGGAAGCCACCCTCAGCCAGTGACTGGCAGGAGGTGGTGGACCATCAGCTGCCTTATCCTGGGGTGGGGCCACTCAAAGATGAGAGTTTCCTGCACAAACCTACAGAGGTTCCTGGGGACCAAGTACCAGTGGCCTACAGTGGCAGCTTGTTCCTTAATGCATTGGGAATTAGCTTCCTTTTTTTCCCCATCTGCCTCCTCCTCCCTCCTATCTGAATGTTCTGGGCTCCCTTGTCAAATGAACTACCTGCCCTCAAATCCTCATCTCAGTCCCACTTGTGGGAGAGCCCAGCCTACAAGACAGATAGGGAGGAGCAGGGCCCGGGGCCAGCCAGAGAGCGGATGTCCTGTCTAAAATGGGCGGCTGCTGCCCGGTTCCAGCCACCTGCTGTTACGCAGGAATGTGGCATCCGGAGATGACACAAATCTCACTGTTGTATGAAATCTCCCAATCTTCAAAGTTTGGCAATGAATTCAAGTTTTGTGGGTTTTTCTTTTTTTTTTTTTTTAAGCGGTATGGCTCAAGCGAAACAAATCAGCAGGTCATATTCCGTCCATGGGTCACATTTTGCAACCTGTGCCAGGTAAAATATTCACTGTGCAGTTCAGGTGCCAGAGACAGGGCCAGTCAATGAACGTTCCTCTTTCTAGTAAATTCTGGTCTGCAGCCATAACAGGGTTTAGGAAGTCATGACCAAAAGGACCAGCAGTCTTTGGGCAGAGAGGCCCACTCTGACTCTGGGGTAGGAGTCCCCAGCTATACCTTGTGGAGAGTGGCCAGGAGGTTCTCAAGGTCAGCATGGCCCACCCTATACACTTCTGGCCTAAGGAGGAGGAGACACTGCCTGCCCCATTAGGAGAACCTGCTCCCAGTGGGTCACAAAAATCCCATAGCCGGCTGGGTGCAGTGGCTCATGCCTGTAATCCTACCACTTTGGGAGGCTGAGGGAGGTGGATTACCTGAGGTCAGGAGTTCGAGATCAGCCTGGCCAACATGGTGAAACCCCAACTCTACTAAAAATACAAAAATTAGCCGGGCATGGTGGTCTATGCCTGTAATCTCAGCTACTTGGGAGGCTGAGGCAGAAGAATCACTTGAACCCAGGAGGTGGAGGTTGCAGTGAGCCAAAGTCACGCCATTGCACTCCAGCCTGGGCAATAAGAACAAAACTCTGTCTCAAAAAAAAAAGAGAAAAGAAAAGAAAAATGAAAAGAAAATCCCATATCTTGGTTTCTCATCAGGATTCTCCCTATTGTAAATTGAAGTCCTTGAATCAGGGGTGCCACTCCTTGAGGAATCTGAGAAGGTCATACCAGGGTTCATTCCCCCTTTAGCAAACTGAGGCCAGACATTATTCGAGATGCACACAGAATTACCTACCAGCTCTCTACATCCTGGACTGGAACCCTAAACATATGGCTTGAACCTGACCTTCGGGCAGAGCCAGGCCTGCTGCTCTGGGCCTGAAAGCAGGTGGGAACACACCTGCTGTCACTATTGTGAAAGGAAGCCCCTTTCCCCTGAAGATGGCTGAGCCACACAAGGGTGGGTCACCCACAAAGGGAAAAGTGCCTGAGGACAAGGCAGAGTCAGAGTGAGGTGGGGTGCTGAGAAGGGTGGAGGGGCAGGTTGCTGGTGACATCACTGAGCACCCATGTCCAGTTGGGCCTGAAGCCCCTTATCCTGGACTTCAGCCATAAGAACCCAAATCCCTTTCTTTGCTTAAGATCCTGAGCAAATTCCTGCTGACAGCATCTTGATGAGCACCCCTAGCCCCTGAGCCTGGAGAGGAACAGGTGTCCTGTGAGTTACATGTTCTGCAGGGCAGTAGAGAGCAGTGTTTGTTAACTGGGATCCACCACAAAGGCCTAGAGGTGGACTTTAGGGAGCCCATGTCCCCCTACACTTAAGCATCTTAGGCAATACTTAAGTGGTGGTTGCATCCACTTTCTCCTGAGGAGAGAGACTGTATCTCTCAAAGGGCCTATAACCCCTAAATGGTCAAGAAACTGGTATACCCAGCCTGGTCAACATAACGAGACCCCGTTTCTACCAAAAAAAAAAAAAAAAGGATTAGCTGAGTATGGTGGTGCATGGCTGTGGTCCCAGCTACTAGGGAGGTGAGGCAGGAGGATGACTTGAGCCCAGGAGTTCAAGGCTGCGGTAAGCTATGATTGCACCACTTGAAATCCTTGAATCAGGGGCGCCACTCCTTGAGGAATCTGAGAAGTTCACACTGGGGCTTATTCCCCCTTTGGCAAATTGAGGCCAGATATTATTCAAGATGCACAAAGAATCACCTACGAGCCCATTAACAGGACCCTTTTCATCCAGACCATAACCCTAAACACATGACTTGAACCTGACCTTCAGGCAGAGCCAGGAAGGCAACCGAGCAACACACTGTCTCCAAAAAAAAAAAAAAAAGGTTGTGGTATAAAGTTCTAATAAATCCCCATCTGAGACACACTGGAATAGAATAAAATGCATTTATCTCTAAAATGGTCATGGTGATATTTTGCCTTGGACGATTCAGAAGGCACTCCCTATGATGTGACAAGTGACACCATGAGTCTCACCATCTCAAAGCAGGGCCAGAGGGACATCTAGGGACCAAGCCCCTGTGGTTTCCACCAAGGACAGGGCCAGCCCTCCAACGCCCTCCCCTCTCTGCAAGCTCAAGTGGCGTCCATCCTTCACAGTCCACCTCGGGCCCTGTCTGGCACAAGGAAGCGCTCCTGGCCAGCCCACTTCAAGTTTCAGGGTTTGAGCCTTGCAATTTCACTTTGTTTTCTGGCCAGTCGTGTTCTTCATTCATTGCGTGTTGTCATTGACTTGGCATGATTGTTGACTACATACATGTCTCCTCTCTCCAGCTTGAGTCCAAACTTATGAAAGGCCAAGGTAGGTCTTAGGAATTTTCTTCTTGTTCTTGGTGACGACACAGGACCTCAGGGCCTTCTCTCAGCCTGCACAGATGAGATGAGAGCTCACCCTTGCCTGAGAATTGTGTAGGGTCCAGGAGAATGACCTGGGCCCCCACATGTCTTGGGGGAAAGCTCTTCAGACCCTTTCTCAGAACAAAACCATAGGCCTTCCATGTTCAAATGGGCCATGGTGGTCAAGTCCCTTGCAGGCCCTGCCCTCACTCATTCTCTAGGAGTCCGGAAGCCCCCTCAACCTCCCACCACTCCTTCCCCTACCTGTGTCCCCAGAGCCTCCATCAGGCCCAAGCACAAGGCACCATCTCCTCAGTATCTCCTTCCTTCCCCTGCCCCCACTCCATCCACCCTTCCCCCATCTCTTGGCTGCTAGAAAGAGATGGAAGGGTCTTTCTTGTGGGTGCCTCACGTCTCTGGCTTTTAGTTCCATTTAGGAGAATAAGCCCATTTTTTTTTCCTGGACTTCAGAAGCTTTTTGTCCCCACTTGCCCTTTGGGAGGGAGTCACACAGGGGTGAGGGTAGAGGGCATTTAGAGAGCAGAGGCTGTGGCCAGGATTTCAGAGCACCTTCTCCTTTGGGATCATTGCCAAGCACTATGCTGGGCTTGTGGAGAATGGGGATATTGAAAACATTTGAGAAGGCTGAGATGAGAAGCTGGAGAGAGCAGAGTGAAGGTAGGGGTCATCTGTTCAATGGTCACACCTTTGACAAGTGCAGTAAGAAGGCAGGTGATATGGTTTGGCTGTGTCCCCACCCAAATCCCAAATCTCATCTTGAATTGTAGCTCCCATAATCCCCATTTGCCATGGGAGGGTCCTGGTGGGAGGTAATTGAATCATGGGGGTGGGTCTTTCCCATGCTGTCCTTGTGATAGTAAGTCTCACGAGATTTTATGGTTTTATAAATGGGAGTTCCCCTGCCCATGCTGTCTTGCCTGCCACCATGTAAGATGTGCCTTTGCTCCTCCTTCATCTTCCTCCATGACTGTGAGACCTCCCCAACCATGTGGAACTGTGAATCCATTAAACCTCTTTCCTTTATAAATTACCCAGTCTTGGGTATGTCTTTATTAGCAGTGTGCTCTCTTTCTCCCTGGGACCACCCACTGGTGCAGTACCCCCAGGAAAATCAGGGTTGGCAGGGTGCCTCTCATGAAATCAGAGCCCCAGGAGACCCAAGCCCTAGTCTCACTGAAACACAAGAGCCAAATGTCAAACTCCTTCCAGAACCATGGCCCTTTTGGAGATAGGGGCTGGGAGGGTTGGGTAAGGCTGTCACTGGGTGGATGCTCCGTGTTTCTAAAGCTTCTGAAAACAGAAGCCTGGCTGATCTTCCTGATTGACACAGTGGGGCCCAGGCCAGGCCACTGATCCCCAATCCTCATCTATGAACGGGTGTCACAGAGATTACAGCCCTCCTCCCTCCTAGGATGGCTGGGGAGACAGATACAAGAAGAAAGTAGTGAGGTGAGCTTGTGCCACCCAAGAAGAATATCAGGACATGACTCCTTGGGTCGAAAGCAATGTGGGAGAAGGCCTCTGCTTTCTTGGGTTGCCAAAACATAAGGAAGTTTTCAGTGATTGACTATAAGAAATAAAATAAATAAAAATAAAAAATAATAAAAAAATAAAAATAATAAAAATAATAAATAAATAAATTAAATTAAATAAAAAAAAGAAATGTCAAAAACAAACAAACAAACAAAAAACATAAGGAAGGACCTCCTGTACAATCTTGACTGGAAGGCTTGCTGGAGAGATGGGCTCTGAGTCTCACCTTTATGGCTGTCTCCCCGGGCAAATCCATCCATGTGCCATTTCAACACAGGGAGGGGAGAATTCCTGAGACCCCAGTTCCACAGACACAGTCTCTTGTGCCCCAAGCTCAGTGCCCACTAGACAGAGGGTGGGTTGGGCAAAGCGAGGTCCCCACAGGTGCTATCCCCAGTAAACTTAGCTGCACGGAGCAGCCCCTGCTGCCCAGCAGGTCCACACATTGCAGGAAAGCCGCCTTCCTCTATCTCCAGCCACATGCACTTCTTTCTGAGGGCTGTCATAGCAGCCCTTCAAACTCATTTGACTGGGTTGCAGCTCATCACACTGTCACCAACTCAGTTTTCATTAGGCGGCTGCTTCTCTGTTAGCCTAGCCAAGCAGAAGAACTCAAACACATGCACAAATTAAATCGACATCCAAACTCCACCAATATACAAAGCAATTTAAATGATATTCATTAGAGCAATGACAAGCCCTGATGAGGCTTTCAGGAGCCGGGTCCTTCAGCTTTTGCCGACTCGGTTTCATGGTCACTGAGGCGGAACTCCGGCGACCGTACCTCCATTTTTTTTAAGCTAAGAAAATGACTCCTTCCCGACAGACACACCTATCTCATTCTCTCTCTCTTTTCCTCCCAGCTGTCTCTTGGCTCAAGTTTACCCAGCCCTGGTTTCTGGACACAGGTATGGCCACGAACAAGAGAGTCATATAAAGGAAAAAAAAAGCAGCCACACTGACTTCTTTTTTCCATAAATGCTCCAATTAAAACAGATTTCAGTTTCTCATAATTTCATTTCACTTGGCCTGGGAGATCTCTAACTCACAATTATGACGGTCATAAATGTGTCCCTGGATTCCTGCTGTGGAAGAAAAAAATGAAAGTGAAATGTTGAAATGCAGTAATTTAAAAACTTAACCCCCCCAAATTTAAGAAGTCATTTCCAAAGTCCCATTTATATATTTTAATTTCTAAAAAGAAAGCAGGATGGCCTCCCCCGCTGATGCCTGGGGCTTCAAAGGCCAGAGGCCTAATGGGGTCTGCAGTGGTGCCTGGGCAGGGAGTCCCAGTATCCCTGCATGGAGGCTGACAGCCACGCCAGCCACGGAGCCAAGTCTGTCTCCAAGTCGTTGGGTGCAAAGAACAGCACAGGGACAGGCTGATTCATCACTGACTAAGGGCAGAGCAAGGTCACGACTACATCCATCAGATCTGTGGGCTTTGGTGTTTGCAGCCCAGATCATATCCACAGCAGGGAGAATGATCCGCAACTTCATACACCGATGCCTGCACTTGTTTATAATTTTATGCTCAAGGTTAATTATGTGTGTCCTTGGCTTTGATCAGAGATATTAGCATGTGAGAATGTTGCCTGTGCCCATATTGGCAGGATAAGGATTTTTAGAAATACTCATGAACTGGAAACACACTTACATCACTGAGGTGTGAGCTCTTACCCAGGAAACTGATTTGTAAATCATGGTATAGAAAGCACTGTCCAATGTCCAATGGAAATTTGTTTGTTTGTTTTTTGAGACATCACAATCTGCAGCCTCAAACTCCTGGGCTCAAGAGATTCTCCCAGTCCTGCCTCCCAAGTACCTAGGATTACAGGTGCATGCCACCATGCTCAGCTAATTTTTATTTTTTATTTTTTGTAGAGACAGGGTCTCACTATGTGGCCCAGGTTGGTCACTATGTTGCCTCTGGCCTCAAGTGATTCTCCCACTTCAGCCTCCCAAAGGGCTGGGATTATGGGCTTGGGCCACTGTGCCTGGCCTTCCATTGGAACTTTCTACAATGATGGGAATGTTTTGTGTCTGCTGTCCAAAGAGTAGTTGCTAGTCACATGTGGCTAGTATGATTGACTGACGAACTAAATTTCAATTAAATTTAAATCTGGATAGCCATATGTGGCTAGTGTCTACTATATTGGACAGCACAGGTTAGAAGGTAAGTAAATGTATCCTACTTCCTGAATTGGCTAATTGTGGATGTTAATCTCTGGAAAAGGATCACCTTTCTTACCACCTTAATCATCAGGAATGATTAATTAAGAATATATCGGTACCTGACATTATACAAAGGTTGCAGAAAAGCAGTGTCTCTGATCTGCTATCATTAGAATTTAATTTTTTTAAGACCTGGATTTTTGGACCAGAAGTGGGGCACTGACACCCCAACACTGAGCCTCCAGAAGCCATGGACTTATCTAAGCCACCCCTGGTGTCCACAGCAGTACCGGGACTGAGTCATCATTAGACTGCCTGGTACGGCTCCAGCCTTCATGGACTGTCAGGCCGCTAACCAACAATTTGGCTAATCTATTGTCTTGGCAGGGCAGGGGATGTGGGTCTGAATCATCCAGCGCTTTGGGATGCAGGCCCTTGGAACCATGAAAGCCCACCAGTTACAGGGTTCACTGGCCTTTAAAATCCTCCTGGGGGTCGCCTCCTGTCAAATCCTTAGGGACAGAAAAATGGCGCCTGTGAGTCAAACAGCATCTCCCTCTGGCTTGTGGAAACTCAATGGATTGCGAGAAAAATAAGCAAACTCCCTGGAAACCAAAGCCTGGGTTTGATCGCTGCTCTGCAGTGACACCCAGAATCCAGCCCTCGGCTGCAACAAAGCTGCCACACGGCACGCGGGAAGGTGAGGTCGGTTCTGTCACAGAGGAGCTTGTCTTCCCTGAAGCTTTATGCTAAGACACAGCGCCGAAGCCCTACCCAAATGAGCCAGATTATTTCCAGAGCTAACTATAGCGTATTTTGCAGAGGCCGGTGAGCCCTGGCACTGCATGGAGGTCCAAGCCTGAGCACCTTTTCTGTGTTTTCTGAGGTCAGCTAAATGCTGAAAGGCATCTACCAGCACAGGGTCCCGGGGGAAATGTATGTTCAGGCTGCCTTTGCCAAAGATTACATGTGCTCACTAATAAATCCCCAGGGAGAAAGAAGGCTCGTGCTTCCATTACCAAAAGAATAACTATCTGGCAGAGTAAAGATGGTAATTTCTCCATTAGCTAAGACGATAATAGCTATTATTTTAAAGTTAAAGTATTTATTATTAAAGAGCGGTGTTGGAGTTGCATGTTTTCAGTGGTATGATTGCTTCCTCTAATACAAAGTGTATTATTTTCCTGCTAAATAGTCAACAGAATAAAATGCGATTGCAATTTTCCAATCTCAAAAGGACTGTGGCAGATGAATTTGAAAAATATAAAATCATTGGATTTATTAAAAAAATTTTTTTATTAGATGACTTGGAAATGTCTAAAGATGATAGTTTTCATCCTGAACTTGTTCGATGCAGCCTGGCTTCCCGGCAGGTCCTGTCTCTCTGCCACTCACGGGTTTCTGTCTTCAGAATTCTGCTTCCTCAAGATGGAGCTGGACAGCTTAGAGGGCCTTTCTTCCTCTCTAAGTATTTTGTCACCACGTCTGTGGAACTGTAGGTGGTCAGAGGTTGGGGATCAGTGAAGTCACCTAGCTGGAATGGTCTGAACTTGAGGAAGGAACCACAGAGACTGCTGCCCTGAACTCAGCTGGGAAGGTTGTGGACACACAACCTCTGTCTGAGCGCAGGGCAGAGGAGGGCCTGTTTGGTGGTTATCAATATATATATTTTTTCCTTTTGCAGAATGAAAATAGAATAGAGATGCCAGGGAGATTGGGTCCTCATCATAACCAACCCTCTCTAACTTACATGTAAGGATTTTGGTTAATTATAGAATTCTTGCTGCCTAAAACTTAAAGATACATCACTGATATTTTTGCTAAATGTTGACTGCAGCGAATTGCTAAGATGTGGCATATTGATTTCTTGTTGTGAAGTGAGCTGTTCAAGCTCCATTTAAGATTTTCATCTTGCATGTAGCCCTGAGCACATCATAGCACCATAAATTAGTTAAATTGCACATTTATCACAAATGTTATTTTAAGATACTGCGTAAATGTGATGGTCGGAAGATATACAGTAGGACTGCAGCAAGCCAGGGCTTGGGCGGGGTGAGGTCAGGGTCACATGCGCACCTGTGATTAAAACCTCCCTCCCTTGGCAACATCCCCCCCTCCTTCCTGCACCCATTTAAAGGCCTGACTTGGGCGACCAATGCCTTCCTCCCTTCACTCGCAACAGCAACCACAGAACATGAGCACTACAACAGACGCGGAGTGTGACTTTACATCTTCCTGTCTTATCTCAGGGAAACCAGGGCCATTCTGGGCTGGGGTGAAAGGTTCTCCGGACAGGGCCCAATCTTTAGCCAGGCAAAAGTTTGGTAACCTCAGGACAAAATGGCCCTGAATTTCCAAGTAGGGTGAGACCGCAACAAGCCATATCCGCCATGCTGCCTGGTTTATGGGGTTGTTATTTTGCCAAGTGAGGTTTGCATTCATGCCTGGAGCCCTACTGCCCAATTCTGATGTTTCTCTAGAGGTAAAATTAATTCATGGACCTCCGTGAATATGAGCAGTCCTTTCCTGGCTAAACGCCCAAGGTGTCAAACAAGCGAGAGAACCTGCGGCCTACCTTGGCTGGTAAACCCTCACACCGACCCCCAAATTGGAAAGCCCAGAAGATGATCCTGGGAGTGGGGTGAGGAGGAGATGGGCAGTGTGTCGAGTCCTTCTCCCAAACTGCCAAGAGCGGGGTTCCGCCGTCACTTGTACAAATCCCATCTCCCTTCAAGCCACATGGGCCCTGGTGGTGATGGAAGTGTTGTCAGTTTAATCTGTTAGATGCAGGACTTTGGATTCTAATAAACCGATGCTATATTTAACCTGTGAAAAATTCAAGAGTGGAAATCTGGGCTCCAGGATGTGAAGATGCGGAAGGCATGGGAGGGAGGATGTCTCTGTCCCCTGAGACGCGTTCTGTGGGGAGCCGGTCCTGAAGGGAAACATATGTGTCCTTCAGCTCCTCCCAGGTAAAGGTCAGTAGGACAAAGAACAGGCCAGAAAAGAACCAGGGCCAGCCACAGAAAAGATGGGGCCTGGCACAGGCCCTGCACCAGGAGGGGAACCTGCTTTCTTCCCTGCCTGTCCATAAAACCCACCTGTGTGCCCACATCCAAAGGCAAGAGCTTAGCTAACACAGCACTCTCTATTTGCCAAAAAACTCATTTTAAATTGTAGTGAGTT
The DNA here is from genome assembly GCF_006542625.1 of Nomascus leucogenys. Taxonomy (NCBI): domain Eukaryota; kingdom Metazoa; phylum Chordata; class Mammalia; order Primates; family Hylobatidae; genus Nomascus; species Nomascus leucogenys. The sequence continues at coordinate 45,620,932 of NC_044390.1, read as the reverse complement.
TCTCCCTAAAAACCCGGAGAAAGATGGAATGCCGAGAGAAAACAGAGTAGACAGAAAAATTTGGACTCCTCTTGAGAAAAAGGGGTGGGGATGAGCGGAAAAACCGTAGGCGTGTTGCCGAACATCTCTGAAAGGGCTTAATTTAAATTTTTAATAAAAGAGGTTGTTTTTTTTTTTTTAAGTTGAGGTGTTTTATGTATTACATGGATGTAATACATCTCTCATTTGTATAATTCTAGGTTAGGAGCTATGATTCTGCATAACTGCAAGAGTAGTTTGAACATAGTAATAAAGGTATTTTACAATTTTACATGATGTTCCCAGCGTTTTGTTGGCATGATTTGCTGGGACTAATAAAAGCTTGTGATTATCATATAAATGCTCTCCCCCTCCTCCCGTGGATGGGTTCAGTCTCCTCCCACAACCCCCCTGCCTGCTTATCTGTGGCTGTTTTAACACAGGAGGGAGAACCTTGGGACCCCAAAGTCTGTCTGACTCGATTGGTTCTGTTTCCCGCTGTTTGAAAATCCTGAGTCAACAGGAAGGAGTCACCCTTCCAAAGCTTTCTTTCCTATCAGCCTCCTTGACAGCGCAGGGCCCTGAACTCCGTGCATCCAGAGGAGAGATCAAACCCCAGACCCCCATGCAGGTCACCAGGTGTGACCGGAAGCTCTGATCCTGGGGGTCTGGCAATATCCCTTCTGCACTGAGCATCTAACCTTATGGGCATGTCTTCCTTTCTTGTGAATGTTTATTCTCGGTGCAGATCCTATTCGAGCTGCCTCTGAGTAAGTGCTCCCTGCTCTCCAAACGCCAAAGTTCACTAAAACTCCCCCTGATTTACGCACAGCTTCCGACTGCCAGCACCTGGCAGCCGCAGCAACCAGCTCCGTCATAAACAGATCGCATACAATTTAATTTTAATGTGCTCGTTAGTCGTAGCACATTTCAGACATAATTGTGAACGCAACACAAAATTATAGCAAAAAGACAATTTTAATGCTGCCGTAGAAAAAAGGGTTATATGAAGAGTCACATAATGGTGCTTCATTGTCAACAACCAAACAGGGCACAGAGTGTGTTACGGTGTCTGTGCTGTTTACATGCCAATATTTTATACAAAGGTTCTCATATGGTGTCAGCTGTCAGTTACTTCTGCAAATTAACTGCCAAAAATGGAGAAGAACAGAATCACTTGGAGAGCCGGTAACCACGGGTTACCTTTCATAAGCCTAAAGATAAAGCTGCAGTGTGGGATCTTGGGAGAATAATTAGGAAGAACAAAACAGAAAGTTACCAATTGAAATAGAAAGGCATCCTACAATATGGAATAGCAACCAAGAGGGCTTATAAATAAGTGAAAGAGGTTGGATCACAGAATGCCTCATGACTTTTAAGCAAAGTATTACAGTACAAACATTTTAAAGGCTTTATCAATGTTTAGGAAATACAGTACAAGTTCTTTTTTTTTGTTCTTTTTTTTTAACCTTTTCAAATAGACTTAACCCTTTGAGCACTGAGTTTATTTTGAGCGTTCTTTGATTTCTAATAAATACCTTTAAAAATCATGTGCAAAATAGTTCTGATGCCTGCCAGGGATGTTTTTCCCGGTCTCGTTTATTCAGACTGCTCAAAACAAATGACAATATGATGCTAATAAATATGTATAATTTAAACATGAACCTCTATCAATATAGATGTACTGTATAGCAAAACAAACTATCATACTTTGCTTTCAGATAATGTTTCTGTATATTTTATAAATGCTATCTGTGGTATCTTCTGTATAATTTACAATGTTTGCATGTAAAAAACAAAACCCATAGACCTTAAAAAAAAGAAAAAAGAAATATACACTATACATAGGCACAGCTTATGCCCAGAGCATAGCAGGTGCATAAAACACTGTTGCTATAAATGCAAGAAAAAGGTCATTTAACCACAATCACATTTTTTTCATAAGAGAGTCTGAAATCTATACAATATATACATCTATGTTTCAATGTGAAAATAATATTCTTTTAAATTTCAAGGCGTGTTATACCCCTGCAGACCTGCATAAATGGAGGTTCATATTATTCATTATAACTAAGCTGGTAAGGAGTTTAAAAAACAGAGCTTCATACATTATTATTATTTTATTTTATTTTTTAACCAAATTAATGCAAAAGTGCTTCAAAGTACTCAGAGGGCTAAAGATGAAAGGGTGAGAAATGCCAGCACACTCCAGTCTCGTGGAAAAAGTGTGCCTGATTTCGTTATAAATGCTTAATTAAACTGTCTGTTAATGCATGCAGCTTGAAGCATCGGGAGGATGCTCACAACTAAATCCCATTTACACAAAGTTCCAAACACTTACCACTGCATTTTAACCTTCATATTTTACCAGTAACAACAGCTGATTATGCACCTCTATTAAACACTGTACAGTTATACAAAACAGTCCAGCCCAGAGTGATTCTCTGCAGTTAAAATAAGAACATGTGCCAAGAACAAGAAGTCAGGGGGGCCTGAAGGTGCCTTCCACAGTTTCCCTCAAAGCAAACTGCAGTCCTTTCTATCAAAAGCAAATGCTACTGCTTCTCTAACTCAGAGACATACAGAAGGTGGTCTTCTGGAGATTTCCCGTGTGTTTTGCTAAGGTGAAGTTTAACAGCGTGCTTGCTGGCAAAGGTCCGATTGCAAAGTTTGCACTGATAGGAGGTCCCCAGGTCCTCCTCGGGGGAGGATGTCACCATTTTTTCTGACGGTGACTTGGTTTGTGCTATCTGACTGTTAATCTGTTCGGTGGACAGTTTGGATAAGTCCCGTAGCCGGAAGCCTAAGTGTGACTCTAGGTGACTGATGTACGTGGAAGGAGTCCTGATTTGGGACGCACAATCGTTACAAAAGAAGACGGGGTGGCCAGTATCCAAGTTTTTGAGGAACTTTGTTCCACCTGTCCTTCGAAGCTGGTATTTCACGTTGGCCAGCCAGTGGCTGATGGTGGTCATGGACAGCCCGGTGAACCTGGAGATATGCATCCGCTCCTGGGGGCTCAGGTCTGACATGATGTACTTCCCTTCCGAGGTCTGCCGGAGGCTGGCGGCAAACTGGGCCTGGAGGATCAGGAGGTGCTGGGGGTTCCAGTTTGACTGGCGGCCCTTCCTCTTCTGGGCAGGCGTCGACTCCTCAGCCTCCTCCAGAGTGGCCCCGTCAATGTCAGACTTCTCGGAGATGCTGGAAGGAGTGGAGGATTTTGACGTGTGGCTCTCTGTCAAGTTCTTCAGCATATCGGATATATCTGACAAGGCATTCTCGCGTAGCGGCGAGTTTGACATGAATGATACGACGGCAGATGTCTTTGCCGTTGTCACCGTGGATGAGGAGGTTGCCGGGGCTGTGGACGTGGGTGACAGAAGCACTGAACCCAAGGAGCAGCCTTTGTCACTCTTCCCTTTTGTCAAGTCTATGGGCTGGTCGTTGTTGACGTGGTAGAAATAGCGGTCGAGGTGGTCTGCCTTCTTGGACTGCAGGGGCGGCGGGGTGGCCACGGCGGCCTTCTCCGCCAGGCTGTTGCTCATCTTGAAAAGCATGCTCATAGGGTCCAGGGCAGGCAGGGAGGGCTTGGCAGCCTTGCCCAGGTGAATGTTCATGACTGACTGCAGGGCGCTCAAAGGGTTAACAAAAGGCTGTTCGGGTGGGTGGTCGGTGATGATGGCCGTGCTGCCACTCAAACTGCTGGCTAGGGGCTTCACCAGCTCCTTGCCATTCTCCACCGGCTCAGCCAGGGGGCTCCCATCCTTGCACCCATCCCGCGGGGGGCTGGGGCTGTTCTCCTGGCTTCGGAAGCCCCCGTCACTGGATGCCTCCATCTTGATGGGTTCCCCGATTTCGCTGCTACATGGGGAGGGAGTGGCCCGCTTGGGCGGGGAAAGCTTCCCATCCGGCTCCTTCATCTTCTCCTCCACTTTGGCAACTTTCTCAGTGACCTTTTTCACCAGCTCCTCCATGGCATGAAAGTTTGTCTTGGGCATGGGGGACGTCTGGCTGCTGGGTGGAGAGACCAGGGTCTGGTTTTTCGTCGGGGAGACAATCTCACTGTTGCCAAACATGGGTTTCAGGGGCGTGCTCTTCCCCGACGAGCCCAGGGACAACTTCATCATGTTGGGAAGTTGGTAGGCGGCATGGATGCTGGGATAGCCCCCCCAGCTAGGAGTGCCGTTCTGGGCCTTGTTGATTGCGGATGTCACTGTGTTTTCCAGGGATTTGAGGATATCGAGCCCCCCCTTGGGACTCTCTTCTAAGTCATTTTCAGTCAAGTAATGGTATTTGGAAGAGATGTCACACTTCTCCTCTTCTTCACCAGGCTTGTCCTTTTGCTTAGGTTTGTCGTCAGTGACCACTTTCTCCTTGTCGACTTCCTTCTTGACCTCCACATTCAGTTTTGGGGAGATGCTGGCAGGTGTATTGGAGGGGGACGTGAAGGTGGTGGCGGCCAGGGGCACGGACTGGACTTTCTCGTCCAGCAGGGTTGTGATGGTAGGTGTGACAGGCGTCTCCACAATGGGCTTCCCCTTTTTCATAGCCGAGTTGGTGACCTTGATGAAGTGGCCAGTGACCATCATGTGGGCCGTGAGCTCCTGCAGGGTGTCGTGTGAGCTCCCACACTCCATGCACTTCAGGATCTGCGACTTCCGGGCCTCAAAGTGCCATGCGTAGCTGGCCCCGTTCTGGTGGCCATACCGGTTATTTGGCGTGATGTAAGGGTTGGAGTTCTTCTGAAGTGCATCGTTGGTGTCTGAGATGGTGGCTTTGGGGGTTCCACCTGTGGAATCCGGGGAGCTGGGGAGCTCCAGCTCCAGGGAAGCTTTCTTCCGAGTGGCAGGGATGATTTTGGCGGCGACAGGAGTGACAGGTTCCTTCAGAGGCACTTTTTGGTAGTGTTTTGTTTTGATCATATGGACACTCAAATCCTGCAGGGACTCAAAGGAGTGGCCACAGTACATGCACTTCAGCACCTTCTGGGCATCTTCTTTCCCTTCCATTTCCAGCAAGGAGCGTTTGCGAGGCTTGGACCAGCGCTTGGGGTTGTTGTTATCAGTCTCATGGTTGTCGTCGCGGTAATGCCCCGTCTCGTTCATGTGCACCGTCAACTCCACCAGGGTGTCGTAGGCAGCGCTGCAGTCCTTACAGCGGAATTTGCTGGCCCCCGTGAAGATGGAGCCGTAGAGCTTGCTGCTCTGCCGATACAGCTGCACGGTGCTGAAGAGGCTGGGCTCCGGGAGCATGCGGCTCTGCGACACCTGCTGCAGCGTCTTAGCCATGGCGCTCTGGTGCCAGTCGAAGCTCCCGCTGCCACAGCTGCTGCTGCTGCTACTGCTGCTGCTGCTGCTGCCGTTGTTCTTCTCTGAGGAGGGCTGGTGCAGGTTGAGGTTGAGGTTGGACCAGTAGGAGTTGGAGAGGAAGTTGTTGTACACGGCCTTCATCTGCTCCAGGCTATCCGACACAGTCGTGTCTTCCAGTGGGACCGTGACCTCCTTGGTCTCCTCTTCGTTCTTGATGGAGCCGCTTTCAAAGTCAGCCATTCGGTCACTGGTCTCACTGATGTGTGACTCGCTGTCCATTTCGTGGCAGGAAAACTCAGCGGCTGGGGAGTTCTGGTAGCTGGGGCAGGCCCTGGTGAGCTCCTTCTCCGGGCACATGTACTTGGCCGAGGGCTCTCCATCTGCCGTATGCTCCTCTGGGTCTAAACCTTCGTCCACCAGGGCAGCAGCCTTTAACTCTTCAGAAACATAGGCTGCCATGATAACAGGTGGGAAAGAGAGACAGGTAGGATGGAATGAAGAGAGAGAGGGAGAAGGAGAGAAAGAAAAAAAAAAGCATTAGTATGTGTTGATCTTACCTAGAATATGTTCTGGGCTCTCAGGAAAACACAGCAACCCAGATGGGTACATGTATTTGTAAAATTAAATAGTTAAAATGTGGTGTTTCTTTGGAGCAAAAAAAAAAAATCTGCTCTTCAAACATAATTTGCCACCTTATTCTTCTCAAGGGGCAACAGCTTGAAATTAAAACTAAATTTGAAATTAATGAAGCACATTCTGGAGGTGGCATTCATTTCTAAAGTAATAAATTACTTGTATCAACCTCAGAGACAGCAGTTCCTGTCTGTCAATTAATATGTCTTATGCTTCTCCTACCCCTAATGCATTTCTTAACAGACAGATTCACAATTTAAATTAAGCAAGCATTTTTTACTCATTACATTTTTGAGGCTCAATCTTTAATAAATATAAAGTACAAAAACATCAATAAAATTTTTACCAAGTAAAAAGAAAAGTACGTCCATTGTAATAAAGGAAAAACAAGATTTTGTGGCTTTTTTTTTTTCTTTCTTCCTTCTGGAAAAGCAGGTCTCAGAAAAGCTTAGAGGTAGGTTTCCTGGCAGGGATAGGTGTGGGTTTGTTCCAGTTGAGAGGAGATACCCTGACCAGCTACCACGAAGCCCCCAGCCCTGTCCCCCATGTGAACACTCAGCCGTTCTCAGCCACCTGCGCACACACACTCTCCATGCAGAATTATGTCAGAACAAGTTCAGGAAAATTGGTATGCGGTGCTCACTCCTGCTGTATAAATATATACAAGACCTTCCAGTGGACCTTACAAATGTCAAAGTGTTTGCTCTTTAGACTACTTTGTCAATATTTACTCAGTATAAGCTTCATGGGCATCCAACAGAGATCCTGTCTTTCTGGAAGCGATGTAACTGGGATGTAAATCCAGCATGCATTCCCACGCAGGTGGAGGGCAGGCCACACGCCTGCAGGTTCTAGAAGATGCACGTCCAGAGACGCAGAGCCCAAAGAATACTTGCATTAATGCAACAGGGTGTTTTTTTTTTTTTTTAATTCTCTTGCATTCGGTGACTTGGGTTATTCCTTACTAAACTGATCTGCCACTGCATACTGCATCGGGGTAGTTTTTTGGACAGTGGGGCGTGGCCAGCCCTGTGGCTAGGAACAATTTCAAGGTAAAGGAAAAGGGGAAATAAAGTGACTTTGTCCTGTCAGCTTCTAACTACTTGTTTGCTTCAAAAGGCCAGTGGGGAAGTGTGTTAGGTGGTTGGAACGTTGCAGTGCTAATTGCAAGGCTGATTTCTACAAAAAGCTCTTAAGAAAGGAAGGGAAGCTTTGTTTGTGGAATTGACTCCACCAACTTTAAAGATTTGCCCCTGTTCCATTTCACATCAGAAAACAAACCAACAACAATAAACAAAAACAAACAAACAAAAACAGTGAAATGAGTCCCTTGAAGCCAAGCAGCTAGGCTCCCCTCATTCCTTCCAGGACAGGTGTGATTCTTTTGCTCCTAAGCCCCCTACTTTGAGTTCCAAGATTCCTAAGCCAAGACACATGGAATCCCAACACTGATGTAATGTGAACTTGGATGGGAACTGTCCCAGGTACACACATCAGCTGCAGGGAGGGAGATACTTCTGCTCATTTGCCAACTACTAAGCAAGAGTCTTGTCCAGGAGCTGTGGGTGTTCTTTACAAATGACCAGAAGAGAGTGCCCTGCTGCAGTCAGCTGAGTGTGAAGTGCTGTGGGGAACCTCAAGTTTAAGGCCATGCACTTCGAGATGACAAATAAAGACAGCAAAAGCTCTGTTCCTAGGGCCAGGACCAAATGCTTAGGGAAATACAGCGCTGGCCAATGGAGGCTCCTGTGCTAGCCACAATGAAGACCGTGAATGCATGTGTTGGAAAAGAATAGGAAAAGAAAAAGAAAAGAAGACATTTCACTCTCCCTCACCTGCCCCCCGATAGACTTCCTCGGGGTGCAGCACATTCTAGAAATCTGGACTCAAAACTCCAATGGAGTGGCAGGCCTGAAGGAAGAACAGCTGAGGGAGAATAACCAAGTGTCCCAATTTGCCTGGACCTGTCCTGGTTTCAGCACTGAACGTCTTGCATCCTGGGAATTTACTCAGTCTTATGCAAACTGAAGGATGGCTTGTTACTCTAGCTGGGGCACATGGTATGACTGAGGTCAGAGCATCCACGTGGGTCTGCAACCTCTCTTATAATCCTCTCGGGGAGCAGCTGGAGCAGAGTAGGCTGGGTTTAGCTAGACACAGCCCACTGTCTGCAGAAGTGCACTGGGTGCATGCATATATGACGTTTCCATAGTATGGTTTTATTGTAAATGGGGAAAGAGGAGGAAATCCCACGGCTGGTGTCCCTCCCACTGAGACTCAAGGAAATGCCCAGGCCTGTGTAGATGGGTGAAGATATCAAAGCCCCTTCTTTCCTGGAGATGCCTCTTGGAGCCACAGTCTGCAATACAAACCCCACACCCTGGGGATTTTGCTCCTATTACAGTAGCTCCCATGAAATTAAGTCTGAGAGAGAAATGGCCCCACAGCAGCCAATACGAGAGGACACCAGCACCCAGAAGAAGCAGAGCCAATAGTGGACATGAAAGAGTCCTCTGTGGGTGAAAGCCACCAGGTGAGAGGGAAACCCAGGGGCTCTGCCAGCCCACCTTCCACCCAGGGGCAATGCATCTCCCCATGGCTAGAGCCTTCCCCACCCCTACCGCACAAGCACCAACCCAGCCCAGGCCGTCTGGAGCACCCCTCCCCAGCACATGCACCATGAATGATGTGACCAGCTCCTCTCCTGAGCTGGCCCACAACACGCTCTGATATGCTTTGTAAATTACACAGCAGGGTCAGAATGTCATCAGTCTAATGACTGAGGAGGAAATTAATATGGAAAGAAAAGGCCAACCTCTCAACCTCCCTGGTGGAACAAGATCCAACTCAGAGGAGAATTAAAAGGCTCTAGTGCCAAGGAGAACTGGGTCCTGGAGAGACTTGGCCTCACCGCACACCCCACTCCTGACCATGTCATGGTTTCTGAGGGTCCTTACAAGCGCACGCCCTCATGGCTATGACGTGGGCCTCACTCCTTGTTCAAATGACCATTTTCTTTTCCTATCTGAAGGTGAGAAGTATTTCCGTAGGTGGAGCCTAAGACTTTTACCCATTGGTTCTCCCCTCCACATTAAAATAAAGAGAAAGGCTGGGTGCTGTGGCTCATTCCTGTAATCCCAGCACTTTGGGAGGCCAGGGCAGGCAGACTGCCTGAGCTCAGGAGTTTGAGACCACCTTGGGCAACATGGTAAAACCCCATCTCTACTAAAATACAAAAAAATTAGCCAGACATGGTGGCACACGCCTGTAGTCCCAGTTACTCCAGAGGCTGAGGCAGGCGAATTGCTTGAACCCGGGAGGTGGAGGTTGCAGTGAGCCATGACCCACCACTGAACTCTAGCCTGGGCAACACAGCAATATCCTATCTCCAAAAATAAATACATAAAAATAAAGGGAAAATTCCCATCCTTCCACCATGCTTTGCAATAATTTCACTACTCTGAGAATATTTATACTCTTGATTACTGAACTTTAAAAATGTTCTAGAAAATGGAAATGGACCCAGTGGAATGAGGGAACTAAGGGATGAAAGGCACTCCACAAATATGCATCAAGCTGCCACAGGCACCAGGCAGGTTGCCGCACACTGTGCAGTGCAGAGTTTTGTTTCTCTAGGCCTCTATTCCCTTCTTTGAATGATATGGGGCACTTGAGTAATATTTGTAAGGTCCTTCCTCAGCTACAGGTCTATCATTTTATGGCCTTTCAGAGAAGGTAAAGAGCTGAGCTGTAAAATCGCTTAATCTGGTTCATTCTCTGCAAACGCCAACCTCACCAACACTCAGCAAGTGGAGTAGTTCCTCTGTGCTTTCTTCTCTAAACTGAGCTTGACACGCAAAGCCCCTGGCTGGATAGAAGGAAGGGCTCTGGAAGCTGGCACAGTGAATGCCCTGGATCAGGCAAGGAGGGGAGGAAAGACTGGGTGTTCCCAGTCACTGTGCAGATGGTGAGAAGTCAACAAGGGTGTGGGGCAGGGCTGTCAAGAATCTGGTCCCCACCAGGCTGGCTTCAGTAGCCCAGGGGCAGGCACCGTCCGCCGATTCGACCCGACAATGCATCACATATGACCTTGGGAAATTCCGCTACTGTCTCCAACAGTATTTGAGAGTATTTAAATTCCTTGTTGCTACTGAACTTTCTGCGCATTCTTGCCTGAATTCTCTAAAGGGAGGGAACCTTACATCCTTAGTCTTGCATGTAGTAGGTGACCAATGGACAGTTGCTGCCTCATTATTTCAAGGAGGTGAGTGGGGGGTCATGTCCAGGAGCAAGGAGTTGTAACAGCCTTTGTAACAGGATCCCCCCTTCTCTCTGCAGCCTCCCACATGGGCCCAGTCCAGCCACTAGCATCTCTCACCCCATCCCCAACCAACTCCCTGACTCCAGCCCCAGCCCCTTTAATCACATCTCCAAGCAGAAGCTGCTGAGATTAATATAGAATATCAGGCTGGTCATATCACCTCCCCATATAACACCCTCAATAACTTCCCACTGGGCTCGGAAGAAGGTCCAAATTCCTCAAAGCAGCCCTGAAGGAAGGGAGTCCTCCACCATTTGCCCGGTTCCCCTCCAGCCCCTCTCAGCTTCTGAGATGCACCAAGATCTCTCACTCCTCACTTTCTAGCACTGCCTCCTCTGCTGGAAACCCTGGGGCAGGTGCAGTGAAGTGGAGAATGCGGGAACCCACCCTTCCCCAGGCCTCAGGGAAAAGGCTCTTGGGGATAGCAGGGTTTTGACCCCAGCTCTTGTCCCCTTAGCCATGGGGATCACTTGTCTATGGCCAGATATTCCAACACACTGTCAGCTTTGTGTGGTCAGGACCAGACCCCACACACCCACACCCCAGATATCAGCCGCAACCCTACCGTCCAGCCCAGAGTGGCCACTCAATACATGTCATTGGGATGAATGAATAAATGAATGAGTATCATAGACGGCTGCTTCACACCTCCTAAATAGCTGCCAAAACATCCTGAATGGATCCTGAGTCCAGCCAGTCCCAATGCAAAGCAGATGTGCTGGGGTGAGACCCAAAGTCCATCCTAGGCAAGTTCTGTCTGAGAGTGACTGGCACATTCAGCAATGCCACTTCATGAGGAAAGGTCTCCAGGGTAAACAGGATGACAGAACCCACCACCAAGGAAGATGGGAGGAGACACCCCAGTCGGTGGTCTCCTTGCATTGGAGCCCGCCACTCACAAAGCTGTGCCCACACTCAAATGCCCACATTCAAATACCCTCTTTAGGAATGCATTATCGGCCAGGTGCGGTAGCTCTTGTCTGTAATCCCAGCATTTGGGAGGCTGAGGTGGAAGAAATGCTTGAGCCCAGGAATTCAAGACCAGCCTGGGCAACACAGCAAGACCCCGTCTTTATAATTCTTTTAAAAACTAACAGGGCATAGTGGTCTGTGCCTGTAGTCCCAACTACTTAGGAGGCTGAGGCAGGAGCATCGCTTCAGCCCAGGAGATTGAGGCTGCAGCGAGTTAGGATCACATCATTGCACTAAAGCCTGGGTGACAGAGTGATTCTGTCTCAAAAAAAAAAAAAAAAAAAAAAGGAAAAGTAGGCCAGGCGTGGTGGCTTACACCTGTAATCCTAGCACTTTGGGAGGCCGAGGCTGAGAGACTGCCTGAGCTCAGGAGACTGAGACAACCCTGGGCAATATGGTGAAACTCTGTCTCTACTAAAAATACAAAAAATCGGCCAGGCATGGTGGCGAGTATCTGTAGTCCCAGCTACTTGAGAGGCTGAGGCACGAGAATTGCTTGAACCTGGGAGGTGGAGACTGCAGTGAGCTGTGATCGTCACTGCACTCCAGACTGGGCAGCAGAGCGAGCCACTGTCTCAAAAAAAAAAAAAAAAGGAAAAGTAAAAGTGAAAGAAAAAGAAAAAGAATGCATTATCATCCCTCTATCCCTTTTTTCTTGAGCAAATAAGATGGGAACCTCTGCTGCCAGCTCCCATGGAGGAGGCAGCTGGACTGTGAGGGGGAGGAGGTGCTCATTCAAACCAAACCAACAGCTGCAAAGATGCAAAGAAGCACACAGGAGTGATCAGGGACTAGCAAGTGAGGGGCCCACTGGGCATTCCATGCTTCCCCAAGTCCCTCCATTGAAAGAGTCTCTCTTCAAGATGTGAGCCCCTGCAGAATGGCTGCACCCGCTTCTCCGCACACATCTCACTTTCATTACCCCACCAGTGAAGACTGTGTGCTTAAAGCAGCAAGACAGCCATCGATCTCTCAAGAGCTGAGTGCCAAGGACACATTTCCAGACAACTGCCTGAACCGAAGAACTTGGCACGCACAGAACCAAATGTGACTCCTGGGTAGAGACACACATGGATGAGAAATAAAAGCTCCCAAACTTACAAAAGCTTTCTGCAAAGTTCTGTAGCCCAACAGCCTTGGAAGCCCACATGATGGAAAAACAAAACAAAACAAAAAAACAAAAAAAACACAAAGACAAAACACGGATCCTGCCTAATATGAGCAGGTTTATGAGCTGTGTTCACATTCATACATTCATTGCATCTGCTCCTCTCAATGGTCAAGGAAGGTGGAAAAACCATCTCCATTTTGCAGACAAGGAAACAGGGATTCTGGCTAGTTCCACAGCACACTTGCACTGAGGAACCAGTTCTGACCCCAAGCCCTCTGCCGCAACCCCTCAGGATGTCACTGGAGGTAGATAGGGCATTTGCCTGAACTCCTAAGATACACACCCCAGGTCCAGTGTCAGGGGACCACACAGGAAGAGTGGGAGGGAGCACCCTGTCCCCGGAATGAGGAGTGGGCAGCCAGACAGAACCTTCTCAATTCCCCCATTGGGATCCACACCTACCCCTCCAGGAGGGTCCAGCATCCCCACCCTCAGCTCACCAGCGGTGTGGCTTTCACACCGTGGATGCAGGGATGACAAACGTATCACGTCCGGGGAGAGGAGAGCCGACCCACCATGGCCATCAAGGGTCTGGAGACACCAATTCCTTCATTAATATTTATTGTCATCATTAACTAAATTCAACCTCTAGGTAAAAAGAAATTAATATGTGTCATATAAATATAAAACAGTAAGCTGGGGCATAACGGAATTCATTTCTGGGCAAGGTGGAATTACCTTCATCACACAGTTAGGTATCTCTCCCAAAAGATGAAGAGGAAGTGTTGGCTGGGACCTGCACTCTCCAGCCACGGGGGCCACAGACGGGCAAGTCGGGGGTGGGAGGGGGCACTGGGTGTGGGTGGAAAGAAAAGAAAAGAAAGCATGGCTGTGTCTCGCTCCCCAATGCAATTTCCAAGTAAACTGCCCTGTGAATGTCAGCATTTTCTGGGCTGAAATAAAGGTTCTGAAGTTATAAGCCTCCGTTTTCCCTGGGAAGGTGCTTTGCTGGCTAAAACTTTTTACAGATTCCTTTTCCCCATGTCTTCTTATTACAGATAGCCCAGAAGAACGCCCCTCTCTGCAACGAGTGCCTCTGGTCATCCATCCATAAGGAGCCCTGTGACTGTGATGGAGGAAAGAGTAGAGGCAAGAGGGAGAAGAAGAGGCGGGGAAAGGAGGGAAAGGAGAAGAAAGGACTGAAGAGGGAAGGGGCCATCAAGTCATCCCGGGTTTGAGAAGGGTGCAGAGAGAGAGGAGGGGGCCCAGCAGAGAGAGGACAGAGGGAGAAAAAGAGACAGGAGAGGAAGAAAAGAATCCACTAGGGCTGGGGTGGGGGAGAGAGAGGCCACCGAAGGGCATGGGAGGTAGGAATGGAGAGACAGAACACAGGTGATGGAGATTTGAGAAGAGACAAGGACGAAAGAGGTTATTTTCTGGAAAGGACTCTATGACAAAGAGGGCCTGGAGCCTGTGAGTTCTGGTACAGAAGCGGCCCTCAGGACGGCCACCAAGGTAAAGGAGGATGGACCTAGGGGAGCCGCTATGGGTCCGTTCCAATGCTGGGGACTCCGGGCCTCCTTTCTTCCTGCTTCCCTGAATACTCAGATTTTCAAACGACACAGGGTGTTTTTTTTTCTTTCTTTTTTTTTTTTTTTTTTTTGAGACAGGGTTATGCTCTGTTACCCAGGCTGAAGTGCAGTGGTGCAATCACAGCTCACTGCAGCCTCGAACTCCTGGACTCAAACTATCCCCCTGCCTCAGCCTCCTGGGTAGCTAGGACTACAGGCACTAGAAACCTCGCCAGGATAAGAGTGTTTTATTGTTTTTTGTTTGTTGATATTTTTGTTTTTTGTTTTTAATAATAATTTAACTAGCCGAAGGAGATGGAGGAAGGATGATGGCTTGGGAAGGTGGCTGTCGGGTGTGTTTTCCCAAGCAGGCTCTCCAGGACTCATGCACACCAGTCTCTGCAGACCCTCCTGCCCTTTCTTCAGAGCCAGAATCAACTTCAATACATGCCTAAGCCCTCAGAAGACACGAAGTCCTCTTCTCTGCTGCAGACTGTGCTTGGACAAGGAAAAATGCCAAGATGCTCACAAAGCATCTTGACCACTTCTCACTCCCCACTTACTTGCCTCCCTCACACCTGGGCCCACAACAGAGCAGACCCCAAGGAAATGGCAGGAGGAGATAGGAGGGGACAGTTCAAAAGCCACAGCAACCCAACGTGGCGAGCCGTCCAGGAGGGCAGTAGCTGGACTCTGGAGAGGACCTGCCGATTCTCTGCTCTGTTGCCCAGCCTGGAGTGTAGTGGTGTGATCATGGCTCACTGCAGCCTTGAACTCCTGGGCTCAAGTGATCCTCCCACCTCAGCCTCCCTAGTAGCTGGAACTACAGGTAAGCACCACCATGCTAATTAAAAACAATCTTTTTTTAGAGTTGGGGTCTTGCCGTGTTGCCCATGCTGCTCTGGAACTCCTGGCCTCAAGTGATCCCCCAGCCTCAGCCTCCCAAAGCACTGAGATTCCAGGCATGAGCCAGGCAGGACCTGCTGTTTCTGCATTACATTTTTCTCTGGGAAACAACGTGATGTTAGGCAGGGAGGCCCTCGGTCTCAGCTTCTGCCCTGCCATGGATTAGTCCTGTGGCTGTGATGACTGACTTCACATCTGTGAGCATCAGTTTCTTCATCAACAAATGGGAGGAAGGAATGGGAAGAATGCAACTGGCCACATCCGCCTCCCAGGTGTTTGCAGGCAACCAAGGATTTCATAAGGAGTAGGCATAAAGGACTTTTCCAAGTTAAAGAAACTCTGCAAATAGAAGTGCACCAACTGCACAGGGACTGTGCTCCATGGGAGCACAGGAGGCCACCCGCTGTCGGGAATCTGGGAGGCAGGGCCAGGGGATGGCCCCTAGGCTCACCCCTCCTCTTGTAAAGGCCTCTGGGTCTCCCAGACCCTCCACGCAGACCTCATCAGGAAAGGAGGAGGTGGGGGGATGAGCACCAAGCCCTGCTGGGGTAAGAGCTCCCACTGGGGCTTGGGTACTGTCCCTCCTCCCTCTGGGCAGCCTTAAAATGGGGGCTGCAGAAAAGGAAGAAAGCCAGACGGAAAGGAGAAGAAAAAGGGAGGGAAATGGAGGGCAAGGAAAGGAGGTGAGGAAGGAAGAGACGATATCAGACGCACACCTGCAGCATTAGCAGTCCTGACCAAGCACAGCTCTCCTTCCCAGGCCCCGGCCCCTGGTATAGGAATTCTACGAAGGTAGCGGGCAGGACCATGCATTCAGTCCCGCTCCACCCCACTGCATGGACCTGACCAGAGATCCCCAGTGCCCCACTCCCAGGAGTGGGGTTCAGAGCCAGATGCCCTGCAGCACGGTGCTGGCTGGGGCGGCCACCTCAGACACTGGCTCTCAGACTGGCTGCCATTGTCCCTGTAGCCCCCAGCTCCCAAGCTGGGCCGCGTTCTCCTCCAGGCTGAGCCCAGTCCCCGTGTCCACTGGGCTTCTGCCTTGAATCACCTTCATCTGTGTCAGGGAAAGAGCTCAAAGTCCCCAGAAAATTTCACCTAAATCTCAGCTTATTCTCAATACACCTAGAAAATCTGGATGAACTGATCCATTTGACACAAGAATATCTGCTTGACAAAGGACTCACGGAAGTGCCTTACACACTGTGCCCCCATAGGTTATGCTTATACAGGGCTCTCTGCTGTACAAACGTGTTGCACACCTTGCTATGATGAAGCAAGGGGATTCCTTTCTCAGGGGAACCACACCTGCCATATCAGCTGTGTCTGACGCAACCCAATTTGGAGCCTAGAGCTATCCCCAGATGTCCTGAGGTCCCACACAATGGGCTGCTCAGAGGCAGCTGCCCCTAGACCTGGCCCAGAGCCCTGGTGGGTGTGAGGGATAGATAGACAGGGAGGAAGCTCAGGCCTGGATTGCCCCTAAGCAAACACATTCCCCCTGGCCCTCAGAGAACATGACAAATCAAGATGGAGGTGCACCCTCCTGGCTCTTGACCGGGAGGGGCTCAAAGCAACAGCATGAAGGCAGGACTTCCCTTCTGTGCAAAGAGAGAGAGGAGATCGCAGGGGGAAGTGTGGGATGGAGTGGAGGGGGCTTAGCTAAACACACACTGGGGGGTACCAATATGACTGGATTGCATATTGGGCCTCTGTCTAGTTATTAAATAAGCAGGGAGAAAAAAAGGTTCTAGAGGACTGTTTATACCTGGTACCGAGGAGGTGAAAAATCAGTGGGGAACAAAAGTCTTCTCCATCTATCCACCTGGGCACCCGGAGTCACCTAGAGACGCCACCTAGGGTGATGGAGGTCATGGCCTTTAGGGACAAAGAGAGAATGGCATTCTTGGATGGTACCAGGGAGACCAGGGGCCTTCCAGGCATCGCTGCTGGGCTTTGGAGCTCCCCAGAAACCAGGGGAATAACCAAGTGCCAGAGGGTCCAGAAGGGCATGGTTTGGCTCTGGGGGAAGGAAAAGTGGCTGCAGCTGTAATGGCCAGGACTTCTGCAGAAGGCTGGCCATGGTGGGATGACAACCTCCCCTAGACTGATTGCTGTTCCCACTAGCAAGGTCAGGAATATTAATTTTGTACATGCTAATTTGATGTAATGTGCAAGATGAATGTTTGTTCAGTTGGGTATCCCTGTGTTAATAAAGCTGCAATGCTTTCATGCCAAGAAAAGCATGGCATTAGCTGACTGGTGAATAAAGTCAGTGTGAATAAGGAAACACCATGCTTTAGCACAGCCAGAGTGGCCAGTGGTGGCGCAAGCCAATGACAGGCTGTGGCTGCTCCTCTAGGGAACCCAAGGCAGCAAGGCTTCCCAGAACACCTCCCAGCTGCTGGAAGCCCCAGCCAGTTCAGAAGACTCAGAGCCCAGGATGAGTCCTGTTCCTCCAGCGGTGATGGGAAACAAGAGTCCAAGAGTTCCAGAAGCCAAACCTGGGGCTCCCAAAACTGAGTTAAGAAAGACACTGCCCGAAGCTTCTCTCTTTGAATTCTTGCTGCAATGAAAGAACCCCATTGTGCCACCGTCTCAGCAGCTCCTCCCCAGAACAATCTCCCTCCCTTCCCAGCACTCTTCATGAGGGGGATGGCTCAGAAAAGGAGGAGGCCAGAATGTCAGGAGGCTCTCCAAGATCAGAAAAGAGAAGGCAGCTTCCCTATCTCTACAATGACTCTCTTCAAATGCCTTCTGGGGGGCTTGCTCTGCTGCAGTTGGGGCACCAACCCCAGTGCAAACAAAAATAAATGTATCAAGGATGCATTCACAGGACAAAAACCACTGCTTCGGACAAATCTTCAGATAACAAAGAATAAATAAATACTCGCTTCGGGGACCATCTGAGTCACCTACTGTCCTTGGCTTCAAGCACATTTAAACCGACTCGGCACCAAACCAACCGTGGAAGCCCACACCAGTCTGCTGTCATGGGGAGTCCATACACTCACTCCCTGTGCGCTGGAGGAGTGCTTCACTGCTGAAATCACCTTAATCCATTTAAGCTACAGGGCAGAGTCGTCATTCAGCCAGCCTGGTGGTGGGCCCATGTCTGGGTTGACAGCAATCAGTTTGTCCTGGTAGCCGGCGATGGTCTATACAGTCAAACATGGCTTCCGGAGCCAGGGTGCATTTTTGCAAGACTGGTGAAGGAAGTAAGCTGCCTGTGGGTGCCGTACTCCCATTCCTCTTTCTGAGTTCAATACATTTCCAGAACTCCTTTATTCTGAGAGGGCAGAACTCCTGGACTCAAACTATCCCCCTGCCTCAGCCTCCTGGGTAGCTAGGACTACAGGCACTAGATACCTCACCAGGATAAGAGTGTTTTATTGTTTTTTGTTTGTTGATTTTTTTGTTTTTTGTTTTTAATAATAATTTAACTAGCCAAAGGAGATGGAGGAAGGATGATGGCTTGGGAAGGTGGCTGTCGGGTGTGTTTTCCCAAGCAGGCTCTCCAGGATTCATGCACACCAGTCTCTGCAGACCCTCCTATCCTTTCTTCAGAGCCAGAATCAACTTCAACACATGCCTAAGCCCTCAGAAGGAATCTCAGTGCTTTGGGAGGCTGAGGCTAGGGGATCACTTGAGGCCAGGAGTTCCAGAGCAGCATAGGCAACACAGCAAGACCCCAACTCAAAAAAAGATTGTTTTTAATTAGCATGGTGGTGCTTACCTGTAGTTCCAGCTACTAGGGAGGCTGAGGTGGGAGGATCACTTGAGCCCAGGAGTTCAAGGCTGCAGTGAGCCATGATCACACCACTACACTCCAGGCTGGGCAACAGAGCAGAGAATCGGCAGGTCCTCTCCAGAGTCCAGCTACTGCCCTCCTGGACGGCTCGCCACATTGGGTTGCTGTGGCTTTTGAACTGTCCCCTCCTATCTCCTCCTGCCATTTCCTTGGGGTCTGCTCTGTTGTGGGCCCAGGTGTGAGGGAGGCAAGTAAGTGGGGAGTGAGAAGTGGTCAAGATGCTTTGTGAGCATCTTGGCATTTTTCCTTGTCCAAAGAGTCCAGGAGTTCTGCCCTCTCAGAATAAAGAATCCAGGGTCTGAACCTCTTCCCAATGTCCTTTTTACCTTTTATTCTACAAAATCCATAAGGTAAATCCTGGCCTATATTGGATCCAATAAATTAGAAAAATAACTTCTTCAAAAGAAAGGATTCTCTCATTTTGGTAGAATAGGAATTGGGTAAATTATTAGGGGCAGGGGATGTGCTTGACCTTCTCAAATTGCATACATGAGCAGAGGGATTCTCAGGAGGTAGCTGATGTCTTTAATGAGGCAGCTCATTGAGGCAGTTTATGGAACCAAGGAACTCTTGCCTGCCTATACACTTGGTGATCTAAAAACCTGGGAAAAGCACAGTTGAGAATTGGGCAGCAGGCTGTGAAAATTTGGGAACAGTCCTTAAAATGGGCCTCTTCAAGTGGCTAAACATGTACAACTCAAACTGTCACTGGGACTTGCTGGCTTTCCTCCAAAATACTAAAAGAGCTATATCCAAGGGGAAGGTAAATGGATGGCTAACATGAGATGGGAGCTAAGATTTACATGGAAGAGGAAGCAACTGATTCACTCAACACATCTATGTATCCACCCAGCCAACCCTCCATCCATCTACCCATCCATCCATCCATCCATCCATCCATTGAAAGACTTATTCATCTATCCATCCAAAAACCTATCCATCCAAAACCCATCCATCCATCCATCCATCCACCCACCCACCCACCCATTCATCTATCCAAAAACCCATCCATTCATCCATCCATCTATCCCCCCATCCATTCATCTTTCTTCTAGCTATCCCAAACCCATCCATTCAAAAACTCATCCATCCATCCACCCATCCATCCAACCAACCAAAAACCCATCCATCCATCCATTCATTCAAAAATTCATCCATTCAAAAATGTATCCATCCATCCAAAAATCCATCCAAAAATCCATCCAAAAATCCATCCATCCATCCATCCATCCATCCATCCATCCATCCATCCATCCATCCAAAAATGTATCCATCCATCCAAAAATCCATCCATCCATCCATCCATCCATCCACCCACCCATCAACAACCCAAAAACCCATCCTTTCATCCAATATGTATTAGACACTAATTACATACTCCAGATGCTTTAGGGTTAGGAATAAGTAACCAAAGTAAATAGCTCAGAATTACAGGCTATACTTTTATGTGCTCAAGGTGGCCTTGGTTAAACACAGAGCACAAGGGCGTTAAAGAGTCATACATCTGCACAAATGTCTTAGCTCGATATTCAAAGCCCAGGTTAACCAAGGCCCACTTTACCTTCTATGTTTTATCGTCCACTGCCCCCTCCACACACACAGATGCTAGTCTTCCCTGATAACTTTCCTTTGATCTTGCCTGGATTGATGCTGTTTCTTCCATTTTACATACCATGCTCAATCTTTTCACACTCCCCTCCCTGTCCTCCAAGGTCCTGCTCATTCCATGTCCCCCAGGAAGTCCTTTCTCACCTCTCTCTTTGAAAGTGATCTCTTTAATTTCTGTGATCAGACAATGAATGGAAAAGTCCCCTCTAAACTCTAAAGTCTACAGAAATATAAGAAATTATCAGCATCATTGTATATCTCTTCTGGCATTTATCTCTTGTAGTTTTAGAGTGGCTGATCCTGTGCATAAATTCTCTTTCCATATACACTACAGGAGCATTTCTTACCTCTGTGCCCTTCGCACGGCCTGGCATGCCAACTGTACTCAGTAACTTCCGGTCCAATTCTTTTAGTTTGGATGGCGCTGCTTAGGTTAAGAACCAACAAAGACCAAGGGTCACTTCAGGTAGAAGTTTCCACCACCTTCCTCAACAGCTCTTGAATGCTGGGCTGAGAAGTCCCAGGTGCTCTCTGACTTCCCATGCATCTCTTCATTCCTCATTCCCACGTCACAGAACAGAGACACTCCAGTAAGAACCAGGGCCACCAGTGTATCTCAGATCTGGCGAAGTTCCTCATCTTATGACCACAAGGAAAACTTGGAGAGAAAATGTTCTCAGTGACCTCAGAAAAGTTTAGCCCTACCCTTTCTGCACTGGGCACCTGCATGGTAGTCACCATGACTAAGTGACCTTCTTAAGGTCTGCAGCACTGCCTGCATTGAGCCAGGACTGATCCAGCATTCAGCCAGCATTGACACAGTATTCAGCCAACATTCAGCAAGTACTCATCCAGGACTCAGCCAGCACTTAGCCAACACTCAGCTAGCACTCAGCCAGCACTGACCCAACACTCACCTAGCACTCAGCCAGGACTCAGCCAGCCCTGACCCAGCCGTCAGCCAGCAGCACGCAGTCAGCCAGCGGCACTCAGTCAGCACTTAGCCAGTACTCAGCACTCACTCAGCACTCAACAAGCACTCACTCAGAATTGACCCAGCTCTCAGCTAACATGCACCCAGGCCTCACTAGTGTGCATGTGAACATTGTTTGGATGGATAGTGATAATGGTCAAATGTTTCAATTTTTAAATAATTTTGACTGGCATATACGTGCCTACAGATTTCAACCTCATTTCTATGTATTAAAACAGCTTTTCTCCAACCAATATGTAAATAATATCTATTGACTGGTTGGCATTACAATATATATTTCCTCTTAAGTATCCCATCTCACATTTTTATATTGACACTTATATAGTCTGAGTTGGGTGTTTCTTATACTAGATCAGGAACCCTTAATACCTCACCATCCATCACAAGGAAGACAGACAGAAAAGAGAGAGAGAGAGAAAAAGAAACAATAAAATAATGAGAACAGCACTCTCACTAACTGGTTCATGCCTTGCTTGCCTTCTTGTGGAGGATAATTTAGTAGCATATATCAAAATTGAAAATATCTACACTCTGACTCAGCTAGCAATCTTTACTACAAAAACATTCATACATCATACATAGCCCCTCAACAATAAAAAAAAAATACCCTCTATGATTAAGGGTATTCTCATCAATATTTCTTAGAATACCAAAGAAGTGAATAAACAAACTAAAGTATACCCATATCATGAAATACTATGCAGCAACTCACAAGGACAATAAGACAGAGACACCAGTGTCAGAGAAGATACGGAACACTAGAACTTTCAAGTACCAACTGTTACAACCATTTTGAAAATCTGTTTGTCAGTATCCATGAAGCTACACATACACATACTCTGTGTGACCTGGCAATTCTGTTCCTAGATCTAGACCCATTAGATGTGCATATGTATTTCATCAAAAGACCTGTACGCTGATATCCTTTGATACGCTATTCACAACAGCAAAGCAACTGGAAAGGATCCAAATGTCCACCACCAGTAGAGTGAAAAAATACACAGTGTCCTGTCCACACGCTAGAGTGCCATGCCGCAGACAAAATCAACTGTTACTCAAAACAACATGGGAGGATCACACCAACAAAATATTGTATGAATTCATTTATGTAAATTTCAAAATCAGGCAAAGCTCACCTGTGGTGTTAAAAGTCAGGACAGCAGTTACCCTTTGGAGGTGGTGGCTGGGGAAGGGCTGTGGAACTCCTGGAGCATGAAATGTTCTGCCTCTGGGCCTGGGCCCTGGAGGCATAGGTGTGTTCACTGGGGAAAATTCCACCTACGCTTACATTCGTATGCTGGCCTTTTTGTATGTTATTCAGCATAAAAAGGTTTTTTAGTAATAACTTCAACTTTGGGGTTCAGGGGGTACAGGTGCAGGTTTATTACATGGCCATATTGTGTGATGCTGAGGTTTGGGCTATGATGGATCCCATCACCCCAGTAGTGAGCATGATATCCAACAGGTGGTTTTTCACCCCTTGCCCCTCACCTTCCCCCACTCCCATCTAGTAGCCCCCCCAGTGTCCACTGTTCCCATCTTTATGACCATGTGCACCCAACTGCATACAAAGTTTAAAAATAATGATAATTCTCTAATTTCTCATATGAGAAGATCTCTAAGACATAGCAGAAGGTAGGAAAAGAAAATAAGTCTCAGAAACACAAACATGGTCTCTGTTTTCTGAGCAAGTTTGAGTGTATGTGATTGTATGTGGGTACCCAGTGAAAGAATCCTGGCCTGGATATTAGCAGCTGTCCTGCAAGTGGAGGAGGCAGATGCTGTTGTGGGGAGTGGCATGACAAGAGGAAGGGGAGGAAACAGGCGCTCTTCTGCACCGTCTGGAATGTTCACAAGCACACCTTCATGAAGTGCTGGAGGTACTGTGAATTTTTTTTTTTTTTTTTGAGACGAAGTTTTGCTCTTGTTGCCCAGGCTGGAGTCCAGTGGTGTGATCTTGGCTCACTGCAACCTCTGCCTCCCGGGTTCAAGCGATTCTCCTGCCTCAGCCTCCCGAGTAGCTGGGATTAAAGGTGCCCGCCACCATGCCTGGCTAATTTTTTGTATTTTTAGTAGAGACAGGGTTTCACCATGTTAGCCAGGCTGGTCTTGAGCTCCTGACCTCAGGTGATCTGCCTGCCTCGGCCTCCCAAAGTGCCGGGATTACAGGCGTAGGCCACCTTGCTCAGTTAGTACTGTGACATTTTAAAAGTTATAAAGGAATTTTTATTTGTAGCATGCACCTCCTGTGTGTCAGGCTCTATACTGGGCACCGTCAGCCTAGAAGACACAGTGCCTGGTCCCAGAGAGTGGGCATTTGGGGCTGCATGCCTGGGAGTCAGTGGAGAGTGGGTTCCTGCACTGGGGGTCAGTCACAAAGGCACAGGGGCCTCAGGTGCCAGCTCCACGGAATGCTAAAGGGCCCGGGACAGCTCTCCAGGCTCTCACCTTTGCTCTCTTCTGCCGGCAGCATTCTAGGTGAAAGTGTCACCCACAGTGACAACAAACTATGGGAAAACAGAGACACGGGCAAACTGTGCTGCAGTCCTAATTTTGACCTCAGTGGGAGCGGGAGGTGGGAGCCTGGAAGGGTGTTGGGCAATACCCAAAGCATCCGGGAGGCACAGCACCCCTAACCACAGGCAGGGTCTTGTCCCCCATTGTGGGAATCAGCGGGTTTC
The DNA here is from genome assembly GCF_006542625.1 of Nomascus leucogenys. Taxonomy (NCBI): domain Eukaryota; kingdom Metazoa; phylum Chordata; class Mammalia; order Primates; family Hylobatidae; genus Nomascus; species Nomascus leucogenys. The sequence goes on along the minus strand of NC_044390.1, from coordinate 45,596,997 downwards.
AGGTCTGTCTCTTCCTTTCAGGTTCAGGCTTGTTGTCTGAGGCCAGCTGCCTCCTCCACTGGGCACAGTTCTCAGCTCCCCGCATCCCCTCAGAGGATCCCCCCTGCAGATCACGTCGCCAGCCTTCCCAGGTCCCTGTGGTGGACTACGCGGGGCAGGCGTCTGTGTGGCAGGCAGGACAATGGAGACAGATGTGCAGTGAGACCTCTCTGGGCCCCACCCTTCTGCTGTGAAGACTGAATAAGATAACCACCAAGAGTGAGGGTAGCTTATTCCCTTCCTGTCTCCTTTTGCCCATTCCTAAGAACCGCAGAAAGTTCTACAACCTAGATTTTCTAATGTTTTATTTTTTTAAGAGACAAGGTCTTGTTCCATTGCCCACGCAGGAGTACAGTGGTGTGATCATGGCTCACCTGCAGCCTTGAACTGATCCTCGTGCCTCAGCCTCCCAAGTAGCTGGGACTACAGCTGCACACCACCACGCCTAGCTGATTTTTAAATTTTTTTTGTAGAGACAGGGTCTAGCTATGTTGCCCAGGCTGGTCTTGAACTCCTGGCCTCCAACTCCTCAGCCCCTCAAAGCAGTGGGATTACAGGCGTGAGGCAATGCACTTGGCCTGGACTTTCTGCTTCTAATGCAAGTGCTCTAGAAACACACAGGCTTGGAGAGGATACTCAAAATAAACCAGGATAGGTACAACCCCTACCCATTTCAGCTGCCACTTGCTTCCCTGGCCGTCCCTGCCCTAATGTGTACTCACAGGTCCAGTGGTTATGCTCCTAAAACCCAGGTGTGAAATGCTCACCGTCTGCAGAGAGACCTGCTACTGGATCAGCAGACATTTCCTGAGAAAGGGTCAGTGGGCCACCACCTCGGCGGCAGGGACAGAGCTGTATGGAGCTCCTGCGGCCTCCTAAGTCACCTGTCACTCCTCAGGAGGCGCTCACGGACCTGTGAGATCTGTGTCTCTTGGCTTCCCTTGCACCCAGGGAAGGCCACTCTAGGGTTGCTCATGTGACCAGGAGCATTTCACCTCCAACCCAGCTGACGTCTCACATGACCAAGGGCTTTGCTGTCCCCTCCATCCAAAGCCCATCCTTCTCACCTCTGCATCCCCATAGCCCTGCAGAAACCCTGCAGCTAGGCAGTCCCTTTTTTCCAGTGGGCTGGGTAGGCAAGGGGGTCCCAACCCTCCCCATACAGAGCAGAGGGAGGGCTTTGCACAAGCCAGATACTCAGTCAATTTCTTTGAATTAAATCAAACTTTTAAATTAAAAGTCAACCCCGTAGAAGAGCCGACTTCATCCTTGTTCTTTTTGTTTGTTTTGTTCCATTTCCTTGAGACACTTCGGCACCAAGCAGCATTTCCGTAAAGAATTAAAAGCCCAGAACCAATTATGGATGCACAGAAGCCTCCCATCTACCTGCAGCAGTGCTGTCTGGGAACGATCCTGGCCCACTTTGCGGGGCCTTGCATTCCATGTACCTTCTGCACATGATCGCTGCCCAGCTATAAATGGGCCCGAGAAGGAGCGAGAGCTGTCCATGAGCTCCATGTCATGGATGAAGAGACTGAAGCTTAGAGAGACAGAGAATAGGGAATGAGATACAGAATAAGGACTGGAATTGGGAAAAAAAAGCAGCCAGGGCTTTTACTGCTGGATCTCACTGCCTGTTTCCAGAATACACATTTAAAATGTACTACTTAAGAGTGAAGAAACTGAGAGAAGGTCTCCTGATTCTTTAAAAGTGTGACACACAGCTGGGCACGGTGGCTCATGCCTGTAATCCCAACATTCTGGGAGGCCGAGGTGGGTGGACCACCTGAGGTCAGGAGTTCGAGTCCAGCCTGGCCAACATGGAGAAACCCCGTCTCTACTAAAGGTACGAAAATTAGCCGGGCATGGTGGCGGGCGCCTGTAGTCCCAGCTACTCAGGAGGCTGAGGCAGGAGAATTGTTTGAGCCCCGAGGGCGGACGTTGCAGTAAGCCGGGATTTCACCACTGCACTCCAGCCTGGGTGACAGGGCGAGACTCCATCTCAAAAAAAAAGTGTGACACATAACTGCATGGCGACTCTCTCTGACCGGAAAGGACAGTAGGCTGGAGTCAGGCCACGCCACCTTGGCAAGGTGTGCTTGGTGAGTCTGTTCATCTCTCAGCCTCAGTCTCCCCACTTGAAAAATGGGACAATATAATCACCTCCCTTGGAGGGTGTGGGGAGACCCAAAATATGCAAAGTAGATAAAGCAAGAATGTCACACATGTAGCAAGGGTGCCCAGAACCCTCTGCTGGTCGCAATTGTGGGATCCGGGTGTTTTTCTTCTTGATCAAGAGGGAAAGTCGTTTTTATTTAATCTGAAAACACAAATAGAAGGGCCGCTTTCTGGATGAAGCAAAGCCTGAAGTCCATGAACACCCTCTGTGACAAGGTTATGGGGTGCAGGGGAGAAGTTGGGCCCTGGGTCAGCATCCCTTGACCATCATGGATTAATCTGCCTGTGCTCCAAAGGTCCCCGTGTCCACACATAGCAAGGGGGCTGAAACGCTGCCTTACAGCTGTAAGACTCCTACTGTGCAAAGTTCTCAGGACCAAAAAGAAAAAATACTTCGGGGGTCTCTCACTGACTGGGTCCGGGACCCGAGTCTCTGAGGCTCAGGGCAGCCCTCTCTGTTGGCAGCCTCTTGGAGGGGACAGTAGGAACAGTGTATTGTCGCCACTGTGAACATAGAATGTCACACGAGCAAAGACACTTGTCAAATGCCTTTCCCTTACACGTACCCTCATCATGACCTGTGTTAATGAAGTTAATTGAATTTAAGATCAATAATGGTTAATTATTGCAATTTGACATTCAGAGATAAATGGCTTTAAGACAGAGAAGTATGCGTGTATGTGTGAGCGCGCGGGAGTGTGTGTGCGTGTGAATTCTCTCCAAAGAAGGTGAATGCATTACAAGCCTAAGAGGGATCCCACAAGCCTTCCATTGATTCTGGTACATTGTGATCGACTTCATCCTCTGATAAATGTGGGCTTTTCAGAGCTACAAGTAAATGTTCTACAAGACTACTCTAACCTTTGTCACTGGCCAAATCTATACGTGCTGTACACCAGAAATCTATTGAGATAGATTAAAGAACTGCTGTAGAAACAAGAGCAGCTTCAATAAAGGTGAAGGTTTATTATATTGACTATTAATGTAACTTAACTGTATGCAGTTATGAATGCTTATAGATCAGGGCAGTTTAATTTGGGGCAGTTGGATATGATTATAATTGAACACAAATTTTTTTTATATCACCATAGATGAACTCAATTCAATGTGGACAAAAAGAAAAAACCAACCTAGCTTGGAAAGTAGCTAGGTTATAACCAAAGGGTGAATTCCTGGGGAGGGATGGCCCCAGGAGAGCTGGCCCAGGTCCAGGCCTCTCTAACGATGCACTCGCCACACTACCTCCTTCTCCAGGTCCCACAGCGTGCACGGAGCTGACGCCCCAGCAGTCTACAGCGGCCCCACAAGCCCGGGGTCAGGGCTGCTAAGTGGCTCCTCTGATTTGATCCAAGTTGGTAAGAAGTTTACTTTTCAGGAGAGATTCTCGGTAGGAAGTCATAGCCCCAAATGCATTAGTAATGACACTCGTCCATCCACCCAGAACCAGCTAGATGACCACTTACAAGATTGATAATGACAAAGTAAATGTTGTCAGGGAAGAAAGTCCTACTCATTGCGGAGCACTGACAATACCGTGCGCCTGAGGAGTTCTGTCAAAATGTAAGATTATGCAAAAACACCGTTGAGAACACTGCTAATCATCTGCTTGTGTCAATTACTTGAAGGGTCTCTGACAGCATATTTACATTAAACACATTTCAGGAGCAAAATCCTTAATGCTATATCAGAATATTTTTCATTACCATTAGCAAATCTTTAAAAATCGTTTTTCCCCCCCTCGGCTACAACAGGAGTGATGGTGAGACGGGGAAGGCTGGGTGGGGGCCTGTGTGGGTGGAGTGGATTGCGGGGGATTTCAGTTCATCCCTCTGCAAAGAAGCGGGTGGTGCAGACCCAGAGATGGGGTATCCCCACCACGTCTCCCTCTCAGGGCAGATGACAGGGCCCTCTCTCATCCCAAACCCCTTCCAAGCCCAGTGAACAGCGGCATTGGTTTTCTTCCTGGTTGTGTAGCCAGCCCCACACATCTAATGCCAGGCTATTTAACAGAGCAAATGACAGGTGTACAGAAGCAATTACTGAAATTAAAACTTAGATGACATCTGCTGGGGCTGTGCACTCAAACACCTCGCCCTGGTCATGCCGTCTTGTCCACAATTATGGCAACATGGACGTAACCAAAATAAACGGCCCAGGGCCTGCAGTGGCCGGGCTGCCTGAGACATGCCTGCAGGAAGGCACTGGCCCTGTGCTGGGCATCGTCACAGAGCAGGGGACACCCCGGCAAAGGGATTCCGCAATGTCCACCCTCAGGCCTCCCATGGCAGGTCAGAGAGGGTCGGGTCAGAAGGAGTCCGAGGTGCTTCGAAAAATACATCCGGATTTTTCCAGACAAGTTTGCCGGACATGACAATCATACCGACCATGGTGATGATGGCAGCCAGCATGCTTTGATTTTTAAAATGTTTGAGCACTCTGCTGTACATTTTACCTATGCTGCCTTTGGTTCTCCTCACACCCGCCCCATGAGGTCCACAGGTGGAGACACTGTGTCCCAGATGCACGTCTGATGACATGGAAAACCGGGATTTGAACTCAGGTCCCTAGGCACCTGTTACATTCCACACCGTGGACATCTTAGTTCTAATGCCTGTGAGCTGGACCTCCAAGACCCCAGCCCAGTCACACCTGAAGACATTCCTTACACTCAGAAACGCAGGCAAAGGGGCCCTTACATAAAGTTTGTAAAGCCCCAGCACCACCTTAATGTGGCAAAAGAGAAAGCCGTGGTGCTGAGCCATCTGAGACTGCCACTCACAGGGCCTCTCCAGGTCTAGGGTGCACAGGAGTGACCCCTCAGTGCATAAGCTGCTGCCAACACTTCCCAAGGGCTCAGAGGCCGGAGCTGACCCTCCGCCCTTGTGATCCGTGCCCTGGAAACATAGAGCCACAGACTCTGCCCATGTCCAGGAAGAAAGACAGCACGGTGTGTGAATGAGACGTAAAACTCCACATCACCTCCAACCTACTCAACAAGAAATGCACCAGACACACAAAATCAGAAAGTACTCACACCTGTTCATAAGCAGCCAGCCCAAGGAATCCAGTACTTGTGGTCATTTTAGAAATCAGTGTAAGTTACATGGAAATTTAAAGCAAAATGCATTCCTTTTAAGAAATTCTATATTCTGAATGCTTTGTTTTCTAAAATCTGTCTCTTCCCATTCCAAACATACAGACATTTCCTCAACTGACCTTTATAAGTGTGCTTTTACTTTTACCTTAAAATACTTAAAAACTACATACATATAAAAATAGATATGTCTATATATAAACACACACATATATATGCATTTTTCTTATCAGAGTGTGTAGGTTAAAAAATAATGCAAAGATGCCACATTCATCCTCAAATTGCACTTCCATATGGGAAGTGAGATGTATATTGAGGAGACCACAGTTCAAAACAGGAGCATCTGGAAGCCAAAGGGTCTAGCTCAATAAGGCCACAATTTGGGGTAGATTCAGCATGCCCCATTGCTTGCTTGGTGGAAATAAGATGTCACAGGTAAACAACGTGGCTTGAGTTCATTTTCAGTTTTAATCTAGATTACATGTACATATATGTGTAAACATATACACATACTTATGCTTATCCATAAATGCATAAACACACGCCCATCCACATACGCACAAATGGACCTCTGAATGAATCTGATTGCCCTACAGAGTCATCCTTCAAATACGTTTGAACAAACAACTCCAAACAAAGCTACACCAAATGAATGAATACACTGGGCAAAGGCGGTCCAGGCTAATGGGTGGGGTTGACAACATCAGATTCCTAACGTCCAAGCCTCCATCCACTCCGGCAAATCGCCCCCCATCTCTCTGGGAAGAGATTGAAAATGGTAGAGCTGCTGACCCACAGGCCTGAGTGTTGTAAAGGGACCTTTCTCCACTATGCTAAGGAACACGCCCGGGTCTGCACTGCAACATTGGTCGTGCTGCAACACAGGACAGAGACAGCAGCCTCTGAGATGGCACAGACCTGGCTCACCGGAGACGCACTTGGTCCACACAGGCACCCACAGTCACCAAGGTGGAGGGCTCGGCTCATGATGGCATAGGCCACTTGACCTGCATGGGGCCTGCACAGGGCCCATTTGGCAGCCTGTCCGTGGGGTGGCTGAGTGGACGGAATCACTCAAGCATGAGGCACAGAATCACTCAGGAGTCTGGTGGGTGCTGGTGCAGGCTCTCATGCCCACACCCCGCCCCATCTCCCTCTCTCCTCTGTTGGCATTTCTTCCCCAGCAAGGTCTCAAGGCCTCACCGGCCAGATTTCTAAAACCCCAAAGCCCACAAGTGACAAAGGGCACTGGCAAAAAGATGGCACCCGCTGGCTGAACTGTCATGGGATGAGCCATCGGCTGGTGCCAGCAGAAGCACATGGGTCTCAGAAAGATGGATTTTTTTTGCAAATATTTTATTTTATTCAAAATAAATGCTAGCTACCATTCGGTGAGATGGATCCTGACTAGGGCCAAGTGCTATTCCAGGGCCTTCCCAGCACTAACCCACACACCTTCCACAAGGAATTCATGAAGTGCTCACTATTTTTTTTATTTTCATTTTTTTTGAGACGGAGTCTCGCTCTGTCGTCCAGGCTGGAATGCAGTAGTGCCATCTTGGCTCACTGCAACCTCTGCCTCCAGGGTTCAAGCGATTGTTTTGCCTCAGCCTCCTGAGTAGCTGGGATTACAGGGGCACACCACCACTCCCAGCTAATTTTTGTATTTTTAGTAGAGACGGGGTTTCACCATGTTGGTCAAGCTGGTCTCGAACTTCTGACCTCGTGATCCGGCTGCCTTGGCCTCCCAAAGTGTTGGGATTACAGGCGTGAGTCACTGCGCCCAGGCCGAAGTGCTCACTCTTATAATTTGCCTTTCACAGTTGAGGACTCTCAGAAACTTGCTCAAGGGGACGGGGCAAGCAGGGCCAGGACTGAGGCCTCGCTGTATGCATGTGGCCCCCACGCCCATAACTCTTCCTCTCCACCTTTCTCGGGGCCATGCCTCTCCCTCTGCATCTTCAGCTGTTTAGAAAAAGAATCTCCCTTCCCCAAACTGTCAAACTGGGACCATAACAACAACAACAAAAAAAAACTAATCTTGAGTTTTTAAAATATCAAAACCTGAAAATGTATAATTAAATTAATCATCATAAATTACTTTTTAGCACTGAGAGTTGGATTTATAATATCATTTTCAAACCTCTCTGTGAGATTTAAATATTTTATAGCATATGTGAGTTAGAGGGAAATATGTCTCAGGGCTTAAATATTGCTGCAGAGCAGTAGACTTTGACAAAAACTATAGCACAACTGTTTCTAAGGTAGTTTGTAAAAATTATTTATTTCCATGCCAGTTAATTATGATGGGAGTCTTTGTTGAATGCACAAGCATTAAAAAAGTGCTGATATTTTATGCATCTTTAACTGGAGCGCGATTCCCCGCAGCGCACTGGTAACTCCTTGACATTTAGCATTCACTCACAGCAACTGTAATAAGGGGTTTGATTGCTTCCTTTGCAGATGCAGTAATTTAATAACTGTGATCAGTTGCATAAATTTACTATACAACCATCTTAAGTTAGCCACATTAAAATTAAGCAAAATTGTAATCTGTTGACAGATTATTGCTACTGAACAATTCTACTAAAAGCATTTCAGATTAGCAAGTGCCACGAGCATTTGTGTTTTATAAGCTTGTAAAAAAATACGGCAGCTTCCTCTTTCCACATCCCCATCTCCAGCCACCCCCTCTCCTGCCACCCCCTCCACACACACACCACAAATCTGACTATTAGACAATTTCATGAAATTCTGTGCTTTCTGTTAAATCACCTCTGAACTGTTGATTTCGTTATTTGAAATGTGTGTGGTGAATTCTGCTGTCTGAAAAGGAAAAAAAAAAAGCCGCGTGTCAGTTTCTTCTTTCTTTCTTCCCAGTAATTTCCTTTATGCAACTTTACATCCATTGCCTTTGAAGGGATAGGAAACCTCCTAGCATGGACATCTTCTGAATAAAATGATCAGTTCCCCAGAGCAAAGGAAAAGCACTAATTTCATACCTTAGATGGAGAAAGGTAAAAGGTGCCCGGCTCCCTCTGAGTGAGATCCCTGCAGCAGGCATCCTTAATTAAGGAGACAACAGAGACGCCTTCTTGCTCAGTTGCTAAAGAACCCCTTATGGAGTTTGTGGATAGAAAGAGAAGAGGGCACAAGTTCCACGGGCAGGCTTTACCTACAGCATGGTGATAAAGAGAGGAAAACAGCGCCCCTGCCCACTCTGTTTAGAGCAAAATGGGACCCGCATCTCCTGCCTGGTGCCCTGTGAGTTGACTTTTCAGAGCAATGTTTAGCCAAGCAGGCAAGTCAGGAATAACTGTTTCTGATACTTCCCAGCAAATATCTTTAACCATCTGTTTACACTTGCCAAATATGCTTCCAAGTTTCCAATTTTATCAGTATATAAAAAGAATATCTGTTTTTAAAAAAAATCGTAAATATCTTGTGATGCATCTTTACATAATTCAAGAGAAATTAAAAAAAATTTCACTTGAAAGCCAGCATGATCACAGATTTGTTTAAACTTTCATTTACATAGAAGTTTGGGGTGGGAGCCACAAAAAGGGGGTAGGCGCTTTTTTGGAATGGTCAAATGTCAAAGTTGAGTGCCAGGCGGGGAGTGACGCACAGGTGTGCCCTCCCCACGAGACGACGGCACGCCCACCGTGTGGGCTCATTCCCGGGGTGGCCCTGCATATGCAGCCTGTCACTTCAGATGGAGTTGCCGGGCCTCTCCCAGACAGGTGACGCGGCGGGCTGGGCTGCGAGCTTCCTTCGGAGCGAGGACCACTACTGAGTGTGACAAATTGGATGGGACTTCACTACCAAATTTCCTGCCAAGAGGCCTAACAGTCAAATGTCTATCTTCTTCTCATCACCAAGAAGTGATGCTACGACTTTGACATAGTGTCTCCGTTACTTAAAGATACAGTTAATGCAAAGTGATCGCAGAACGTGAGGTCTGTAAAACTTTTAAGAGCCAAGCAAAGGCGGCTTCCATCATTGGCTCTTGTATCTTGAGAGGGCACATGTGCACGTGCGCGGGTGCGCATGTGCACTCACGCATGGGCGTGTGTGCGTATGTATGCGTGTGTGTGTATGTGTGTGTGTAAAACCAGAATTCCTACCAGGCAGCACAGAACCTGGGTCTCTGCCATTGCCACCATTACCTGCCATTTTTTATAACATAATACACTGGAGATACCCTGGGCTAGGTTTGTTTGCTTCTAATTATAACTAATTATGCTTCTAAATATGTTCTTTAGGGTTACACGTGTATAAAAATGGAGGTAGGAAAGAAAGAAAATGCATCAGGATTATTAAAAGAAAGAGAAACATACTAATTAGTTAACTAGTATACTCATTTCAATGTTTAATAATATTTTTTAACATTCCAGCATACGCCGCAGAATTAAAAATTACCCACAGCACCACCTGTGCGTCCCCTGGGACATGAAGATTTAGCGTTCTCTCCTGCAGACTTGGAGTCCTCGTTTCTAAATATTTCTTTGACTATTTCTTTGTATTCCACCTCATTCCACCCCCACAAATTAGAAGCCAAAAAAAAAAAAAGATAGTAAATTTTGTTCCCCACCAAAGCCTTGTAAATAACATCTCTACAAAGCCCAACTTAATTACATAACTCAAGTGCTTGAGGAAAAAAAAATGCATCTATTCCCATAATTTTGGAAGCTGCCTCTACCCGTTTCTATATGTGCAGACTGCACTGGCTGTGTAAAAAGCCAAGTGCCCGCCCTGTTCTTTCAGCCTGGGTAGGAAAGAGTGCCATTGTACCCCTTCATTTTTTTCCCATCTGCTTAGTGCTCCCCCTCCCCGTGTTCTGGGAGGGTTCTGGGCTTTGTGTGGCCTACGATGGGGCCAACTGCATATGGCTGGGGAGACGGGAAGATGGAGCGGAGCTGAGAGTGTCAAGAAATGCAGGAGTGATGATATGAGGCCCGAACCACCCTCTCACCTGGAAACAGCCCCACCTCCTCCACCTGAGCAGCACGCGGCACGGGGCTGGTGTTCCATCAGGACCCCACAAATAAAACTGCGTGACGAACGGCAAAGCCAAGGGTGCCCCCCAAGCCTCTTGGGCTGGCTTTCCTCAAACTCCACTTCTGATTGTGGGTCAGTCGTACACAAACAAAGCCTTAACAGAAATGTTACCGAGGAAATAATAGCCATTTCCAATGATAATACACAATTTTAGCACTGACGCTTGGCTGATTTAGGTGTTCGGCCAATGTGTCAAGCAGCCTGCCTTCCTTAGGCGGGCCTTTAATGGGTAACTGGCAGGCTCTGGCAGCCTTATTTCTGTTTTAGATTTGGTTTGTCATTGGGTATCCATTACCTGCCATTCATCTTTGATCTCTTTGGACAGGCCTGATCAAAAGATGTCATTTGACCTACTCCACTTGGCAGAAACTTGTATGACTCTCATAAAGGGGCCACCCCAGCTATAAATAAAATGACATTATTATTTTTCTGTCCTATCATGTAGAAGAGACAATTATGATAATGCAGTGTCTGTCATCGGGAGCCCAGCAAATTGCTAGCTCTCACGCAACTGTTTAGCTTTCTTATTTGTTTTTTGTCTGTTTTCCTCCATTTCAAGTTGAAAATAAAGCAGAATTGAAATCCCTAATGCTCTGCCTCCTACTCCGACAGTCTCGGGGCTGCTTCCCATGGCAGTGACGTGCAGGTGTGGCCAGCAGCTTGTGTTTGTCAATGGTGGGTGGTGGCTATGGCTGTGCTGGCAAGGCATGAACAATGGGATCAAGTTTGTCCTTCATTTAATGTTTGGAAAACAAGCTAATCTCTGAAATTAGAACTGAGAGATATTACTGCAAATAGATAAAAATCATGGCAAGGGTTTATTGTGTCCTTAATCAAGTCATAATAAGGGAAAATGCGCTGGAACATTCCCCCAACAGGCAAAATAGAGACAGCCCCAGTGTCATTGCCAGGGAGGCCACAGCTTGGGGACACAAGGGTCCGATTGTTTGTCACCGTCTCCAGCGTGGACCACCACTATGGGCTCCCTTTCTAGGAGACTGGCTCTCGATCCTTTTTGGAAATGGAGGTTTCGGAGCTCTGGGGTTTGCTTCCTTCCCAGGTGTTTTAGGCTCCACAGGTATACAGGGGGTAGTGTGAAGAGATTACTAACTCAGTAGCCATTCTCTGTTGGTCAGGTGCCCTTGGGAACTAGGGGCAGCACGTTCTCCGCCCACCACGTGCTGAGAATCTTCACTCAATTGATGCTCTTGTCTGGAAAGAGAGAAAAACAGGGACACACCGTCTAAGACCCCTGCAGAAATCCTGGCTGTGTCTGCTCAGATTCAGATCATCCTAGAGATAAGGAAGTGACTCCTACAGATGGGCTTCATTTGAAATGAGAGAAAATGAGGCCCCAGAGGAAAGGACTGACCAGAGGCACCACGAGGCATTCACAGCAGAGCTGAGACCAGATTCCACACCGCCTAACTTTTTGGTGGGACCCACTTGCCATGACAGGCCACCAGCCTGCCGTCCTCCCCAAGGCCAGCCCAGGAGCTCAATCTTCTGTGAGCCAGTGACCACCGTGCTGTTGGCCCCTGGGGCCTGCCTACGACGCCCAGCTGCCTCTGCAACACGGGCTGCCTCGAGCTTTGCTTGGTGTGAAGATGCACACAGTGGTGTTGCCGGCCATCCCTTGCAGACACAATGCTGGAAGGCATCGCTTTGTACAGGGCCGTGGGTTCAGGACTTGGGGGTCCCTATGGTCTCTCAGTGTTGCCATTTACCCACAGGATATGGGCTAACCCACTAGGGTGCGTGATGTAAGAGGGTGGGTGGTAAACGGACAGAAGGATGAAAGGGAGAGAGGGAGTAGATTCGGAATTCCTTGCCTGAAGGAAGAACATGGTCTCTAGCAGGCGTAGATGGGTGGAGCCATATCTTCTGCAAAAAAATGGACAAAACACTCTACAGGCGCAGAAACCCAAGCCAGGGCAAGTCAATCCCCGCATGGACGGAAGACACCAGCATTGAGGCTCTCTCAGTATAACATATGACACTCATTTTGAGGAAGAACACATTCTTGGTATTGGGAACCATCAAGTCAGCAAGAACAAATATTCCAGATTAGCACAGGGGTCAAGAAAGGCCTGGAAACAGGCCCCGAACTAAGAAATCAAGGTAGGTACATGAAAAGTGCAGATAAAGCATGGTACTTTAGTCATCCAAACTTGCAAAGCATTAAATAATGTGGCACAAAGGGGAAAGGCGGCTCCTAAGACTGTTGCAGGAATATTATTCCCTGAAGACTCAGCTGGGGCATCTCCACTTTCAGGAAGCTGTCGCTAGCTCTCTTTTACCCCCTGGGATGGCCACAGCATCCCTCTCCATGTTCCCATCCTGCTCACGGTCATTTCCATCATGGTACCCACATCAGAATTACGTGCATCTGAGTCTCATCCTCCACACTCCAACCCCCTTGAGGACTGCCTATCTTGGTTTCCCTGGCACCTGCCAGCACTGGCTTGAGCAGGTGCTTAATAAACATCTGCTCAAATTGTTTCAACACATACTCCAGGAGCCTGGTGCCCTCGGAGGAATTTGTGATGATGGGAGAATGCATGCAAGTAGGTTTTCCTTCCTTGAGTTTGAGCGACATCTCCTTCCCATCCCTGGAACTGTGGGGCCCATTCATTATGTTGTCATGTTGCCCCATCTGCTAAGCCTCCACTTGGTGTCTCAACCTTCTCGTGTCTCTTCCCTACTCTGGTCCCAGGTAATGGGCCTCTCTCCTCCAAGCTGCCTCTCAATGGACCAAAACTGAAGATGAAGAGTCGAGTGACCCAAAGCAGAGTGTGGAGCAGACTACAGCAGAAAAATCAGTCTTCCTTCATCTTCCTAGGGAGATGTGAGGGTTTGGGGCCATTCCACATGCATTTCCTTTTCTTTCTGGTATAGCACCGATCCTGTGCACTGGTGTCCAGGGTGGTCTGCAAGTATCTGCTGCATGGATGAATGGATGGACTCAGAGACCCATTGCTCAGGAGAGAATCCCTTCCACCTTCTTAAAGGAGATGCAGTTCCACCTCCAGCTAGAGGCCACATTCCTCCTTCAAGCACAGAATTCAGAATGAATGCAGGGAAAGGGGTGGGCAGCGTGCAGGCTCTGTGTGATGCATAAGTCACAATGTGAAAAGACACTAGGACCTCCCAGGCCTAGGTCCATCTTCTGTTCTGTCCTGAGCCACAGCAGGACTTCGGCAAGCTACGAAACCTCTCTACGTTTCTGGTTCTTCCCTTTAAAATGAGAAAGAAAGTCCTCTCTTTTGAGAATTGTTGTTAATGGAATTATGCATATAAAGCACTTAGCACCGTGCTTGGCACATGGCAAGCATTCAGTAAAGAACAGTTATTTTGGGGTTACAGAAATTAGAATTTTCATCAGCAAGGAAGATTCCTGCAGTGACAAGGCCAGGATCTCTATGGTGACAGGTTCAGCCCCTCACTGGGCCCCACCCTTGCAGCTGGAAGGATCATGCAATGTCCAGGAAACTCTTGCCTGTGCCATCAGCTCAGCCTCTTGAGTCCAGGAAGGGAGGTGGTCACCTCGGTAAGGTGGCAGCCAAAAGGCCTTCAGCCATCCAAAATTCTCTCTCCATCTCAGGCCAAGAGTTTCACCAGTACCAAGTCAGATAGACTCTGGGCTAAGCACTGCCCTGTTTTGGATACTCTTATAAAAAGCAGATAAACTTCAAGCAAGTTGGGATGGAGGGGGACTGAGGGCTGATGGGGGTTATTAATCCACCTAACACTTTGGTTGTGGATTTATTCATCAACTCACTTCCCCTATATCCCCCTCACCCCCCACAAATCCTAGGACAGATCAAGAACATTCATGTCTGGGGAGGTAGAAGCTGGGAAAGAGAGAGACAAAATAGGTGCCAATGTGCTGCTGAGCTCTGGCCTGCCTCCTGTCAAAAGACCTTCTTGGGGTGAGTCTCGCCTGTGGCCTCCAACTGCACAGGGTTTGTTCCTTATGGGAAAGAGAGGTCTTGGTCCTACAGAGTCCTCCAGTACATGCAGAGATGAAGCAGAGGACAGAAGGCGCTGCACTGTGAAGGGAACTTGCCCCTCTGTCCAGCTCACAGGCTCCATACTGATCAATGCTCAGGGGGCGTGGGTGGAACATGAGGACTGGAAGATAAGAATCCTGTTTAGGGTCCGTTCACTGTTAGAGTGAGAGATCTTTGAGCAGAGCCACCCCTCTTTATTTTATTTGTTTGTTTATTTATTTATTTTTGAGAGAGTCTCTCTCTGTTGCCCAGGATGGAGTGCAGTGGCACTATCTCAGCTCACTGCAGCCTCCACCTCCCGGGTTCAAGGGACTCTCCTGCCTCAGCCTCCTGAGTAGCTGGGACTGCAGGCGTGCACCACCACGCCTGGCAAGTTTTTGTGTTTTTAGTAGAGATGGAGTTTCACCATATTGGCCAGGCTGGTCTCAAACTCCTGACCTCAAGTGATCCACCCGCCTCGACCTCCCAAAGTGCTGGGATTACAGGTGTGAGCCACTGCACCCGGCCAAGCCACTCCTCTTTAAATCCTGGCTTCTCCATGTCGTGGCCTTTGAGTCTCGGTTTCCCCATCTGTAAAACAGGCATGGTGACAGCAATGTTTCCCAGGGTTGCTAGGAGAGGAGCAATGGACAAAAAGAGTGTTTTGCAGGCTGCTCTGTGCTGTGCACACCACTGCTGAGAAGAGGCCCATCTTCCCTCCCACGGCTGGAAACTATGAATCAGCAGACGCTGGCTTAGGTCACAGAAATAAGCACAGAACCACAAAAGAAGGATCTAGAGCTATGCTGTCCATGGGGCTAATGACGGTGTTGTCCATGGGGCTATATACATTTAAGTTAATAAAAATTAAATAAAATGTAAAGTTCAGCTCCTCTGTTGCACTCATCACACTTCCGATGGGGTAGTCCTATCGGACGGCTCAGGGCAGCAAATTCTCATCAGAGCAGGACACTCCATTGCTGGCTGGAGGGGACTTCTGTTGCTTCCTGAACCCCTTGGCTTCCTAATGTCCTCTCTCTTCCTCTTAGAAAAGACACTTTCCTACAGAAACAGTTATTAGCCCTTTAGGGGCTTTCAGGGCCCCTTTGGGAAGTTAATCGAAGTCAGTGTTCGCTGAAATCCAGAATCTTTCAGAGTGTGGGAGGAGTTCCACCGGTGGTACAAGAAAATATGAGGTGGTTCACCTTGAATCACACGGTAATAAATTACTCCCTTGTCAGTTCTGTCTTTTTCCCTCTGATTGCTTCAAGGAGAAAGTATCCGGTGGGTGCTATTGGTCTTTAACACTCCCCAACACTTGCTAATCTCCCTTTTTAAAGAAGAGAGATAAGGCATCAGACTCCGGTAGGAAAGCAAGAGAATTCAGCTAGGATTTAATGACATTGTTTGATTTCACGGCGTTTATTTTTATGGTTATTTTCTCTTTATGGCAAGTGATTCTGGGTCTTCATTTATAGGAGTGACACACTTTCCTTTTAAAAATAAATTTATTTGAGTTAAAACGTCTGTAAATAATAAGTTCAGGCAGTGCATGTGGTATGCAGAAACGTCAAACAGCATGACAGGTTTGGGACTCAGGACGCCAAACCTGCTCGGGGGCAAGGAACAGTCACAGAGGCTTCCAGAGGAGACTCTGCGGGAAGCCCCAGGTGAGGGCTTTGCTCTGCTACCAGCGTTTGCTGTTAGCATTTCCACACCCGAGATTTGGAAGGGAATTTGTCAGGATTCTATTAAAACCTCTGAACGTCCAGTTGGAGGAGGTAGTGGTTATTAAACCTCAATGTTCACAAGTATGCTAATAAAAATGTAAAATTTGCAGTGAGCCATTATCAATTACAGACAGGATGCTTCACCTTTGAACGATGGCCCCGTGCCTGGCTGCTGACTGGGGGCTGGAAGCCGAGTGTGCACCGCTGGAGGGCAGCGAGGAGTCTGAGCTACACGCCTGCCACGTGCGGATCTGGGCACCTGGCAGGGACTGGGGCGGCCACGCTCCTGGCACTGCATACCACCTGCCTGTTGGGCTGCGGAAATGTTTCCTGTCCCCACACATCTGCCAGTGCCTCTGTGAGGGTGAGGCCCATCCACCTCTCCCAGACACCCAGGAAATGGGCAGCGACATGTGACATGTGAATTCACCCTGACTTTGGACAGATTGGTGAGTCCCCCAAACAACGAAATGCATTGCCGTAGCCATTCAGCAAACGAGAAGGATCCCGGGACTTGAAGGATCCCTGCTCCTTGCCTAGAAAGGCCCCATGGGAGCAAAGCCCTTCGTAGCCAGGCACTGCCAGAAGTGGGGTATTATCGAGAAGGCATGGCACTGAGAGTCCAGGTACCTGCATCCTGGCACCGACACTCACTTACCAGGCTGTAACCTGGAGCACACAACTGGAAGTCTTTGCGCCACGGGGGTTTCACTTGTAAATCAGGCAATACCTTCACCTTGGGTAATGACGGTGAGCCTTTCTCTCTGTCTGCTTCCCAGGTCCACATTTGGGAAAGGCACATCAGAGAGTCCCTCATGCCTGCCTCTCAAGTGGCTGTTGGGCTCACCGGATGCAGTCAGAAGATGCTTGATGGATGATGATGACATGATGACACGGGGTTGCCTCCCTTGTCCCCTAGAGAACCAGAAAGGATGCCTCCCTCTGGCTTCTAAGGCCAGGACTAGAGGCCTTCTTTCCCTACAGTCTGCAGGAGAGATGCTGAGACCAGGCCCCAGCCATGCCAGCTCCCTTTGCCAAGCACTGCTACATGCAGGTGAGGGTGTTTCCAGAGCCATGGGAGAGAGAGCGAGTGGCAGGGAGGCATGGTCGGCCATCACTGCAATCCTGAGAA
Organism: Nomascus leucogenys; assembly: GCF_006542625.1. NCBI lineage: Eukaryota > Metazoa > Chordata > Mammalia > Primates > Hylobatidae > Nomascus > Nomascus leucogenys. The sequence continues at coordinate 45,579,771 of NC_044390.1, read as the reverse complement.
GCCACGTGGGCAGCGGCCCGGACCGTGTCTCACCTGCACGGCGGGGCTCTGCCTGCACCCCTGTTTCTGCACGAGTCTATCCCAGCTATCTGGCTGCTCGCCTCTTCTGCCCAGCCTTCTCAGGGCCAGGTTTCTGATGCATTGTGAATCATTTCTAATGAGAGGATTTCACATCCCCTTGTGATACTACATTCTTGTGCATAACTTGTAATTTGAGTGATTGTGAATTGTTCTGAGTGCCAGATTCATATTTTGCAATAGATCACGGTTTTATTCATATGTGAGTGCATAATTTTGCCTCAAGATGCATTAGATTACATTAATTAACTTTGTAGCCAGAATGGGAGAAATTAACCGTTTGGATGAACCTTGCTCTGTAATCACCGTCATTCTCAGACCCCTTGAGTGTGCACCTCCGGGGCTGTCTGGAACAGCAGGCAGTGAAATAAAAAGAAGGGGAAGAAATTTGGGGGCACAGCTCCAGTGGAAGGCTCAGCTCACGGCCCCTGGGAGGAGCCAGGCTCCTGAGACACCGGAGGTGCTTACCTCTGTGAGAAAGGATGATGGGTCCTATATCCCTCTGTGTGTTTCTTCTAAACTCTACAGATGCGTGCTGGACAGATAGACAGCATGGGATGTAATCGCAAGCAGGGAACCCTGCCACCAGGGGTTGCTGGACTGGACACTCCGGTCCTGGGCACAGATCAAGGGAAGAAAGCAACTCTGCCAAGAGATGTCTATCACCTATGCTCTCCCCGAGCGGCCAGCAGAAATGTATGAGCTACCTGGAACAGATGCTGAAAGGCGCATTGTTTGGAATGTGACCTACTGACCAATCCAACTTTCCTTTAACTATACTTATTTTTTGTTTCTTTTTCTTTTCTCTTTCCCCTTCTCCTTCGAGGCTCACATCAGCCATCCAAATTACTGACAGTACTGACCTTTTATAGAGGAGATTCCCCCAGCCCCGCCCTGTCCCAAAGCGTCCCTAGTCTGTTCATAACTTTGGACTGATAAGTCCATTTCTCCTCCAAAGGGTGGAGCTTGGCTGGGGGTACTCAGGAAGCTCTACTCCTGGGGGCGGGGTGCTGGATACTGCCAGGTGGCAGGACACATCGTATCAGAGCCAGGCCAGGCCGCAGCAGTGGGGCCCCTCCTGCCCTCTGCCAGGGAGCCGGGTGGGTGCACCCTAGACTTCCCTCACTCGCCACCCAGCTTGGATGGGCAAAGCACTAAAAGGTAAATATGAGAAATACAATTGGAATTATGATAAACAGAAATAAAAAGGGGCTAAAATCAGAAAGGTTTTGTGAAAAGAAAAACGGCTGGCAATAAAGCTGAAAACAGCAGTGCTCCGAGGCAATTTAGACTGCAAAACACAAACCATTAAGTTTGTGCATTATCTTTTAATTTAATCTTGAATGATTTATAATCCATCACGCAAGGCTTCAACCATATCCAATTATTCTCTGCTGCTTGATTGACAAGAAAGGTGATTTATTAAGCTAATAAAAAGTGATGTGAGCTGAGCTCATATAAAAAATAACCAGCCGGACAAAGACTTTAAAGAGACATCGACCATTTTTTTTTCCCACAGAGAAGGGTTTAGTCACTTTTACCCATTCAGCACTAATCAAGTAGCAACTTAGGAGAGAGTGGCAAGGTGTAATAATTACTGCTATATAAAATTAGACTTGCACCTCGGGTGGGTGTGTAAGGAGAAGGAAATAAATATTAATACAGATAGAAGAAGTCTGACGCCCCTAAGAGAGTCCAAAATGCAGGAGGATCTCAAAGTCTTCAGTGATGAAAGCAGCAGCAACACCAGAAGCTTTGTTTTCAGGGGGGAGGCAGGAGTTCCCCGCTACTTAAAATGCCTTTCCCATTTTCCAGGGGGAAATCTGCCTAAATCTCCCAAAGCCTGTTTGTGAGAACTCCATTGTGTTTTCTGCAGCAGTAACACTGGAATGCTTGTATGCATGAATTAAAGGGGAAGACGGCACCTCTAAAGTCATCTCCTGTAATTGTTTACCTAATGCTGCTCGGAGACTCTGGGGAAAAGGCAGGTTTGCAAGATGAAGTGGTGTGTACGAGGCCTCTCCTCATACACAACAGGATGCCACTTTAATGTCCAAGATGCTGGCGTGTTTCAGTGAGCACAGCACTTCAGGACTAATGATGCAATCAAGCCTCTTGCAATCAAACAGCCTGGGCTGGGGAAATAGTGCTATTTGCGGCAGCCGCTGTGTCGTGTACTAAAATTTTCTGGAACAGAGAGGAAATAAGAAAGTAAAAAAGCAAAATTCTAAATTTTCATGGGGGAGAGGAGGGGCTGTTCGGGAAGGAAATGTTCAAGTGTCTGCTTTCCACCTCATGGAAAAGAGGGAAAAGCAGAGAGGGAAAGAGTGGGGAGAGAGAGAGAGAGAAGGAGAAACAGGCAGAGAGAGACAGAAGCCAACCCCCGCCCCACCTCAGCTCACTGTACGCTGTGTCACTGAACAGTCTTTCTAGTCGTTTTCCCGTTTTATTTCTCAATTATTTGAGTCACATATGCTCCGGCCAAATATTCTCTGCTTGCTTTTATTTTCTACTGCAACCCATATTACCTACAGTATATTAAGCAATCTATAAGGGCCTGGCACCTTCTATCAATTTGGAAGAAGACGAAGCCAATGATTTGCAGAGGAATTACAACAAAGAAAGGACCACGGGAGTTGAAATTTAGTCACGGGAGACTTTTTCCCAGGGACAAAATTCTCTTCTCCGGGATATTTTTCATCCGTCAACAAAATGCAACGGGTTTTTCTTTTTACCAGCCTCCCTCCCCTCCAGCTCTCTGGGCATGCCCCCAGCCCCAGCCCTAGCCCCAGCCAGAGCCACAGCTGCCTAGGAGGGAAGCATTAAAACGCTGATATGCTGTAGTTTAATGCCCCAGCCATCTCTGGGCAGCTGTTCCAGCCGAGCCATGCCAGGGCCAGGGTGTGACCCACTGCAGCCACATCGGGACGATGGGGATGCTTAACGGTGCAGGCTCTTGATGGGGAAAGATGCAAAGAGCGGGGGGACCCTGGCTGCATCATACAACCCAGAACCTGCCAGGGATTCAGAAGCCCCCTGTGATGTCTCCTGGTCTTTATGTCCTCACCCCAAATTTACTGCCACACTGACCCTACTGGCCAAGCACAGCAAGGATCACAGAAGGCCTAGGGAGCTCCCTGCTCAGACTCAAGACAAAGGAAGGAAACAGGCTGTGTAATTAAGGTGCACCAAGCCAGGTGTGGGGAGAGCAGCAGGGTCTGGAGAGGAGGGCACATCCCCAGACTGGCTGCAGCTGTCCCAAACGCCTGCCCCGTTACTCCCAAGAAGGGGCGGCTTGTCATCATGCTTGGCTTTCATTAACTTTCCTTCTGGAAATCTGACCTGGACATCCGGGGTGGAAAGCATACAGAATCAAACTTCATTTATAAACTTTTCCCTCTGCGTCTCTTTCATGCCTGGGTCCCAGGTGACCAAGGAGCTCCTCCAGGCACCTCCCACCCCTGGTAAAAGGGCCCAGCCGTATTGACTCATTTGTGTGTGAACATTCGGCTGCAGGATTGTAAAAGCTCCCTTTACCAAAATCAATTCAAAGATTCAAAACAATCTATTGAAGAGTTTTGCAGCTAGCTTTTAAACCACTTATAAAAGACAACACACAGGAAAAATTAACCCCTGTGGCTCTATTAGGAACAGTATAATAAATATACATTTAAAAGATCTATAAACACATATTTATCTGCAAAATGTTCTTGCATAAAACTGTTATTGAAAAGCCTTTCATTTTATCTTTGTGTTATTGTAATTTTATTGAATTGCTTATTCATTCTTTGATATTGTATTTTAATGGTATTATAAATCTGTTTTATGTCTGATAGGAGCCTCATTGTAAACTGATATAACAGATAATATGGCAATTCACCATAAAAATTCTAAACCAAAAATGCAGATCAGAACGCAAAGAAGCACTTTAATTCATTCTCGGTTTCTTTTCATTTTATTTTTTAATTATTTTTCATGTGCTGGTTGCCATCTGTTGATAAAGGATGGTTGTGTGAAACTCACTGTACAACACAATAGGAACTTTTTTGTATAATTCTATTCATAAAAAATGATAACAGTATAAAAGCATTACACTTCTCTAGACTGAGGATCATTAGCAAGTTCATTGTATAAACTGATTTAAATTAGTCACTTTTGGAACAAAATCCTTTTTTTGTAAAATATCTTATTTTGGGTAATTTTTAGTATCATGAATAAAAGAACAAAAAAACCACTTTCTAAAATGTCTCCTATTATTTTTATCCTTTTATTAAAAACAATGAAAAACAATTATGATAAAAGATGGTATCAACATGTACAGCAATTATGTCATAAGCCCAACTATGGCTCAGAAACTTCGCAGGAAGTTCATTCAATAAAAGTATCTTAACTTGCCATCTCTAAATGATGAGATTTCCGTTATCAGGAACAAACGATCCGGTCACCAATACTGTGGCAAACACCTAGTCCCAAGAGCAGGGCTTTATAGCAGCTCTGGTGCCTCTTCATGGGCTCCTCCCACGGCCCAGACAATCCTACCACCCTGGTGCCATGGCTAAAAGCAGCTCATTAATCTCAGCTCTGTCTGATCAAGGATCCTCCGGGCCAGAGACCAGGGACCTGAGAAGTTGCTTTTCCTGGGTGAGTACATCTGAATATAAAAGCAGGCGTCAAAACTGTCTCCTGTTAAAAGCCACCTAGTTCATTCCCCTATAGAGAAAAACAACAGGACTTAAGGAAAGTGTGGATCCCCACCTCACAACTTAGCAACACTACAGAAACAAGCAGGCTATGAATAGCACCTGCCAAGACGGCCGGCTCAGCTGCAGATAAAAAGAAGAACGCTGTCAACAAAAAAGCCTTCTATTACAAAATAGAGAAAAGTAGGTTTTCCTTCTTTAAGAATTTTGCACATAAATCATTGTTTCCAATAAACATTGTAAAGGTTTCATCAGTAATTTAAAAAAAAAAAAAGCTACTCATATATAAAGATCACTTGGTGAGACACAAACACGCCACACTGAAGAAGTGAAAATGGCTGAAACCCTAAGGTGAGCATATCCAGGTCAGCACAGCAAAACCCAACCACAACCTGGGCTTCTCCGCTGAGCCCCAGCCCACCACTGAGGGAGACTGATGTCTCTGCAGGAGTGAGAGGCAGGCCCTGAGGAAACCCGGGCTCACCCACCATAAGCTCATAGCCCCTCAAAGCATCACCAGGCAGAAAGTTTCTACTAGAACAGTGAAGAGGGACAAATAGCCACCATGACAACGGTAATCACAAGGAAAACAACAGTGTAACACTTTTTGTCGCCCTCAAAAGCACAAACATCACTGAAACAAATTTTCTTTCTACTTAAGCTGCTTTAAAAAAAAAAAAAAAAGGCTGCTACTAGGGGCAGGAAGGCAGGCTTCATTAGCTGAATGACATATATGGACTCTTAAGATGCAGCCCCCCTGAGAAAGTAGCAATCGGCCCTTCCTTCCTAATTCTTTCCAACACACACGCAGCTGATAGAAGTGATGGAGAGTTTCTTGCCAAGTCATCCTAAACTAGGATATAACCGCTACAGCCTGGCTCAAAAACCAGAGCTTAGAGCTGCAGATGACCTGACGTATCAGGGAGCTCACACCCTGTTTTCTCAGGTTACATTTGATCTATACAGAAACAGATGAAATATACATGTAGGTTCCTAAGTATAATAACCAAACAAATGCCTGTGAACGAGCACCCAACTTGAGAATGACAACACGACCACAGGGCTTCTCCACCGCTCAGGCAGGTGGTGAGTAAATACGACCCTGGACATGAATGCGTGACCCCCAAGCAATACTAGGTTCGTGTTTACTTCTGTGCTTTGTAGAAAAGACTAATCCTGGACGTAGTCCTTTTTGACTTGCTTTATCTAATCATATAATATCTCTAAGATCCATCCCTGCTGTTGCACATGGCTGCCATTCCTTCATTTTTACTGCTGTAAAATATTCCATTGTGTGAATGTTATTTATTTAACCTTAAAGAAAATGTCTTTCTGAGACGTGACGCCTGGAGTGACAGATGTGTTCTGTGCTCTGGGCCCACCTGCGGGGGATGATAACTGCAGTTGTCCTCGGGTTGGGGGCCACATGTTTTATGATGTGTCCTTCTGGGGAGAAGGAATGTGTTCAGGATGACCTGAGTAACTGACCTCTCCCTGGACCTAAGCCTTTGAAGGTTGTAGTTAAGACACGGTCAGGTGCGGGTCCTAGAGACAGCACTAATGGCCACTGCGCCTGAGTCTGCAGTGCACCCAGGCTGCAGGGAGGAAGCAACCAGGAGACTGAAGTCTCCCTGGCTCTTGGTCCCTTCCACTAAGACATCCTGGCTTCTGTAGGTCTGGGTGTTCCTGGGAGAACATCTGTATCTCTGGTTGCAGGATGTCACTGAGTCCTATGCAGTGTGGAATTTTGAGATGACCGAAGGAGAAGGAAGCAGAATTCCCTTCCCTACGGGTCCTGCTGAGATGTTAGCAGATGTCAGGACAGGTCATCCGGCCTGGAGCCTCAAGATCCATCCTCCACAGAAGATCTGCTTCACATTTTTAAAATTGTAGCTTGGCAACTGTCAATGTATTGTCTTCCACTTTGCAATACATAAAGAATGTAAAACTGTGTCCTGTTGAAGGATGGCAGTGATACCATACAAGCAAAATACAGTGCTTTATAATTTTTTTTCCAGCATCCCTTTCCACCAAGGCCTGGCCAGCTCCTTAATGTCTAAGTTCATCCTCTGAACCTGATGAATCAATCATTCCAAGGTGGAGGTGGGTAGTGACGGTGCTGAGAAGGCCATGGCTCTCACTTAAGGCTGACATGGGAGACAGGCAGGGCTGGACGCTGCTCACTGGCCCTCCAATCAGAGCTCTACCTTCCAACTTCACAGTGCCCCTCGGACATGCCCGGTGGTGTCATCACATGGCTCACCACTGAAGCACTCCAGAGACCTTTCCACGTTGTTTTTAACTGCCCACCTAACAAGTGCATTTCTAGTTACTCTTATGAAATCTAAACATGGAGCCTACGGCTCTGCCTGAAACCTCATGGAAACACACCAAGGTGTCTGCATACGGCAGATTCAAGCCAGGTTAATGCAAGGGTCCCGGCCACAATCAGGCAGCAAGGTCAAAAGCACCCGACACTAATGATTTATCCTCTTGTTTCCCCACAACAGCAGGCCCGACGTGGACAGCAGTACTTTCCATCCAGACTGTGTGTGAGACAGAGGAAGGGAGCCAGAGTCGAGGCCAGGAGAGAAAGAAGGTAGTCCTTAATTGTTGTTGATTATATATTTATTAAATATATATTTTTATATATATTATGTATGAGTAAATGCATTTCCTTGAAGATGTTTTTCCTTTTCTTTTTATACTTTAAGTTCTGGGGTACATGTGCAGAACGTGCATGTTTGTTACATAGATATACACGTGCCATGGTGGTTTGCTGCACCCATCAACCCATCACCTACATTAGGTATTTCTCCTAATGGTATCCCTCTCCATGCCCCCCACCCCCCGAAAGGCCCCGGTGTGTGATGTTCCCCTCCCTGTGTCCATGTGGTCTCATTGTTCAACTCCCACTTATGAGTGAGAACACGCGGTGTTTGGTTTTCTGTTCTTGTGTTAGTTTGCTAAGAATAATGGTTTTATGTTTGTTTGTTTGTTTTTCTCAGTTGGAGTGTTGCTCTGTCACCCAGGCTGGAGTGCAGTGGCACAATCTTGGCTCACTGCAAACTCTATCTCCTGGATTCAAGCGATTTTCGTGCCTCGGCCTCCCGAGTATCTGGGATTACAGGTGCCCGCCAACACACCTGGCAAATTTTTGTATTTTAAGTAGAGACGGAGTTTCACCATGTTGGCTGGGTTGGTCTCAAACTCCTGCCTTTGCCTCCCAAAGTGCTAGGATTACAGGCATGAGCCACCATCCCCAGCCAGTACTTACTTTTTGAATGGATGAATGAGTGAAGGAATAAATTAGTGATGGAAATAATAAAGGAATGAGTGAATGAATGAATGAATGAATGAATAATTGAAACTAATTATTTAGTTACCTTCTTCCCAGCCACAAAGCTCTGTGATACAAAATAAAATCAACATCAAGGATTAGCAATATATGCCTATTGCTGAAAATTTGGAAAATAAAGGCATATAGAAGAAAGCAGAAGAATAAAAACCCTTACATTTTGGAGTGCTTATTCCTTTTATTTTACCTTTATAATGTGTGCATGTGTGTGAATGTGTTGGGTTGGCATTGTATTTGGCAACCTGCTTTTTTCACGCAACACTGGGTCAAGAGCATTTCTCTCACATGGAAAATGTTTTAAACCAGCCTTCTGCTATCAAATGCTGAGATAACCTCAAAGGAGTGGAAGTCCATACAACCAGATGCCAAAGGCCAGGCCTCCCTCTTCCAGCCGGGAGCTGCCCAACTCACCCAGGAGCACGCTGCCACCATAGATACCTGAGTTCCACGGAGCAGCCTATGATCGTGAACTTCACTACACGGCATTCGGCACTCTTTACTATTCAATGATTTAGGGGGCTTTAAAAATCAGAAAGCAAATGCTATGATCCAATGGTGAGCTCCCATAAATACGTTTAATTGTAAAACATCACATTTATTCCAGATGTGAAGACACATGAGTTTTGCCATTTAAGTAGAAAGACAAAGCATAATTCTATGAATGCATATTTTTCCTTTTCTTTTCTTTATCTTTGTTGTGGGTTTTGTTGTCCACCTCTACGCAGCTTCATTGTTGAAGAACTCTACCAAGTGGCAGCACTGGATTTACCTCTGCTCTCAGTGATGCGGCTGGTTTACGAATACCCAGATGGTTTCACATTTGTAGACCCAGGATAAACTTTAAGAAATGTCCACATCTAGACCACAGGAAGAAGTTGGCTTCAGGTGCAGATACATCAGGGTAGACCCACCACAGTCTCCCACACAGTCACCCCATCCACAATCACCTTCCCACACTGCCACACACCTTAGAAAGATGTTTTCTCCCAGGTGGTAAAGACAGCAGCTGCTGCTCTTGTACTTGAACCTGGCCTCCAACACACACACACACACACACACACACACACACACACACACACACACGATGCATTGCAGGAGAGGCAGCCTCGGGCATCCCATTGCATGTGGGGCTGCCCTCATTCAAGGCATCACCGAGGGCTCAGGGATCAGAAGCCACAAGGGGCATCTTCACAACCAAAAGCAGGAGGAAAAAACGTCTCTGCAGCACCCAATTTGATGCTGGCTCTCTGCCCCTACATCAACTTGCACAGCCAAGCCCTCAAGGCTATGCACACTGGGCCAGCCTACCATCAGTAGAGCAGGGAACCAAGCTACTAGAGAGGCAACCAAGGTTGCTTTGAAAGAGTTATTATTATCGTTATGATTTTAATGTAGTAGACCTGTGAGTTTTCCATCATTATAAATCCAGTCTGAATTTTCATTTTTTATGTTTACAATTTGACTATTCAGAATGAAATCTTAAGCAGCAAAGTTTGGAACAAAATGAATACTGCCAGTTGACTTACACCTCCCGCATATAAACAATTGTGTCAAATTAGGAAAACTAATATAATTTATGTAAATATCCTGATTTCTTTGATATCAACATAACATGATGAAGGCTTCAACTTCAGACACTATTTTCCAACACTGCAGCATTGAGACAGCCTTCCTTCAAGCACCTTCCAAACCCAAAGGAATGGGCAAGGGGCGTGAAGCCTGAATGGGAAGTGACTTGCCACCGGGTTTTAGGTTTGGAGGCCTATGGCCTCTGGTATATGGAACTTTCCTGAAATCTGCCCCACCAGCATTCTGCACCAACTCTCTGACACAACAGTCCCTCTGAATCCACTGCCATTGCTTCTAAAACAAGGGACAACCCCACTTAGAAAGGCAAAATATCCTTGCATTATGTAGGTCAAGTCCAGAGGGGAAAACCCTTTAAAATTAGAGAATCTCTGGGCATAGTGATTCCATGGAAGCACAGTGATTTTTTTTTTATTTTTTCAATTCCATAAGTGGAAAGTGAAGAAACCATTTTCATATGAGCATATTTTTCTCCAAGGAACAGTTAGAAAAATGCTGATGTGGTGTCTCAATACGTTTTACTACAATGCCATCAATTACATAAAAACACAATTCAGTCACTGTTTCAAAATCCTTAAATATTATTCAGCTAAAACCCAAAAGGACATTTTCAGTATTCCTCGGTCATTATCTAAGAAGCTCCGTGCTGTAGCCAGCCACCTCCGCCGTGCTCCGTAGGAACTAAACATAGGTAGCATACAGGCACAGTGCCTCTGTATCTTGGCCGTTGGGTTCTCTAGGCGACCTCAGGTAATGAGGATGCTTATGGCGAGGGCTTCCGCAGTCCGGCCACAGAGCCAGGCTTTACACCCTCAGTGCTTTCACTGGTCAGGACCGGCCAGGGAATGACATGTGAACTTAGGCTGGTCTCAGTTTTCCCGTCCATCCAATGAGGCTGTCCCTGCAGATGAATTTAAAAGGCTGTGATCCTATGAATCCTATGAATTTACCTATTTGCTGTCACCCAGAGACTGAAATAAAAAAGGCAAAGATGTCTGAGATGAATACAGGGACTCATACGCTTTCATATCCGTATCCTTTTTTGTTGATGCACGGAGGCTTCTGGGTGCCTGCTGAGCGAGAGAAGGGGTTGCTGACTGTGATGCTGTCCTACCTAAGCGCTGACGGCCAGAGACATCACGCGCGCACTCCCACGCAGCTGTGGGAAGCGAAATGTGTGCTATCTTTTTGGAGAGCAGTTTGGATATTTATCATTTTGTTAACCTGAACATACCTTTTGAGCTAGCAATTCCGCCTGTAGGACTGCATCCCACAAGGATGTAAGTGGAAGGACGTTACTATACAAAGGCGTGTGCAGAAGGATGTTCACTATGGTACTGTTTGTAAAAGAAAAGACTAGAAGCAACCAGAATGTCCATGCAGAGGGTAACTCATTCACTAGAGTCAAACGTGGCCCTTAAAAAGTATAAGGCAGCTCTGTGCAACAAAATATGATAGGATATAGCAGCTGAAACCTAACATGATATAAGATGATGACTGAGATACATAGATTTGCCACCATTTTATTATGTACCATGTAATATACACAGCAAAGTTTAAAGAATTTTGCCTGTACACCCATCACCTAGTTTATAACTTTAACATTTCACTTTATTTGCTTTATCACATATATACCCATCATTCCATGTATCTTCACTTTTGGATGCATGTCAAGTAAACTGCAGATATCCAAAGTATATTCTTAGACAAAAACAGGTACAACATAGAGTGTAAAGTGTGGATTTCTCATTTAAAATATTTAAAATATACTTTTAAAGTAATGGCAAAACCGCAATTACTTTTGCACCAACATAAATATCTAGAAGACGATACTGCAAACTGGTATCAGTGCTTGCCCCTAGGAAGGAGAACTGAGGAACTGGGGTTAGAAGAAGACACTCTTTTAATTGCATGTCCTTTGATTCTCTTGAATATTGTATTATGTACATCATTTTGTTTAATTTAAAGAATGACAATGCATCCACTTTCATGAGAGAAAGCTACTGTCAAATCTTTCAGGGCTCTAGGTAGCTTCTGTAGAGTAGCCCTGCATGCTTAGAAGCCTGGCGCGTGTGTGTGCATGTGCACACGTGCCTGTGTGTGTCTGTGTGTGCATGAGCACGCGTACACACCCACACCCAGATGCTCGGAGCCTGCACAGAGGGTGGTGCTGACCTCCCCTCATCTATCGCTGTAAGTCACTTTCTTATGGGGCTGAAACCTCGGAGTGTGAAGCAACCATCTTCAGGAGGCTCATTATTTAATTTCCAAGTAAGCAGCTGCAAAAGACAGCATGTTTGTTGCTGTTAGGGAGAACGGAGCACATGGAAGACAGGAGGGAAAGGCAGTTCCTCTGCTAAGGGTAGCTCTGCATTGCGAGTACCCATGTCTCAGTCTCCCTTACTGTAAACATTTGTGCAACTTCAAATAAATATCCTCCCCAAGTCTCACGCAGCCTTCGGCTCTGATGGAAACCCTATGTGTGCACCAGTGGGCACAGGCCAGAGAAGCATGCAAATACAGGGGAGAAGTCCAGCTCCATGTGAGGAACGCTAGAGAAGGCATCCTGGAAGGAAGTGAGCAGTCCAGAATGTAGACTCGCCTTCCTTACAGCACTCAGCCAGGCTACTGAAAGGCAGCAACTTTCTGTTTCATTAAAAAAAAAAAAAAGAAAAGAAAAAGAAAACCAGCAGAGGAGTAAAAAGCCCTTAGAAAAAACATAGAATTAAACATGATCATGGGAACAGTACTGTAAGCCAAACCTTCAAAGGAAAAAAGAATATTCCATGGCAATGCTGGACGTGTTCATCCAATTCCCTTCTTCCCTGAGACCTGTAGCTCGAGGTTCTAGACTTTGAGCCTCTGGGCTACTGCTGCACGTTTTTTGAACAGTGATCGATTTCCTTGTGTGTTTTAAACCCTGGGAATCACATTCTACATGTGAGAGATAGTAAAATGGATTTTAAAAATTGAGGTAACTGAAAACATGGAGTTATGTCAACGTGTCAGAATAAATACCTGAAATCCTTACTTTCCTACACATGAAAGGGATCTGATATCTAATGAGAGGGAAGGAAAATGCAATTTGTTAGCATTCTGCTTTATTCTTGAAAACATGCATATAAGGCTAGTTTTAAAAATCCCTCTGATAAGAATAAGACTGTGAGAACACTGATTTCCACTAGGTGATACACATACGTACCATACATATACATACACATGTAAGAATACATATATGTACACACAATACATGCATACATGCATATAAATAAACAGTGTATATGTAACTGAGCCAGGCAGTATACTTACAGGTAATAATATGATAGTATGAAGGCAATTTGTATCTTATCACATATTGAAAAAAAACCACCCTGCACAGCCCCTAAACCTCAAAATCCAATACACAAAATGAAACTAATTGTACTGGGAAAAAAATAAAGAAATGAGAAAATGAACTACGATATTCTCTTATTTGTTTAGTGTTCTCCTTCTCTAGGGTTTACGTGGACATTGTCTCTAGTTGCATCTGCAAACCAATACACCGGCTGTCAGATCACTAAGGCATTTGACAACATCATTTTAGAGCCTTTAGTTACTGAGATATCAATAATTAAATGCATTCAGTTCACACTTTGTTCTTGTGGATACCAGCTATTTATCTCTGTCCTCTGAAGAAGCTAATGGTATAATGGGCAAAACATCAAGAATAATTAAGAAAAACGTTGCTACAAAGTCTGTCAGAAGAAATATAACTTTTGCCCAGGCCCCCAACTAGAATTCATTTATACAAGATCCACCCAAAACCAAGGCACCTTTGCTGAAAAATGAAGTGCTAGGCTCACGGAGCAGGTAACTCACCCACTCTGTCCACCTGAGGGGAAGACCAGTGGGCACTTCTCTGAGTGTGAGCCTTGAAAAGGCTTGGGTGTGTGCATATAGCATCAGCTATAAAACACAGTGGGGACTGTGGGCCACACTGGCACCTCTCCCACGCCGGGGATGGGCTCTCGAAGGCCAGCCCAGGCTGACAAATGGCAGCGGGACTGACTTGCTTCAGTGGACTGGCTCCTGCTGATGGAGCCCAACCTTCCTGCAGGCCACTCACCTCCCAGTTGAGCCATCCATGTTTCAAAGCTTGTTTGCAGCATTAGCTGGTACCAAAACAGAAGTTCTGAGAATGTCTTATTCAAGGAATGGCGGGTTAAATGTTAAGTTAACAGGTCTATTTTTCTTTAGCAGAGAGCGTCTCTCTCCTTTCATATCCAATAACAAATGAGAGAAACTGGGAAGTGTTTTCTTCTTTAGGTAAGGGTCAGGCCTAGATGGTATATAAACTCCAAACAGGAGATTATATTTTAAGTCGGTGACAATTAATTACAATACCATATACATACTGCAGATAACACAATTTAAGAATACAGAATTATCTGGAGCCATAGTAATGGGAGATGACTTTGAAGAGACAGCCTTCCAGATAAGCCATGTCACATATCTGCATATCCTTTCAAAAATCTTTGTCACCTAAGTGGGAGTAGCTCCCAATCACTGTTCACCAATCTCACTTGCTGAAGAGTTGCTAGTCAACTTCCTGTATAGGGGCCATGTGAGCTCCTGGATGTCTACCTTAAACTTCAAAAAGCCACATTTATAGAAAATGAAATGGTCACATTTCATCATTAAATTACACTAGGCTCCCAATCTTCGTGCGGCACATGTATTGCACTGAAAACGGATATCTTGTTATTAATGACAAAGATATGGAAAATGTGAAGTGGAAATAAGCTACCCGAACTTAAGAGAAAGAAATGTTACAAGAACTGCTTTGTCAACCCTAATTGTGTAATTACTTCTTGGCTTGGTCACCCAAGCTCCAAGCAAGAAATAAGAGACAATGGTAATTTCTTACTATTGAAATGAAGGTGTCACGCTGTCTTGTGCATTCTGTGTAAGCGGGGCTAAAGTCTACATTTATATCACGTTACCTCCATTACAATCATCCAGGGCACTGCAAGAAATTAGTGGTATAAGGTCAGCCCTGGCAATGGGCATGCTCAAGTTTACTTGCACAAACATTTAATTTAGGCAGAGTGGAGGCATCTCTGCTTTTGGTCATCATCTTACCCCTCACCTCACACCGGTGAAATTGGTGAACTGCTACTGGCAACTTGCAGACTCACAGCAATAAAAGAGTGTTTTTAAATGGTATTAATACAGTGGCTACCAATAAAAATGAACCACTAGATGGCTTTAGATTTTTCACTTCTGAATATCAGAAGGTGCATTATTTATGGTGTCAAAGCTAAACCTGGGTACAGCACTTGGGAGTGGGGGTGTTTGTGGAGAGAGAGGCAGGAACACCGCCCTGTGTAACTCCATCCCTTTCTCTCTTCACTCCACGGTTCCCCTTATAGCTCGATAATTAATTACAAGGCCGCATAATTCTATCTTCAGTCCCATCAGCCTTGGGTCAACTAAGAGCAAGGATCACATGCCAAAATTGTTGTGTGTTTTTTTTCCACATCAAGTATGAACCACTCCTCATTCTAATGGAAAAAAGAGCGTAGAGACACAACTAGGAAGAGAAAAAAATGAAATTCCATTATAACTGGTTTCCTCAAGCTCCAGCCTAGGATATGAGTAATCATAAAAACTGTAATATCAGCTTTTTTGTTTTCCTTAACACTGGGTTCCTCCTTTATTTCCTTTCAAAGAGGGTCAAGATCCTTTTTTTTTTTTAATTCATAAAAGCTGCTGTGCGATAACCAAAGGTTGGTTTCCCTCTGTAATAGCTCTGCCTTCCACAATACTTTTAAATTTGGGGGCAAAAATAAAACTCGCTAAACTCTCAGCAGCTGCCCTGAGTGAACTTGAAGCCCCTCACCTGCCTGGCCCTCAGGCCTTCTGGAAACATCTAACGCCTAGCAGGGGTGGAGCAGTGAGCTGACCGGCAGACATGGACCAGGAGCTGCTGGCACAGGCCTCGAGAGTTGGCCTCCGGGCTGCTTGGCCATACCTTGAGGATTGGCCTGACGGCTCCCAATGCCCAAACTCCCATGTGAAGTGCAGGGAGGAGCAGGTCAGTGGACACAGCAGCCTGGCCTGGCCTGGCCTGGGTCAGACCCTCAGTCAGCATCGCCCCAGTGTCACACTCTAGTTCTGTTTTCTCCTCCCTACCCACTCCCACCTTAACCAGTCACAGGGAATGGCAGGGTGCAAAATGGAGGCTGTTGACCTGCTGTGTGATCCACACATCCCTCTGGGCTCAAAACATCAATGGACTTTTAACAAGGAGCCAAGTGCTGTTTAAACCTGGGGAAAAAAAAAAAAAAAAAGTCCAGAACACCTATGGGTCATGAGCAGCCCACGCCGAGAAGGTGACCCCGGATCCCAGACGGAGGTGTCAGGAGCTTGTTTTCCCAGCACTTCCTGTTGGCAGGGACACAGCTCTACCCAGAGAAGGTGGGCCGCACCCCAGGGCACAGAAAGCAGCATTGACATGCCCAAAAACTGACATGCATGCTTGTCCCCCACAGGCACGGGCATGTCCCCAGTCACCATGGTGGCAGAAGGACAATGGGAAACGCAGGGCCTGCCAGGCAAATTCTAGCAAAGACGGGCTTCCTAAAATCCCCCTTCTACATGAGAGCTGCCCAACCCAACGGCTGAGTTACGACTCACCGAAAAGGATACCCCCTCCTTCCCTCTAAGGACTGAAGGAGCGAAATGGCGCATGTAACCCTGGCCTAAGAGAGACCCCCGGGCTGAACCAAAGCATCAGAAATTCAGAGGGCACACGGGGAATGTGGACAGAGCGACACCAGGCCTTCCTGAGCTCACCTGTACCAGAGCCTCAGGAAACATGTCTGTGAAACCGCTCTCATAGTAAGCACTTTATTATCTACTTTTGGTGCAGTGATGAGTTAAAGGGGCATTAATTTTCCTTCATAGCCTGGAATAGCTTATTTATCATTTTTTTGTCTTTGTCACTGATATTTCAGATCTGCCGCGAATTGCTGTTTTGTTTTGTTTTGTTTTGTTGTTGTTGTTTAATTAATCTGCACTCATACAACCATCAAAACAATCACGGTCCTACTGGTACCAGCAGATGTGGCCGAAATGTGCCCTGAAACTTCCCAACTGCAGCTCGACCCTGCTTGCTGTGCTGTGTCATAACGAAGGGAAGTCAACTCAAGATGCATTTTCTGGAAATGCCATGGACGCACAGAGAGAAGAAACTACAAATAGTGTTGCAAGGAAGGAGGCCGGCAGCTGCATTCGCTGTGTCACTGCGGCCAAGGGTTCTGGGTACCTTATGTTCACCACCTGCCACCTACTGTGGTGTCAGAGCTGTCTGGTCCAGCCGGGATAGTCAATTGATTTTCACAGAACGTCCATTTTATGTTTCCACACCAGAGCAGGCTGCACCTTCGTAAGGAGGGGTGGCTGCTTCTAAGGGCAGAGCGGCTGGGCCCCAGCCAAGCCTGCCTCCCTGACTGCAGAAGATGTCACCTCCCTCGGGCACTTTCTTCTGGGCAGGGGCAAGGAGGAGGAAGGGAGAGGAGGTACGTGAAGCAGATGTCCCCCGTAAAACCAAGGGTGTTCCCTTCTCACCCTCTCCCTTTTCCATTCTAGCTGAGTCTCCAAAAAATGCATGTTTCCATTCACAGAAAGTATGCAGAATCACTGGTGGGAGCAAAAGAAGACCCTTCTTCCTATTACAGGCAAAACCCAGGCTGATTCTCTTGCTTCCTTCAGCTGTCAATGAGGTGGTATGTTCTCGGCCTCCTGACAATATAATCATCATAAACTTTATTATTACATCTGGAATTTCACGATATGTTTAGTAATTGATTACAGAGACACAACCCAGAATGCGGCTCCCACTCGCTCTGCCACGATTCCAGTAACCTAACTGCTTAATACCCCTGGAATGTATAAACAGTGTTAACCGCTGCATTCCCCACACTGCCATGGCAGAAGGGAACCACGGAGCCAGTGGGGCTCTGAAAGCTCAAAGCCATTTTCACTTACTGAATATAATGTCATGGGATAGAAACTGAGATCACATTTTCTGGAGCCATGACGACCGATGACCCCTCATTAGATGTGATTGGGGCACAAATCCACTAAAATTATCAGCTGTATTGGGGAACTGAGATGTGCCATGAAGTTTGCACAGGGCCATCACCCATCCCTACTTAGTCTCAGTTTGGTGGGGACTCCAGTTTAGGGGACTGTGATTACTGGGGTTCTTCAAAAAGCTGCACAACTCGCTATTTCTAGTTTTATGAACACCATGATATGAATGCAATGCAAAGCAGAGAAAAAGCCATATTGGGTCAGGCCTGCAATTACAGTGGCTAGTGCACTTACTATCTCATAGGAATAAAGGCAAAAAACCAAACCAAAACAAAACAAAACAGCGGTAGGCCAGGCACATGGCTCACACCTGTAATCCCAGCACTTTTGGAGGCCGAGGAGGGTAGAGTGCTTGAGCCCAGGAGTTCGAGACCAGCCTAGGCAACATGGCAAAACCCCATCCCTACAAAAAATAGAAAAATTACTGAGGCATGGTGGTGTGTGCCTGTGGTCCCAGCTACTCAGGAGACTGAGGTGGGAGGACTGTCTGAGCCCAAGGAGGTCGAGGCTGCAGTGAGCCATGATCATGCCACTGCACTCCAGCCTGGGTGACAAGGGAGATCCTGTCTCACAATAAATAAGTAAATAAATAAATCCAGGGGTGAAGGCCACACTCAAAGTGTCTGGGAGTTGGGGCCTCAGAGAGATCTACATGAACAGGGCATTTGTTCCCTTCCACTCCCAACGGAGGGCCAAGAGCAATGCAGCTGCCCTTCCTAACACTACTCCAACTCAGGAGATTATGGCCAAGGACATGCGAGCCCCTCTCTGGGTGAAAACCAGCTCCATTCCCCCTGCAGAAATGCGCCCACTCAGCTCTTGTGCCTACACTCTCTCTCCTATAACAAGTCAATTTACAAAAACCAGACCCATCCCAGCAAGTGGACCTGGATCGGCCCTTTTCACCCGCATATCATCTTGAACCCAAACAGTCCACTGAACCAGCAAATCCTCAGCCAACCCCCTGGCATGCAGAGTGTGTTATCTCTCCAGGCAGATCCACTTTGTAAACTACCAAAGAAGCCCCATGGAAGGTTCTGCTTGCAACAAAAAAACAAACATGCTGATGTCACTCCAACCTGAGCTCTTGGGCCCCAGTGATGGGGCCCAGGGGGCTTTACAGCGGGATGCTTGTCCCAGAGCTGCCGCTCCAGGCCAAGTGAGCCATCACCTCGGGACCACCTGGACCAGCCAGGCCCCCATGAAACTTGGCCAGCGCGTTCCCATTAAAAATGGCCCTGCCATTCACCTCAGCCAGGTTCCCACACGCACGCTAATAAGTACTTGTTTGTTGAACTGAAAAATCATTACCACAGAACACGTCAAGTAATGAAAGATGTTTTCCTTGCAGAAATGTTAAGTACTTCACTTCTTTCACAAGGAGCGTGTACATGTGTTTCCAAATAACACCTTGCTCCCTCCCCACCCACACTACATCAGAAAGTGTGGGGCTCTAAGACCCAATTTGAACAGAGCTCATGTTGCACAGCTCTAAGAACCAAGAACATGCTGTTATTTTATTTGTTTTCCTTTGCCCAGCTGACTACGTGTTTGTTCTATTACTTACTCACCTAACCATCTCGGTAGGAACCTCCATCACATAGGGGAGGGTCCACTCTGTCTTACGATTTTATACAGAAAAGCAAGAGAAAACAACACCACCGCAGCCTCATCTATTACACAGCCATAGTATTTGCTAACTAATATATGTGAAAGAGCCATTTTACTACAAGCTCAGAGCAGAAACAAAGGCAAGAAATGGAATGGGAACATTTCACCACGTGAAAACCACTGATAACCCATCTTCTCCTCTGGCAAATATGAATCTCTGCCCACTTTCAAAAGCTTTTTGTTAGGCAGATGAGTAATAACAATTGCGTCTTATGCATACTGAGGTCTTTTAAGTGTTTTGGAATGTCTCTACCTACAGGGAGTCACACTGGTTAATTTCTGCTGCCTTTCCCTCTCATCCTAAGGCTTCAGGCAAAGCCAGCAGGGTGGGGGCTGAGCCTGCTTTGAGTCTATGGCAGCTGAGTTAGGAAAAACCAAAATGACTTCCAGGTAACCTTGTCTCATGGAACTCCAAGAGGCAAATACACATCACTTAGATAGAACACTCAAATATCAAGTTGATGCAGGGGTCAGTGGAGTCCTAGGTTTTCTCGCCTAATATATGGCTTTGAATGTGGTGGCTCTATCCTGCCATGCCCCCTTGAGACATTAGAGACCTGTGTTTATTCCCGGCTCCCATGTCAGAGAATCCATAACCTGGGGACAGAGATGCTGAAATCCTGGCCAAAATGCACACCCACAGAAGCCAAACTTCCTCTAAAGAATAAGCAATCATCATCCCTTCTTCCTGCCCTTTCTCTGTCATGTGTTCAGTGAGTCACTCAAACAGCTGCCAGGGGTTACCTGGGGGAGCAAGAAACATGAGATCCTGACCAGGGCTCCAGGAAAAATGACCTGCGTGAACTTCTCAAAACTTAAAGACTTTCCCTCTTCTTCACCCATTGCTTGTTTTCCCTTTTTTAAGAGGGAGCAAATCTCACTCTAATTTTACTAGCATTAAAGGTTGACATTTTTTATACGTGAATTCACAAATCTACCATAAATGATTCACAGGATCTTTCTTCCTTTGCCCTTCCCTGACGAACCGCCATATTTTGGAACTGCGTTGGCTGACATTAAGCAAAGCGCTTTCTCAGCAATTATTTGGAAAGGAGAGATGGCAACTACAAGAATTTCTCTCCGAGGAACAGAGGAGCTACCCTCACAGCCCACTTCCAAATGGCCAGGTCTCACGGAAGACAGAAGGGCCTCCTCCCCTGCCCGGATGCTGCCATCCACCTGGAGCTCTCAAGCCCTGGTCAGGCATCTACTGGAATCTCTGGCATTCCTGCAGCACACCCCGTTGTTGGTCTAGAACAGGTATTGACTGCCCTGGAAAATACTGACCTTAAGGACAACTGCTATGTGTTCAGAAAACTCAAGAGACTGGTTGTCTCCCACTGACTTGTGAGCTTAGAAGGCCACCAAGGAGATTCCGGCTCAAGAACCCAAATCGTCACCTGAAGTCAAAGCCACTCGTTTTCCTAAAGGCCAAGTTCTGATAAGGTACACTTGCCCCAGCCTCCTGAACAGGTGAGACCTCTGTGAGGGTACCAGCAGGCCTGGCAGGTGCTTTTGCTTATCTGGGTCTCTCTCTCTATATATTTCTCTATCACCGAAAGGCCAGAGCTGTGTCACCCCCGTGGGCTCCAAGTGCATTCATTACAGAAGGTGGACGTCACACCATGAGGTGCAGCCACCAGAGATTCCTCTGGGACTCTTGGCAAAAAATCCCTGGTGCTGTGACACGCAGGGAGTCAGGGACGGAGTCCCTAGTGCACTGATCTGGCGTTTCCTGAAAACGGTGTCCCAGCTCAAAAACGTGTTGCTTTCTTCCTTTTCATGAATTCTAATATTCAAGCCTTTTTTCCTCCTGCTAATTTTAGAAGTCCTGCTATTCTTTGGGAAGAGAATGGTGTGAAAATCAAGCATAGTATCCAAAAATAAAAGAGTAGATCTGTTTCAGGGTTTGCAGCATATTTCACTGAAAAGCAACTCCAGATATGCCACTTTCTATCTAGTTTTTAATATATTTTCCAATTCCTCCAGAATATTTTAGCTTCAGAAAAATCAAGAACGAACTTCCTGAACTATGACAATTTTTTTGAGGCTGAAAGGGGCACCAAGAATGGTCTTTAAACCATGACTGGGGGCCTTTTCAGAATGTGATGCCAGGTTATTGCTCTCTGGCTGGGACTCTGCAGTGCACTTTGTGGGACCACACGCAGACAGATTCGAAGTAGGATGGATGGATTCTCTAGGTCCTTGAGGACCTATAGCGTGTTCCAGTTAGGCAAGAGGCCAGTGGAGATGCACAGCTTACTCTGGGCATCTTGACGGTGGTCCTCATGGAATGTCTTTCAAGCTTCCCATCTTCATGTTTTAAAAAATCCGGTTATCTAAGGAACGAAGTTTCAGACCCACCAGAACTGTGGAAGGGCATCGGATCCTGGTCAGCAGGGTCTCCCTCCAGTTCTTCGGGGTCTGAGACTCTCTGGAAGAGCCAAGAGTGTGGGCCGGGGAGTGGAGGGAACAGATGCGGGGCACCAGTGGATACCTGAAGACCCCAGCCTGTGCCTCCTCGCCAGCCAGGGAAGCCAGAGATTTTTAACAAAAAGTTAGAACTCTGTGTCAAGCCCTTCAAGCAAACAATAAATATTACTTCTGTTCATAATCAGACTTCTCTCCAGCATCATCTTTGAATGTTGAACCTTTTTCAATTAATTAAAAACTATGCACTGCAGAGTGCATATTTTATCAGCCCTCAGCTGCTTAAGCGTCTAGAAAAGACCAGGCAGTTTTTCTTTCTTTCTTCCTTTCTTTTTCTTTTTTTCTTTTTTTTTTTTTTTTTTTACAGGCAACCCAGAGCAAGTACTTGCAAGGGTCATATCTTTTTAATTATCTTTTCTCTCTTTGATTAATTATTCCGTCTGACAATAGCGTGTTTCTAATGCTATTCACCTGCCTTTGATGATTGACAACTTTTCTGTCTGATTCAGAGCAAACAGCTGCTGCCACAATCTCCTAGCAACCCGGGTGTGATGGATGAGCCCCCAAGATGGATGGCTGCAATAAATCATGTCTCCAGCCATAAAACTGAGAAAAGGGGATAAGAAGAAAAGCGAACAAAAAACAAAACAAGGTTTCTTCCCATGAGTGCACTCAGTTCCTTACCAATTATACCTGAAATGGACTTTGCACCTATTAATAGCAAAGTTTTTCTAATCAGTAAAAATGGGATGATGGCATTTGTATCAAAGGTGTTTACAATTGTTCCTGCAAATTGGCACTTGTACTCCAATTACCTCCAACACTGCCCAAGTGCAAGGGCAGATGATCAAAGTTTTGCCTTCTTCCACGAAGTCTCAGCAAGGAACAACATCACCTTTGTACCGTTGGCTATGATTCCAGGCACCAACAAAGAATACAAATCTGATTCTACCCAATTTTTGGCAGCAGCTGGACAACACCAAAAGTAAATTCTAAGTCATGCTGAGTGCAGTGCAAAGTGTTAGGCTGCGAATAAAGTTATTTCAAAATAAACACACACATACACACACACGCACACACACACACACACAAAGTTGCCTGGAGTTGATGACTGAATCAGTACTATTTGCATTTCTTTCCTGTTCATGGCAGTTGCAGGCATTTTACATGTCAGGGAAAAGTTTGTCCCAGAAGCAGCAAGATAGGAACATTCAGCCCTTCCACAAATTCTAGATTCTCATTCTTTAGGTAGAAAAACTCTTCCGGTCTAACTTTCTATCCCATCATTCTTAAAAATTAATGTCCACACTGTAAGTCATACAACAAGCCTTTGATTTCATTAGCAACCCCAAATAAAGTCACATATTTAATAGAATTCCTGCCAATTAAATTTGCACTATCGGGGCTCTCCCAGCAGTGGAGATCCAGCAGGAAGGCCTAGAGAGTTTCTGTTTTCCTTTTACCACCAGGGAAGTAGGCTGCAAGGCCTCTTGCAGCAGAAGAGGTGGAAAGGCCAGAGCTTCACCGAATCCTCAGGCAGCTGGGGGCTGTGTCAGTGAACCAGGCTGCGTCCCTGAGTACTTCCAGTAGGTGGGGGTGTCCTGGTGCACACAGCTCAAGGGTGCAAACCCAGAAGCGATTAACTGGCAGGGCTTGGAAACAGCTGTCCACATCAGGCCTGGCGGGGGTCTGCTGGGGCCCTGCAGAGGGGACAGAGCTCAGACACAAAGGGGAAGAGGCTGCTGGGAGCCCGGGCAGGGAGCCGCAAAAGATTATTTTTTATCTGAAATATTCCTGAGACATGGAAGTCTTTACGTTTCTTCATTCTCACACTACTAACCAAGCCAACCAAAAGACTTTTTTAATAGTTATATTGTGCTAAGCTTTTCAGATACGGTGTTGGTTTTTTTTTTTTTTTTTTTTTTTTTTTTAGCATGACATGGAGTTTAAAAAAAATCAGACAAGGGTTCTGGCTTCAGCAACTGCAGCTCTGTTTATATTTTAATGTTTTGTACGTGACTGCTTCTGTGGGAGAAGAAAGAGAAAGAGGGAGAGAGAAAGTTGCCTGTGAGCTTTAGTGTAAATCACAGATACTTCATTTTTCTCTGTATCCTTGGAAATTATTCAAAATTAAAGCCTTCCTCCCTCCATCTTTTTTTTCTTTCTCTATTTCTTCTTTTTTTTTTTCCAGTGGGGGAGTCTTCTGTATTGCACATGCGAGGGTTTGTGTCTGGTCAGCTGCAATGAGAAGGCAAGGCCAATCGATAGAAACACACACACAGGCCCCTACCCTGCCCCAGCTTGTCCGACTCTCAAGTTACAGGTTTACACGGCAAGTCTAAATAATATTCAAAATGATAAATGGTACCCGAAGCCCGGCATCCACCATCAATCTTTTTTTAAGGAACATCCATCTTCAATAACGCATGTTTGAATCATGTGAAGTCAGGAGCCCTGAGATTCATTTATACCACTCTTTGCAAGCCAGGGTGGCTTGAATGATACCTGTCAACCTTTTTCTTTCTTTTTTTTTTTCTCTCCCCTTGACTAATGGGGAAAAAAAAAGGCAAGAAAAAAAGAGAAAAGGAATGAGAAAGGGGGAAAAAAAAGTCAGAAGTGCGTCAAAGGCTGAACAGTGTGGTTTAGCAGATAATATGAACGAACATAACCTCTCCCGTGCCTCTGCCAATCTCCCACCCACCACGACACGCACCCAGCCATCCAGAAGCAGGCTCTACCCCCCTCTCCTCTGTACCCCCCTCTCCCCTGCCCAGCCTCTTTCCTCCCTTTCCCTCTTGCCAAATCAGCAGAGCTCCCTCCTGTAAGCCACAGGGTACAGTACCAAGAGAAGGAGGAGACAGCCTCACATGGACCTGGGCTTCCCTCCCCTCCCTGTAGTCTGGCTGGGGCCCATATGATAAATGACATATGTCATTCTGTCAGGAGGGAAGGGTGGGTCAGTGATGTATGACTCTGCTGAAAAGGAAATCGACTGTTTGGCATGGTGCAGCTCTTCTCCACCAGGATTTAGTTTCAGAACTCTGAAATGAATTCTCCGACGTTTCAAGTGCATACTTAGGGCAGGGTGATGGGAGGCCTGGGAAATCGGACTCCATCCTCCCACTGCCCTTCCCATGGCAAAAAGGAAAAAAAAAAAGCGGGGGGGGCGGCGTTCTGCTGCTGGATACCTGCAAAAGGCCACACACGTGTCGAAGTCCCTAGCTGTCGCAACACCGTGGGTTCTTAAAAAAAAAATTGACTTTAAAAAAAAAGAAAGAAAAGAAATTAAGTGGAGTCAGGTTAGCCCTTTTATTTATTTATTTTTTAATGGCAAAGGGCTGACACAAAAGCAAGATAAAAATTAGCATGTTTGAAGTAATCGTCCCGCAGCTTGACATCTGCATAGTAAATTTTAAAGGAAAAAAATGTGTCAGACAGCCATGAGCCGCCTCGCCCTCCCCCTTTCATTAGCTCACTGCCAGGGTGGCACTGCTGAACCTCATTATGGCGAGAGGATTTATGAAGCTGAACCCAATGGCAAAGAAAAGGCATCTGTCAATAATTGTAGGGAGCTGCACTCACAGCTTTGAAATCTCATTAAGTATGCAGTTATCAGGCATAAAGATCAAAAACATTACTCAACTCCGACAGAATCTTATGGAGGAACATTAATTAGCAACAGGCCTACAGTACAAAAAAAAAAAAAAAAAAAAAACCCACAGACTTCCTCTCACACCTGCCCAACCCACAAACCTAAAGCAACACTCCCCCTCCCGCCTGAAAAAAAATAATTCCCAGCATCTGAAACTGATCAAGAACATGAAACAACAGAGACGCACACAGAAAAGGGGAGAGGGAGGGAAGGGGTGGGCGGTGGCAGGGAGGAGGGGAGAGGGAGGGCGGGGAAATTCAGTTGAGAAAGCCTTGGCGGTGAGGAGAGAAAAGGAAGAAGCTGTCAAACTTGAGAAGGATGTCAGTGCGGGCCCTGATTACTGGGGCCTATAGAGTTCTCAGACCTTTTATCATCCTCACCATCAAAACCAGTCTGGGAGTCACTGCCGGGAGGACTGGGGACTGCAGGTTTGCAGCCCAGGCCCAGGGCCCAGACCCCAGGACCCTCTCCTCCAGCCCCTCCTTACCTGGCAGGCAGGAGGCTGCAGGGCCAAGACCCAGGAGGCAGGCCCCGCTTTCCCCAGCCAGTCTGCACCCAGCCAGCTAAAGCTGGCAGCAAGACCCGCCTTCACAGGCTCTGGACACAGGCCAGGGAACCACTGCGTTCATCTTCCATCTCTCAACCACTGTAACACACCTTTTTCTTCCTCCAAAGAGACTGCAGCATCCCCTTCTCACACATGCACCCTCTGTTATTTGATTTCTGTGTGCAATCCCTTACTGAAAAATACTATATAGATGGGGGAAGGCATGTGAAAACTGCCAAGCTGACCCTGAGTCCCGAGGCCTCCAGACCTCTGTAACACTTGGGACAAGGTGCAGCTCATTACGGGTGTCCAGCAGATCCACACACTAGTTTGACTCTAGGATCTCCAGGAAGGTAAAATTAAATGGCAAGTTTCCTGCCCCACCACATCTCTGCAAGATGCATGGGCAAAGAGTAATGTACGTAATGTACATGTGTTTTGGAAGCATCCCACAAGTATTGTGCACTTGGGGTCTCAGGCAAACTTCCCTGATGTCCTGTGGCGGTCTGGATCCAGGGTAGCTGCACAGAGGCCTAGTAGGGTGGGAGTGTGTCTCAAATACCTCTCAGGTTTCAGTCCAACAGGCAACATCAGCCACTCCCGGACATGTCATGCAACAGTGAGGCACCATCTGTAGCCCCTACCCCCATGAAAGGTGTAGGAAAATAATAAAGTAGATATCCTGCATTTTATTTCCTTTATTGCACTGTTACAGAAAGGTGGCCTTCTCTGTTCACCTGCTAGCATGCACTCTCTCTCTCTCTCTCTCTCACACACACACACACACACACACACACACACGGGCACACACACACACGGCACTTCCCACAATCCCACACCATAAGAAAACCTACAGAACAGCTCCTTTGATCTGAATCCTCTGCTAGGATTCTCTTAGCTCCTCATTCACTCCTAGGCCACATTCTTCCCTGGTTCCACGGCTACTCCTTAAGTGTTTACCTCTCTGGTCTACTCGGAAGACAATGGTCACCTTTTCATAATTAGCCACATCTTTAAGAAAATGGACATTAAGATTCCTAGGCAACCAGCCTGGAGATCCCTCCAAACCAAGGCCCATCTTTTCCAATAAATGCCTCTCCTTTAGAATATCAATGAACACAGCTCGAATAAACTGTCACCTATGACCAAAAATAGTCAGGAACACTTGTCTATAAACCAGACTTGATGAGAAGGCATTTTAGCAGGAGTATTACAATAAGGTGTTTACATTTTTTATGTGCTTACCATATTACCTTTATTATGTGTAACATCAAAGTGATTATCGCAATTACATCTAACAGAATTAATTACAGAACTTCGCATCATTCCAGGATACATAATGCATTAGAGGTAAGCCAAAGAAAGAAAACATCTTGATTGTAGTAACTATTGTTGGGGTGTATTTTCTCTAGCAGCAATGCCACACCAACGGCAGCTTTCAGAGCAATGGAAACTGAGGGGTTTAACAGGGAAAAAGCTATATTCTCTTAAAATTGAACTCATGCTTTTTGCTTAATAGTACGTTGGTGATAGTGGACATATAAAATCAATTTAATTTTTTAAGTGTAAATCTTTAAAAGGTGCTGGTTAATCCACCCAACCAATGTTAGTACATAAAGGAGAAAGCACATGGGTGAAAGACTTACAAGTCTTTACGTATGCAAAATAAATTCACTCAAGGCTTCATTAATATTAATTTAAATTCAAAACCCATTTACATTAAATTGTTCATTAAAAATTGCCTATTTTATGCAACATGCATTTCTCAAAGAACTCAGAGGAAACTGAATACATAGGACTAGATTTAATGATGGGAATGGAAAATCAAAAGTAAATGAATTGGAGTCATTTCACGTATATTACCAAACAGTCCTTTGCTTTCCATTAAGGATGGGTTCCACTTTGGGAAACAAATATATATTCTGAATATTGTGTTTTCCACTGCTATAAACTTGTAAACATGACCTTCTGGCCTACCACAGAGGAAAAAGAAGAAAAACAAGAGAAACTAGTGGAAGGGAAAGGGCAGCCAATCCAAAACTGGGCTTGGAATAAAACAGGGATGGTTTGCCTTCAGATCTCACCTGGATTCACAGTGCATTGCGAGTTAGGCTCGCGTTTTTAAAAATGTACGTAAGTTAGCATCTGCCAGTGCCCATCTTGATCTAGAACTAACAGTGTCTTTTTCCCCTACACTCTACCCTTTACAATCCTTTATTCTCTTAGCCAGGTGACCAGGAATGTGATGACAAGGAGTTAGTAAGTTCCTTGTGCCCTCCCTCCTGACAACAATCTGAACTTACCCTGTTTCCCCAACAGCTGTTCTGGATGAAGAAAACACAATCATAATTAATAACATGTGTCCTGACAGTATGAATTAATAATTTATCACTCAGCCCAAACAAATTTAAATTATTCTTCAAGAGCCACACCTTTGCATATTTGAGAAAATAAGGTAAGGAGATGGTTAAAATGTCCAGGTAACGTGACCTTCGGTGAACTACTCATCCCCACCCCCCCGACTGTATGTCTTGGACTATTCTTGTTGAAATGCTAAAATAATTTACAGAATTGAAAGTAATTAAACCCAAGAATCTAAATGCTGATCAAACTAAGTGCATGTGCTAGAAATGTCTTCTTTTTTAAATGGGGCTTATAAAATATTCAATATTTGGTCAAGGACACTATGTAATCTTTCTAATAAAGATTCCTAAACCTAGAGTATGACAGTTGTTCAGGCAAGTGGTCATAAGAAGATTATGTTCTATTACTGTCTTTTTTTTTTTTTTTTTTTTTTACTTCCGAAAATGCATAGCATTATTCTGGTCACAAACAGTGACCTGAATTTTTAAGTCCATTTCTAAGCGTAAATTTCTACAAATGGTGAAAAATTAAGAAAAGCTACCAAGTCTATGTCTCCAGTCCTTACAATGCAGGTTTGTGTGTTTTTTTTTTTTTAAAGAAAATCCAGAAACAGGGGAAAAATATTGATAGCCATTGTTTAGTGGGATTTAAAAATTTAATGACTAACTGCAAATACTGGAAACTGGAATTAATCTGTCTGGATTTTTTTAAAAAGGCTTACAGACATTTAAATGCATGTATCGGGACACTTTATCAACCTAACATAAAATTGTCATCTTATCTTATTATATGACTATTTTATGCATGTGTCAAAGAATTTAAAAATGACTGCCTGTCTATTGAGTCTAATTACAACTGCACATTATCTGTCTGGATGTACCAGTCCATATCATTGTTACTAAATACAATATATTGTATTCACCTTTCATTTGTAACTTCAGACAGAGAAACCACAATTTAGAGCATAACTAAAACACAGACACACACACACACACACACACACACACACACACACAGTGAACACCTGCAAGGGTTTGGGATATGGGATACCACTGTTCCCTTCTGTCCTTTTCCCCTCCGTGGGCTTTGAGGGTGATGCTACAGGGGTGTGATAAAGCAGCTGATTTGAAAGATCCATCTACCTACCTGAGCTGGACACTAACACAGAAGGGTAGACACACACACCCTACTTTATTTCATTTATATTAATTTTTCTTACAACATGACCAAAGCTATTTTTACCCTCTGCCCAGTGACAGGCAGGGATGAAAATGGGGCAGGAGGAAAGCCTTACAAACTGCACTTGGGATAACTGTGAACTGCTGCCACTCTTGGATTAAACATGGCTGTGTGCACCAGGACCGGGCACTTCCGAATCCTTTCCTCTCTGCCTCCCCGCCTGCCTGCCTGCCTGCCTGCCTGCCGCAGCCCTGGCCCCAGCCTGACTCTGGCAGGACACGTGTAAAAGAGAAAGCACCACAAGAGGTCCAGGCACTGTGCCTTCAAGAAGGTAGATCCTTTCTCTTTCCAGAAATCCCAGGAGTGGAGGGCGGGGGTAAAGGAATGGTTTTAATTCTCTCAACTCACCTGGGTTTCACGGCATTTCCCACGGCCCTGAGCAGTCACCTTTCATTCTAATCACTTGACAAAACAATCTTTAGCAAAAAGAGGGGAAAAGGCAGACGTGTGAGGCAATTTAGGGAATCGCTGCTGAGGCATCAGTTATTGACTATCTGGCTCCTGTTTATGAGCGCGCTCAAGGCAAAACTGAGAACAAAATGACAACATCAACAGCTCACAATCAAGTGTGGCCCTGGAGAGCACTGAAGCCCTAACTGACAGCTGTCAAGATAATGGGGGCACCGCAGCTGATTCTGGAAGGTTCTCTTCCCCACGTGGACATCCAAGGGAATAGCCTTGCCTCCCACCTCCTTTGTTTTTCTCCTTCGTCTTCTTGGTTTTCCTTTTTAGAATTTGCATTGTTGCTCTCATTTCGTAGGAAATGGGGGAAGAAAAAAATCATAGAACAGTCAAAACCAGTCGCTCTGCCACCTTGCTACAGAGTAGAATACCTGTCCAAGGAGAAATACATGGCAGGTATGAGAGGAAATAAATTCCCAAAGCTAAGGCCGAAATGCCCTTCTGAATGCTCCACGTGCTTCCAAGAGAGAAGGGAAAACTCCTTCCCGGAGCTGCCCGATGTGTGGACCAGACTTAGGAAGGTGTCATCTGGACACCACCAGGTGGGCCACCTCTTAGGCATGCCCATGTCTACTGGCAACATGGAACCCCGTCTGCCTATTCCAGGGGGATCCACAGTGTTCTGTGGCACCAGCAGACCCTAGGGGGTCCAAGTCACTTTCACAAAAGTCAAGATGCTTAAAGATTTACCCTCGCCTTGTTTTTACCACCTAAGAACTCCATGGAACATTACCCCCTTTCAAAGAATATAGCTCGCTGGCAAATTGTGGTTCGATGGTTTCTTTTTTTTTTTTTTTGGTTTTTTTTTTTTTTTGGAAGCATAAGAAATGGTCTTTTATGATTTCACATTTGCCTCCAGAAAATTAATATAAGTAAATAAAATATCTGCTATTAAGTATTACACTAAATTTTTCTGGCATTTTCAGAAATGTTTTTTAAAAATCACTCTGAACAGGAGAAAGTCATGCTTTAAGCAAGGGATAATGGTCATTTTGCCTGAAGGACACTGTCCTTCCCTAACCCCACTCCTCTGAGCTTCTAAACGCAGCAACATCTGTCCAGCACAAACGCACAGCCCCTGGAAATTACAGGTCTCAAGGAAGCAAACTCTCACCCAGGTTTCTCTTTGGCAGGTAAAGAAACCTCTTTCTCTTTGAGAAAAGACACTAAGCCATACACAGTTTCTATCAAAACACCAAAAAATCCTAAAGTACAGAAATATGTATTTGCAGGGATTCTTGGAGCCTGCTTCGGCCTTCGGGAAAGCAATGATACATTGGCCTAGATATGAAGACCGTGTGTACCTGTGTGCCACGTCTGCTCGCCCTACCCAGCTCTTGGCCTTTTGTGGTTGTTATTCTACCCCAGACCATTAAAAGGGCCCTAATTCCTATGACATGATTATCCAGGTACCAAAGCCCATTTGTCACCTGCAGCAGAAAATTGAGTTAATGCACAACTAAAGGCAGCCAGGACTGTGTAATATCAACTTGATTACATCAAACTAGCTGCAAACCTAATTCTGCTGGATGACACTGCGTCGAGCTTGTCATCTCCAATCATTAAAGCTGTCAGGAATCCATCAGGTTTACAGCTAATTAGGTGAACACTAATGAAGCTGGCAAAACAACTTTTCTTTTTTTATGGCTGAGCGGACCTTTCAGTTTGGAGGGGAAAAAAAATTCTCGAGTATTCTCAAGGTTGCTGGGGACTGGATTTCCAGTTACCAATCAGCAGACATCTTTCTTTTCCCCACTCTCTCTATCAGTACAAAGCAATCAATTTGTCATCACTCCCAGTATGCCACAAAAGCTGGCATGAGCCTTATAACTTGCAGCTGGGAGAACTAAAAAAGAGGAGAAACAAAAATGGGAAGTTTCTTGTCCATCCAAACAAACAAACCACCCCCCCAAAAAAAACCTCTGTGCATACTTATCACCAGCCTAAATGTGGAGTTTTTTTTTTTTCTCCACTCTTCTTAAATAAGTAGCTCTTCAGTCAGCCTCCACCCCCTCCTCCACATGTCCATTAGGCAGAGGCATTCTGATAAAGTAAATCCAAAACCCGAGTATGGGAAAGAAATAAAGCACTCATGCTGCCAGCTTCTGATTGACCATTAAGCTATTGATGAATGTGCCTGTCAGGAGAGAGACAATTAAATCAAATATGAAACAAAGTCGTTTTGACGGGTCATTTTGATAGAGCAAAACCATTCTTCCATCTCCTATTAGTCCTGCAGTCAAGTTTTTTATATAATGAATTTTTCTTAACTGACCTGAGATTTCCTGGCTGGCTTTCTTTTAAAAAAAAAAAAGTGCAGAAAGGTTAGTGAACAGGTTGCTCTAAAAATAAGTAAATAAATAAATAAATAAAGCCAACAGCAGGTTCCCTCCTCCTCTGATACTTCTCTGGAGGAAGCTATCAAATACGAGTCTCAGATTGGCAGGGTGCAACCGAAGAGATGAACTAGAGAGAGAGTTCTGAACCAAATGTAAAGATGTAATCACATATGGTTCATTGGATGGAGGCACACACATACCTTAAAATGTGTATCCAAAAAGGAAAGAAAAAAAAAATTTCAAAGACTGGAAGAAGCCCAAGACATTCCTACTACTCAACTTTGTGAAGGATTCCTCCAAAGTTTCAGAGTTTATTTTGGGTAGATAAGCTCACTGCTTGAGCCTGGAATTTAAAGTAGAAGGTGGGACGGGCAAGAAGCAAGCTCCAGGAGGTTAACTAGGGAGGCGGCAAGCTCCCTACAATCACTCCTGGAATTTTCAAACTTTCTAAATTTGGGCAACACCGAGGACAGAGAGCAAAACCTGCATCCTAAGCCCCAAACCAACCCTGTTTTCTTCTGAGATTTTCTGAAGACACTGGCAGGCAAGCACATTTCTGGGAGAAAAGAGAATTATCATTCCTTCTCTGTGACCCCGTGTAAGGGGTCTGGAGTGTAGAGTGCAGCCAACGTGTGAGGTCCCCTGGCAGTGCTGGCTGGCATGATGGAAATTATGGGCACTCAGGGCAACTCAGGGCACCATGGGTACAACGCCTTCCTCCAAGATGGGCATCAGCCAATGCCCTGACCCTACTCTCTGCCGTTCCCTCTAACATCAAAAGAGAAGTAAAAGAAAGGAAGAGAAAAGAAAAGAAAGGAAGCCCCACTTAACCCTCCCCTTCAGGGAGCATCTGAACCTCTGCACATCTGAGTGTTACTCATATCAAAATACATCACGTCCATATGTGGTCCTCTCGGCAATCCGCCCCAAATCCCAAAGTTGCACTGACAGGGCCCTCCTGACGTCACAGAGCTTGGCCTCACTATTCCAAGTGATTTATTGATGTTTATTGGGAATGAATAGATCAAAGGCAGCAGCATGACGGGCGATCAATCAGTCATCAAATCAAGGATGGCAACGGGCCAGAAACCCTTCTTCCAGGCAACATGCCCCCAACCGACATTATTGCAAAATAATGTTATGTGTGTGGTTTTTGTTTTGTTTTCAATGATGCGTTTTCCAGAAAAGAAAAGAAAAAAAATCGGCTCAGTCTTAACAGGAGTTGACACTCCCGGTTGAAGAAGAAAAAAAAAAAATGAGGAACAAAAAAGTACTCAGACACGTCCCAGAACTAAGTGCTATGCGGAGATGAGGGTGGGAGCAGCAGTACAAGGAGGGGGTGGGGGCAAGGAAACACAAACAGGGGAGAAGGAAAGGCCAGCATCTAACATGGACTTGACAGTCATCTGACAATACCCAGACCCTGTGCGCTCCGGGTCCACCGCTGTGCCCAGTTTGGGCCCAAGAAATGAGGAATCAATCGTATTAGTAGTACTAAGGTGGCCGAGGGGACCGGCTCGCTCACTCGTTCGCGCTCCCTGGCTCGGCGGACACCGGGCAGTCCCCAGCCGGTCGGCCGCTCGGAGAACGCGAAAGGTGTCCCGGGGAACTCAGGTGACCCCGCCCGCCCCCCACAGAAAGAGCCAGACCGGGGTTGCTTCCCATCCCCTCTGTAGCCGGAGAACCGAGGAGGCAGGGACCCGGCGCGGCTCAGCGCGCTCCGCGAGTGGCTCCCCAAGTGGGTGCGAGAGGGAAGAGGGCAGAGCGCGGCGGGGCGTCCGGGGGGCGCCCGGTACCCGAGGCGGGCGCACGCACCCGAACAGGAGAGCGGCGCCCGGAGTTACTCAGTGCGGGCAGAGGAGCGGGGCGAGGAGCGGGGTCGCGTCCGCTGGAGGCGCGGGGCGAGCGGAGGAAGAAGAGGAGGAGAGCAGAAGGAAGGGGAAGCGGCTCGTACCTGCTGCGCGCCGGGGCGCCTGCTGCTTCCTCCTCGGCATGATGCTTCTCCGGCGACTGCCACTGCCGCCGCCGCCGCCGCCGCCGCCGCCGCTGCCGGGCTGAGGACAGGGAGGGAGGGGCGGCTGGCCCGCGGGGGGGCGAGGCGGGCCTGCTCTCAGCCTCCCCCCCGGAGAGCGGCCGCCCGCAGGATGCTGCTGCGCCCAGGCTCTCCGCGTCCCCCCCGCGCCGCGCTCCGCCGCGAACCCCGAACGTGCGGAGGGAAGAAGGAGGGCGGGCGAGGGAGGCTCGGGGAGGGAGGAGCACGGGGGGGAGGAGGAGGCAGAGAAGGAGGAGGTGGAGGAGGAGGAGGAGGACCGCGCTGCCGGCGGAATGGGAAGTTTGACAAATCGCTCCAGAGGCCGGAGGAGGAGGAGGGGGCGGGGAGGAGCGGCGGCCCTGCCCCCCCCCGCCCCGTCCCCAGACGAGGTGCGCGGGGTTCGGGGCTGGGGGGCGGGGAGAGGGGGAGAGGGCGGGCAGAAGGGTGGGAGGAGGAGCGCGGGAGCGGCCCGGACCGGTACTGCCCCGGCCCCCGCCTCCAGGCCGGGGGTCACGGCATCCGGGGGGACGCGCAGCCGCCGCCGCGGCCCGGGGCTCGGCGGTCCAGTCTTCTGCCCGTGGCGCGGCTGGAGCGGCGGCGTCGGCAACAGGCAAGCTTAAAGGAAAAGGAGATGATCGTGTCAATCGCCCGCGGGGGCGCCGCGCCCCCGCCCCCGGCCCCAGGCCCGCCTGGGACCCCCGCCCCGCCAGCGAAAGGGGTGCCACCCCTCCGCCTCCGCCCCGTGCGCACACGCAGGGGCGCCGCGCCCGCCCCGCCGAGCCCGTCCCGGGGCGCTCGTTACCCCCCCACCCCATTCCCACCCAGCGTTCGTCCCCAGCTGCCCCGCCCGGCCCGCACTCCTCTCCACCCGCCGACTCCGGAGCCCCCAGCGCGGTCCCCTGGCCGGGGCTGGCGCCCCCGGGGATGCCAGAGCCCACGGGCGGACCCCTCCAGGGAGGAGGCGGGCGCGGGCCGGGGCGGGTGGGGGCATCCCTCAGACCCCGCGCCACCCAGCTCCTCCCCCAGGACCCGCCGTAGCCACTTCCCCCAATTTTTTTTTCCCCGGACAAACTTTCCTGGGCCCGTCCCGGGGGTCGATGTGGGAGGGGGTTCTTTCAAGTTTCCTCTCCTGACTTTGGGATGATCAGGGTCCCTCAACCCCGCCCCTCGCCCCCGGGAGCCGGGCCGCGCCCCCCATCCACAGCGCGGGCCGATCTTAGGGCGGGACGGGGGCGGGAGAAGGAAACCCGGCTCCCCTGCCCATCCCCCGCCCGGGGCTCCCCCGAGAGCCTAGGGGGCCGCCGCGCCGTGTTCCGCGCCCGGCCTGCCGGCGCTGCTGGACTAGAGGGATTGATTATTGATTGGTGATCGGGGTCGCTGAGGCTCCGGGCGGGCCCGGCCGGCGGGCCGCGACGAGGAGAAGCTGGCGGGGCGGCGTGGGCGGCAGGGCGACGCGGGCTCACTTACAGGCGGCGGTGAGGGCGCGGGTGGGCCGGAGCTCATGCGGGCGACCCCCGGGCGGCGGCGGCGGAGCGGGAGCCGGAGCCCGAGCGGCGCGGGCGGCGGCGCATCGATGCGCTGCGGGCTCGATTGCGTCTCCCTGGGCCAGCTCTCAGGCCGGGAATGGGGCGGCCGCGACGGGGACGGCTCCGGGCGCTGCCGGGCGGCGGCGGCTGGAGCGCGGGGGCGGCCTCCGGGCCCACTGTCCCCGAGGCGGCCCTGCGCCCGGGCGCGCTGGCTGGGGCTCTGGCGCTCTCGCGGGCCCCGAGGCCGACAGTCCCGGCGAGGGCGGGCGCCGTGCGCTCCGGCACCGGCTGCCTGAGCGCTCCTGAGCAGCAAACCCCAGACTTCTTCCTCCTCCTCTCCTTCCTTTCTTACCCCCACTTATCTTTTTTCTTTTTTTAGTCTCTTTCTCCCTCTTTTTCTGCCCTGTGTCCTTTTTATTTTTTCTCTACGACTGTTTTTGCAAGTTTGTTTTAAAAGTTTACAGCATGCTTTCTTTTCTTTTAGACCGGGAGACAGTGATCTCACCCACACGGTAAGATCAAAAGTCTCCGCTCGCCCAGCCTGCGGGCTTGGGCTGGGTCCAGAAGTCTCCCAGGATGCAGATGCGCCGCCGCTGGCCTCCCCGGCTATAAAGCCGCCTCCAGCGCCTTTCCGCCCGCAGGAGCGCTCGGAGTTGTGGGGTGCGGACCCCAGGCGGGGCAGGGAGTCCGAAGCGGGCTGTGGCGGGGCTCTGGGGCTGGCGGACTCGGGGGCTGAGGCGCCGTGCGCGTTGGGTGCCCGTGGCCGCAGAGGCCAGAACCGCTACTCCTCCAGGCCCGGGAGACGCGGCCGTGGAGCGTGAAACGCTTCTTGCAAGCGAGGAAACGGTGAGTTGGCCGACACCGCCGGCGGCCTCACCATTCTGGTGGCCGCGCTAAGCTCCTGTCGCCTGGAGGCGGGTTGCGCCGCACGGGGTCAGCTCCCGCCGGCTCCTCG
Organism: Nomascus leucogenys; assembly: GCF_006542625.1. Lineage (NCBI taxonomy): Eukaryota > Metazoa > Chordata > Mammalia > Primates > Hylobatidae > Nomascus > Nomascus leucogenys. The sequence continues at coordinate 45,542,692 of NC_044390.1, read as the reverse complement.
CTCACCTTCGAAGCGCCCACTTAGGCGCGCCCGGTGCGGCGTGTGCACAGCGCGGGGCGCCGCACACGGAAGCGTGGAGTTCTCCCTGGTCTTGCTTTTCTCCTCCTTTCCATCCCCTCGCTGTTCTTGCAAACCTCTGTTCCATCGGCCCCCTCCCCCTGCGGGCCGCGGCCTGAACTCGGGTCTCCGCGTAGCCGGCCGCCGCTGCTTGGTCGCTGCCTGGCTCTCCCCCGCTCAGGCGCCGAGCGCTGTGCGATCCGCCCTAACATCTGTCCGTCCAACCATTGGCGCATCCATCAGTGTCAATGGGCTGCACATTGCAGCGACAGCCCGCCACGCACAACACGGGCTATGCGGAGTGCACGCCGCAACCATACTGCCAAGTCGGGACACCCAAAAAGGCCCCCGGCCTGGCTTGGCACAGCCTGAATCCCTAATCTGTGTTCTTTCAGCCACATGTACCCACCCCCACTTAATATCTGGACCCCCAAACATGAATAGTTTTGCAGGCCATTCTAAGGATGGAATTGAAGGAAGAAGGGCAGTGTCGCCCAAGTCATTATTTTCCACCAGGTTTTCTCTGCCCTTCTGTGGGTTGGGTGTGGCTATGAGAGAAGGAAGGGAGACTTCCCAAATCCGCACCAAGCACACTGCAGATCCAGAAGCTACCTGGATCCAAGGGCTTAAACCCCCTTCACCTGGGCCTAGGATGTGTTGTCGAGGTCGCTGGGCAGGTTTTAGCCAGGAGGTCTCGCGCTAAAACTTTTTGGCCCCGCCTGGCTGCTGCGTGACATGGCCTGATGGAGAGGAGCTGGAGAGCGGAGGAAAACGTTGATCCCAGTGAGAACTAAGGGCCAGATTTAGGGAGAAATAGTGTTTGGATGGCAGTAAGTCTGTAATTCACATGTTGTTTACAAAGGGAGAAAGGGCAGGGCTGTAGGTTTGAGAAGCCGGAGGTTTGCGCGGAGTTCCCTGTGCCCGTTTCCCGAGAGTGCCGCTCTCGGCTGTGGTTGTTTGTTCTACCTGATTTTGCCTCTTGCCTTCAACTCTCCCATAACCCCTCCCCAAATGTCCAGAGGGCAAACATATGCGCATACCTCCCTGATCAATCCAGCCAGACCAAAGGGCCTTCCCTCTCCTCCCCCTAAGAACTTAATGGGAAGAGTGTACGGGGTACCTACTCTTGGGACATCTGCAGGGCGGCTGTACCAGGCATTTTACCTGACTTTATTCTCACCGCAAAGATTTCTGTCTCGATACCTGGTGCCCCCTCAGAGTCCACTACACAAACGGGTAAAATCCCGCGCGGCTATTCATTTCGCCATTCGCGAGTAAGAAGGGGAAAAGGAGCCGCTTCTAGGAGAGCACTGAGGTATGCTCGGTTCGGTTCCCGAGGAGGCCAGAAGCGGCCGCGGCGGCGCGGGCTGGAGCTCCCTCCTGCAGGGAGACACCGCGCTCTAGGGTTCGGGCTTCGCCGCCCACATCCAGTGGTCGAACTGTTTTCACGCTAGACTAGAGGGCGGAAAAGTCTGCGCCCGCGGAGAAGCTAGAATTCTGTAGAATGTACACTGTGTAGAAATCTTTTCACCCCACTCTTCAGAGTTGCAGATTATCTTTGAAAAACAACAGGCTCTGGCCCTGCAAGCGCCTGGTAACTTCTACCCGCCTGAGTCACTCTGAAAAGTAAGCCCCTAGGCCAGTGAGATATCCCCACCTTTGGGAGGTGCCACATTTCCGGGAACATTAAAAAAAAAACCCTAAAAATAGAAGGAGGAAAAATGAGCAAAGGCGGTGGGACGACTCACCGAAACATCGAGGTGCAAATGTCCATAGGAGAAACTGGCACTCGCATGGCAGCCAGGTGGCTCACCCAACAGCTGGGTGGTAACCTTGTGATCACCAAACATCCCCCAGGGCCATGAAGGCAGTGCTGACCCCCACGATTGCACCTCAGGCCCAGTGGAATCCTGCTCCTCCTCCATAGCGGTGCTATGTAATCAGTAGAAAATCAGTAAAAAAGCTCCCAAATGAAGCTGCTTCAGGTCAGGGGTTAGAAATCTGCCTCCGACCTTTTGAACTCAAGGAAATTGGGACACCTGTCCCCAAGGCTACCTGTGCCCCACCCCAGGATCATTCATGACCTTAGCTACCGGGAGCCCCACCCGGATAAGTTTTTAAAAGAGAGAAAGAAAAAAGTCACATGCAGGCGTGGCTAGGAACAGGTGTGTGCTGTGGGGACCGGCACTTGTCTGGCAACACACCACACAGAGTCACGAAGTCTGTGCCAGAAAGGAGTAGCCAGGCCACCGCCGGGAGGCAGCCGAGGTTGTGTTTGAGGTGGCGATTGAGGGCAGTAGGTGACAGCTCGACCCAAAGAAGGCCAAGTCCTGGCCTTATCTGGGGTGGCCACTGAGGGAAAAGACTTAAGGGAAAGAAGGTGTCCTCAAAGCTACCATTACAAGATGAGAAGCTAGAGCGGGCTCCGGTCCCAGGCACCCAGGGCCTAAGCCTTGATCTTGGAGAGTGGTTCTGGGAGGGAGGCTTGGGCCACCTGGAGGGACTGGGCACGCTGAGTAGTACCCTCTGGGAGCCTGTACCCCGTTTCAAAGTGTGAGGGCATTTGCCCAGAGTGTAGGCTTTTAGGGAGCCCAGGGCTGGGCAGCACCAGGGGAGAGAGGCACCAGGTGGGTGCCCTCCTGCCTGCACTCACCTGGAATGCTGGCATATGGGTTTTTTGCCTTCCTCACGCCACCCCACACCACATTCTGGGCTAGGCAGTGTCGAGGAGGTGCCCTGGGTGCAGGGAAGCTTGCCACCTGCACACCTCAACCAGGAATTGGGCCCCGGAATCTCAGCCCCTGCCCAAGCAGGAAGGATAGGGACCCTGGCCCTCCCCAAGTGGTAAATTGTTTGCTAAAAGTGCATTTACACAGCGGCGAAGTTTGTTTCTCTTTTTCCAGTAGCTTTGTTTTAACGAACCAGATGTTTTGTCTGTAAGTTCTCCCAAGAACTTTTACAGTTTTGACGTGAAATAAACCTTCAAAAATCGGAAGAGTATATTAATACCACTTCTGTGGGGCCTGGGGAGAGCTGAGTCAGGTGTGCCTGGATGGAAGCTGGGGGTGGGAGTATAATCTTTGGAGAGAAGTAGGGGGCTTCTCTTGGCCCAAGGTCAAGAATTGGTTTGGGGGAGGTGAAGTGCCTCCCCGACTCCCAAAACAGGCACACACACACACATGCGTTGTCACTCCAGAGTACGAACTCCCAGCCCTCCTCCAACCAGGCATAGCTTGCTACATCGTAAATTTCTTGTGGCTTGGGGCACAGAGATGTGGCTCAACTTTGCAGACTGTGTCCACTGCATGCTGCTGCTGTTTTCCACGAGGACCGCCTGACTAAAAGGCAAAGGGGCCGTCGATCTTCTTCCCGGGGCAGTTTTGATGCCTGAGTGTGTGGGGCCGGGGCCAGGGCAGAGCAGGGTGGAAGCTGGTGCCCCTGCCTGGCCCGCCCTTAACTCCTGGACACAACTAGATTCGGGAGAACTTGGGGTGGAAGCCGACCTGGTCTAGGAAGCCACAGCCTGCAGGTCCCCCTCTCCAGTGCCTCATTTTTTCCGATTTAGGATTTCCAGGCAGTTATAAACACCTTAAAAAAAAAAAAAAAGACCCACTTAACAATACACCTAAAAGAGGGAGGGAGGGAAGGATGGAGTACAGTTATCACAGGCGTGCAGGGAGAGGGAAACAAGGTCTGCCTAGAAACCCACCGTGTGAGTCATAGCGGCCACTTTCTCGGGTTTCCCAAGACAGGAGATGAGGATTTTCTACTCCCTCCCCTCTCCCCAAGCTTTCCAGTGCTCTGAGTCTCGCATCTTCAGATACCTCTTTCTTCCTTCATTCTCTTTCGTTCAATCATCTACGGAACTTTCAAAAACTTTTTTTTAGGAGAGCGAAGATTAAATAAAGAAAATAAAACGTCTTTGTATTTCAGTCTAAGGAGGACAGATGCACATTAAACTCAGTTTGGAGCGCTTAACTCCAGGCGAAATGCCCTTTCATCAAATCCCACGCGTCGACTTGGGTTGCGCTGGGAATTTCACGAATTCCTCGCTGCAGCGTGGCGTGGTTTACCCCCACCCCCACCCCACTTTGGGTGAAATGGATTTTTGGAAACAATTTAAGCAGAGCTAAAAATAAGGGGAGGGGAAAACCCTACACTAGAGATAGCTGCAGCCACCTAGGGGCTCACCCCTGGCCGGGAGCGAGCAGCTATTTGCTAGTTGTAGCTCAAGGGTGCCCAACTCTTCCCATGTGGTTGCGCCAGCTGCCCCGCACTGCAGGTATCTGAATCATTACGTGGGCAACCCGATGCGGCTCTGAACCCCGGCTCTTTGAATGCTGGAATCCTGAAGGAGGAGGAGGTCCCAGAAATCAAACCACCAGGTCTTAGCCGACCAGACAGCCCAGCTTTCTGAGGCTGGTGACCTCATTAACTGGCCAGGGAATTTGCAAGACCAGGAAGAATCTCGTTTCCCATTTCTTCTTTCCTACATTGCTTTTCTCCTCTGTCTTCAACGTTAGGGTTTTGTGTTTGTCCCTAAATTTACAATTTACAAACGGGGAAGACAGAGCCTAAGTTTCAGCAGGGCAGACACAAAAGAGAGGGACAACACTCTGGGGGTCTCATTCTTTCACGTTTTTGTTTCTTGAAATTTGATGGATATCACCTGTAGTTCGGCAATAGGAGGGCCAGGGTGACTGGGGACATGGTGGCCCGAAGGGTTAGATGATATGGCATGCAGGTAGTCTCTGATCTCCAGGGCTTTGATAACACCAAGATTTTCCTCTTTTGCAGAGCAGTCCTAAATTCTGCCTTCTCCCTTTTCTGCCGCCTCTTCTCTTTTCCCCATCTCTTTCTTCGTTTGTTTTTCTGTTTTCTTTTTGTGCCTCTCTCTTCCAGCAGTCCCTCCTCCACCTTTATAAGACTTCTCAAAGGTTATTGATTTAAGGTCTACCAAGTGCTAGTCCCAAACAGGTCCAGTCCTTTTCCCTGTGGCAAGACGGAGGCTGTTACCGCGTACAAATAGTGAGGGAACAAAGTAGTTTGGAGTTTTTTGCAGCTTTTTTAGGTGGGGGAAAGGGAGGGAGGTCAGAAATAGGTTGACACTTGGTTTGAAATAAAAGAACATGTTAAGAAGTTTCGAAGCTGCCAATAAAACCCTTTAAGTGGCTTGTGATTCAGTGCCTGGAGTTGCGGGGATGGCATTGGTAAATGACTCTAATGCCCAAAGAAAAATATTACAAATGCCGCTGTCTCGGCCACCAATCGGGCGCCGCTCTCCTGCGCGGGCGATGGCTCCTCTCTGGCGCGGAGGGCACCTACATTTGCATGATAAATTGACCAGACTGGCGGCAGCCAATGAAATATTCAAATTAGGCCGGGTGGCGGTAGTAGGGGTGGAGTCCCTGGGGCTGCTCCTTGGCGCGGCGGCAGGAGCGGGTGCTACCACCTCTCCGTCAGCGCCCTCTGGAGGCGGGACAGCGCGGGCGGCCGCTCTGACCCAAAAGACGAGATGGGGGGTTGGGGGTTTGGGATGCAGGGGGGTTTGGGAGGGGTGATGGTGGGGTCCGGGTGGTGCTTCGCGGCCCCAGGAGGCTTTCCGGCTGGCCTCGTGGACTAGGGGTACAGTAGGGTCTCGGCATGCCTCTTGCCCTTAAAAGTGTTGATGGATTGCAGAAGTGGATGGTGACCCCAAGGAGGGGTTTCAGAAAGGCTCCAGCCTCCTTCACCCAACCACCTTCTCTAGGTTCCCCTAACAAACCCAGCACTTAAGTTAAAATCGTGTATTTGCTCTTGTTGACTTAGCTTTAAGACAAGATTCTTGCCCACCGCACACCACATGGCCAGCTTTCCCAAAGGCCCTCTGATAATGAAATGATGGAGCAGATATATCAAACTTTCCATCTTGCCCTGAGCCAACGACCCTGCACCCTCACAGGCCAGGGCACTCTGGAGGGCACCCTGCCTGGAGCCCCAAACCTTGGCTAAGCTGTGGGAGCCTAGGCAGGGGCAGGCAGTGCCTGGAGGCTGGCTTCAGACAGCAGAACTTCTCACCTGGGAAAATGCTTTCTGGAAGAAGCACCCAGGCCTCAAGGCAGCCCCAGTGAGAGGGCAAAAAGGGATATACATAAGCCATAAGGCGCTGGCCATGGTTAGGTGCTCAGCCAGGAAGATAGGGCAGATTCATATGGGGGAGATTGGCTTGGTGATGAGACCACTTCTGACTCCACCAGAATCAGGCCCAGCTCTTCCTGGAGGTCCTGACTCAACGGGGACTTTTGCGTGGGAGCCAAAGAACAGTGGATGTCTCTTGTCCGCTGATCATCACTTCCCTTCCCCCACCCCATATTCCATCCCATGCCAGATCCCTAGGCTGTGCCTGTTAGAGCTATTGGAGCACCACACGAACTTGCCTTTAAAGCAGAATTTTTAGAAGTGCAGTTGCCTTTCTTTACTCTGCTGTGGGATGCTGAACACCTTGTTCTTTCTCCATCTCAGCAGGGCTTCGAGTTGGTTCCTAGCTGTCTCTGGGAATGCTCGATCCCCATCTCTGTTCCCAGCCAAAAGGGTCTGCAGGAGGTGGTCTGCACTCCAGCCAGCAGCCCTCTCAGTACCTCTTCCCCAGACATAGTCAAAGCAAGTCATTCATCTGCAGCCAGTCTCACCCGCCCATTCATCAAGGAGAACCTGGGGATATGACCACTCAGAACCTGGCCCAGGCTGGCTCACTAACTGTATGTAAATACACACAGCAGAAAGAGTAGGTGCTGAACACACATTTGGGAGAGAGTGAATTTTGACTCTCAATCACCTTATACATATTATCAATAGTTTCAAAGTATGTTGCCCAAAGGATGTTAATTCCTAAGAAGGCTTTTGTATCGTTTGGAGTTTTGAGGAGTGTGTTGGCTGAAGAGAAGAGGGTCTGGCCCCAGGCTTGATGGGAATGCATGGGGTAAACAGCTGGTGACAGAGGTACAAAACAGGCCTCTCTACTTTCTAAGAGAATCTTCCATCCTGGCTGGTTTTAGGACCTGGGTTGGGGTTCCCATCAGGAGGAGGCCTAAGGAAGGAGTAGGCCCCTTCCTAGATGGCTGATTCTACTTATACGACAGGGCAGGGAAACCTGTCTTGGAAGCCCGGGAACCCTCCTTCCTCCTCCCCATCCTCAGGCCTCACCTGAGACTTGCAAATGGACCAGAGTCTTCCTCCAACAGTGAAATTTGTTAAAGAGTCACTCCTGTCTAGAATGTGCAGAAATGCAAGCCTCTCTCTTTCTCTCTCTCTCTCTTTCTCCACCTTGAGGATGCTGTATTTAGAGCCCATATAGGGACAAGAAGGTAGGCAGTGAAAGCAGGAAAAAAGTAGAAGGCTGGCTGTCATCCAGCCCTGCATCCAGTCCTATCTCAGCTGAACTATGCACGATGAATGAGGAAGTAAATGACAGGTGAAGGACCAAGAGAGTGAAGCTAGTCAGTTTATCTGAGGAGTTAGGTATCAGTGAGTAACTGTAAGGATCACACCCACAGTGGGTGTGCCCCGCAGATGAATATATGTGCAGCAAGCGGTACCTTGCAGGGGAATGCAAGCTCCAACTGTGGTGATGAGCCTCTGGCCCGTAAGTAACCCAGTGAGCCTGAGCAGGTCACTCCCTCTCTTTGAACCTTGTCTCCATCTCTAAAACAGGACAGCTTTCTCCATCGTAAACACCAAGTAGGAATTCAGTGTGGAAACCTTCCATCAAAATTGTAGATGCCTTGGCCAGGCCCTGTGGCAGCTCATGCCTGTAATCCCAGCACTTTGGGAGGCTGAGGCAGGTAGATCACTTGAGTCCAGGAGTTTGAGACCAACCTGGGCGACATGATAAAACCCTCTCTCCACAAAAAATACAAAAATTAGCTGGGCATGGTGGCATGCACCTGTAATCTCAGCTACTTGGGAGGCTGAGGCAGGAGGATCGCTTGAGCCTGGGAGGTTGAGGCTGTAGTGAGCCAAGATCGTGCCACTGCACTCCAGTCTGGGCAACAGAGTGAGACCTTGTCTCAAAAAAAAAAAAAAAAAAAAAAGAGAGAAATAGAGATGCCCCTTGAACCCATGGGTTTTTGGGACTACATTCTGGAAGCTTTCAGAGTCAGACCAGAGTTTGAAAGAGGCATTGTGTCACTAGCCGTGTGCCCGTGGGCAAGTCACAGTAGAGTCTACTTCCCACGGCACTTGTGAGGCTCATGTGGGATTATGTGTGTCCATGCCTTGGCAGAGAGCTTGGTGAAGAATGGTAGTTGTCCAATAAATGGTACCCCATTAAGTTGGTGTGCAGGGTGGCCACAGGGCCAGACCACCCTGAAAATAAAGGCTTATATTTGGGCTGAGCCTGGATGCACCTGAGATTATAAGCAGGTGCTTGGAATGTGGTGAAAAAGAAAGACAGGAGAGAATGGCTGAAGGCAGTGCGCAGTCCACCTGACTTTCTGGGAAGATTGGGCATTTGCAGGGCTGATAAGTCAGGTTCTTCTGGGCCTTTCTCTGAGCTCATTAGAGGAAGGGGTCTGGTGACTGATATTTCTATTTTCCCTGTTAGTAGCGACTGGAATTTGCACCATCCAGGTCAGATGGAAAATAGAAGGCGGGAAAATCTGACAGTCTCATTGATTTGCTCTCTTTGCCATCACCACTCTTGAGAGGAAGAAATGTGACTTCAAAATTGCAATTAGGAACCAGCCTGCTAAGGAGTCCTCTCGTGAGCTCCTGTGCTGTGCGGAGCGCAGGCCCATCTCATCTCATTTCCTAAGGAGGTAGGTTCGTTCATGGTTTCAGCAGGAGCAGGCAGTGCAAACATATGACACCCGCCTGCAAATAACTGCCAGAAAGGCCGTCCAATGCTTCCTTCACATTTTTGGTCAGATCTCTGAAAAGATGGCCATTCTCCCAATGTTTTAAAAGTATTAACTTCCTTTCAAACATCCTTTAACCTTTAATGTTTTGTAACTTGATGAAAAGGTCATTTTGTGCTGAGGATGCAGTTGTTCCGGAATTGTTCAGCTATCGGGGTGAATTCCAACCAAATCCAGAGTTATTTAATGGGATCCAAAGCCCCGGCCACACATATAATAAATGAATATTTTCCCATACATGTCTGTGTACATGTACATGTACTTGTGCATATGTATTTACATATTTGTATCTATGCATGCACATAGACTCATTGGGACTTGGATTCAGTGGACATTTTTAGCCTTCTCACAGAATGACTTAGCCTTTGCAGGAAAATAGATATTAAACTTACTCTTTTGAATATGTTTTGCTAAATATTTGATGGCAATTATTTATTGTGCACTGAACTTATTCCTGATTATTTTACAGAAGGGGTTTGGTCAATTTCTAATTCAACATTTCATTGCTGTCTCTACAATAAATGCCTCCAGAAGCTTAGGAGAATTGAGAGGTTTTTTTCCTCTCTCTTCTTTCACAGTGTGAGCTTCTTAACTGTCACTGGCTAGAGCAGTCCTTCTTCCTCACTTTTACCTTTCTTAGCTGATGTATTCTTGGAAACAGATGGCTGAGCATGTTAGATTTATATTTAAAATAAGAGTAGAGTTAATAGGCTCAAATAAGGTATTTGAAGGAAGGTATTTTCTACAAGGAAACTGCATGAAGTGTACGCCTGGACTCTGGAAGATGTGTTAATACTTTTACCTATTCAAGAGGCATTGGGTTGTGGTCTCCTATATTTCTTACCCTGATGACTGAGTTTTTAAGATAAAGGCTCTCCAGGCAAATAAGGAACAGTTGGATAGAGTAGCTCACCTTAAGTCTCTATAGACTCATGTAGAGAACAAATCTGATCTAAACTGTGTAAAAAAATCAGTAAGAGAACTCTGTAAGATTAACACTCTGATTAAACTTAAAAGAGAAAATTGGTACTTTTTTTTTTTTTTTTTTTTAGACAGAGACTCGCTCTGCTGCCCAAGCTGAAGTGCAGTGGCACGATGCCGGCTCACTGCACTCACCTCCGCCTCCTCGGTTCAAGTGATTCTTCTGCCTCAGCTTCCCGAATAGCTGGGATTGCAGGCACGCACCACCACACCCAGCTAATTTTTGTATTTTTAGTAGAGACGAGGTTTCACCAGGTTGGCCAGGATGGTCTTGAACTCTTAACCTCAAGTGATCCACCTGCCTCAGCTTCCCAAAGTTCTGGGATTACAGGGCGCCAAAAATTGGCACTTTTAAAAGGAGACAAGTTTTACTTAAAAGCAAATGCCTTTAAAAGGCCTTTGGCTGGACTAAATGATAATGAAGCGAAGCGAAGCTTGTGACCACTCTGTAGAGCCATCCAGATAGTCTCTCTTTGGGGCCATATCCTCGAGAATGCATGATCTAGGGTCATTCATTGCACATTCCTGGCTTCAGACTGGTTTTCTGAATTTCCCTGCGATCTGATTTTTGTCTTCCTACATTTTTGTGTGTGTGATACATCAAAAGGTAAAAGAACGTGTGAATCATATGGGTACGGTTTAAATAATACCTGCATACACAACACTCAGTCACCTGAAACCTCCCCCAACACCTCCCAATTCCAGTCCCCTCTCCTGGAGGCCACCTCTATTTTTAATTTTTGTAATGATCACTTCCTTGCCTTACTTTGTAGTTTTAATATTTAGGTGTGTATACCTGGTCATGTTCATAAATGAGATCATATTGTATGAATTATTTTGTGTCTTGTTTCTCTTACTCAGCATTGTTTTTCAGGCGTAACCAGTGGATTTGTGCTGCTGGTTCACGATCAAAGTTCTAGACTGTGAAAACATTAGTTTCATGAAAACGTTAGGATTTGTCCCCCCAATTGTTTGGATATCATGAAGAATGCCGCTGTGAACATGCTTGTTCCTATGCCGTAACTCACGTGGGAATATCTCCTATTTATATATAGTTAGGGGTGGGATTGCTTGGTCAGAGTTTGCATATCTGCAGCTCTAACTGTTTTCCAAGATGATTGTGTCAATTTTCATTCCCACAGCAGTTTTTAAAGTTCCCATTGTTCTACATCCTTGCCAGCCTATGATATTGTTAGCAATGTTTCTTCGTATTTGTAATGTTTCCTAATCTAGCGGCTGTGGTTGCTGTCTCACTGTGTTTAATTTGCATTTCCATGATTACTAATGAGTTTGAGCACCTTTTTATATCTGCGTGGTGATCGGGAATGCCTTATTTGTGAGATGCCTGTTCAAGTCCTGCCATTATCCATTGCGTATATCTTTCACGTTATTTCACCCAAGTTCTCTGTTGCCCAGGTTTGTTTCAGATTGGTTTGGGACAGTGGATCAGATCACAAATGTTTCAGTGAGATCTCTCACTCTATTTCCTAGGATGCTTTTATCTGTGAGAAATACAACCCCCTGCTCACACTGGCTTAAGGAAATTGGCAAGAGGTAGATTATGGCTCCATTATATTAACAGGAAGCCAATTTTCTCTGCCTTCTTACTCTTCATTTCATTTTCGGCATAATCTCATCCTCAAGGTGTTTTATCTTATGATTTCAAGAGGACCATAAATGGTGAGTGGAACTAATTGCTTCTTTGTCCACATTCAACAAGGAAGAGAATAATAGAAAACTTTTCATTGACCCATGTAATCTAAGTCATTCCCTTCAGTTTCCAGGGGCCACGTCCATGAAGCAGGAGGCATCTCCAGTGAATGCCATGCCCTGACGCCTTACTGAGCACTCCTAGTAGGACAAAAAGAGTACCGTATGGGGAGGAGGCAACCTCAAACAACCACCATGCTTACTGCCAAGCCTATAGGGTTTTTTAAATTCATTTTTTAATTTGCATATAATAAAATGCATTTTTTTGGTATGTAGTTTTCTGAGTTTTGCCAAATGCACAAAATCACGTAACTACCACTGCCATCAAGATTTGGAACGGTGGCTAGGTGTGGTGGTGGCTTACACCTCTAATCCCAGCATGTTGGGAAGCCGAGGCAGGAGGATCGCTTGAGCCCAGGAGTTCAAGATCAGCCTGAGCAACATAGTGAGACCCCGTCTTTACGAAAAGCTTTTTAAACATTAGCTGGGCATGGTGGCATGTGCCTGTAGCCCGAGCTACTTGGAAGGTTGAGGTAGGAGGATCACTTGAACCTGGGAGGTTGAGGCTGCAGTATGCTGTGATTGCACCACTGTACTCCAGCCTCGGTGACAGAGGAAAACCCCACCTCAAAAAAATTTTTTAAAAGATTTAGAATCGTTTTCTTTTCTTTTTTTCTTCTTTTCTTTCTTTTTTTTTTTTTTTTTAGCCAGAATTTGGCTCTTGTCACCGGGGCTGGAATGCAATAGCACAATCTTGGCTCACTGCAACCTCCGCCTCCCAGGTTCAAGTGATTCTCCTGCCTCAGCCTCCCGAGTGGCTGGGACTACAGGCGCCCACCACCACACCTGGCTTTTTTTTTTCTTTTTTTTTAGTAGAGGCAGGGTTTCACCGTGTTGACCAGGCTGATCTCGAACTCCTGACCTCAGCACTTTGGCCTCCCAAAGTGCTGTGATTATAGGCATGAGCCACTGTGCCTGGCCTAGAATAGTTTCCTTACTCCCCCAAAACTGCTTTGTGCTGCCTTTTTGTAGTCCACCTGACCTTAACCCCAGCTCCCCCACATTAGAAACCACTGAACCTCTGATCTGTTCTTCACCTTAAAGCTTTCCCTTTTCCAGGGTGTAGCGTACGTGGAATTATAGAGTATGTCACCTTTCAAGTCTGGCTTCTTTCATCTAGTGTAATGCATTTGAGATTTATCTATGCTGTCGGATGTATCAGTAAGGTTGTGTCTTAGCAATGCTGAGAAGTATTCCTTCGCATGGATTTACCCAGGTCTGTTTATCCATTCATCAGTTAGAGGACAACTGGGTTGTTTCCAGTTTGGGCTGATTACAAATAAAGCCACTATGTACATGCACCTCTAGGTTTTGGGTGAACATAAGTTTTCATTTCTCTTAAGTTTCAATACCTAGGAGAATGATTGCTAGGTCAATGGTAAGAGCGTGTCTAATGCTACAAGAAAGTGCTAAACTGTTTTCCAAAGTGAGCGTAGCATTTTGTATCCCCACTAGCAATGAAATGAGGCTCCGCTTGCTCTGTAAGAGGCATTAGTGAATGTGAAAGTGCTTTGTAAAGAGTTAACATGTCTCATAGCGTGCCCAGGTGGGAAGATTCAGAGGGGGCATTTCTAAACTCTAAACTCCTGTGAGCTCCTAGCCCATCCTTCTGAATGGGGACAGAATACTTTCATTTCCAGGTTACTTGCTTCTCCAAAAGGGAGACAGGGAAGTATCCTTCTCTTTTTGCAAATGAGGGCACAGCACTGCCTCTCGTGGTTGAGCCAGTCATTATTCAGTAGGAATAGCAGTGAGATTCTCCAGCCTTCTGTTTTATTCCTGGGGTCACAAAGTAAAATGCAGCGTGATCACTTGGAGCATTCTTATGCTTTGTGACAAGAACAAAGCCAGTGGAAACAGCCATGTGTCCAATCAGAATGTCAGAGCTGGCAGGGACCTTAGCAATTGTCACTTTAGAGATGATAACCGATTACATCCCCAGGTCCCCAGAATCCCAGCCCAGGACTCACTCCTTCAGCCTTCCTGGATTGCCCTGGGTGGAACGAGATCAGCTCATTTAGCACATAGCCTTCCAGAACACAAGGCAGTGTCCCACCAAGGTGGGATGGGACCGGCTTCTCTATCCACAGTAGCTGTGCACACAGAGACAGAAATGAAGCCGTTCTGCCGGGTGCACCGTGGCCAGAGATCCTCCTTCCTGGTATATACTTCCAGAGCCTTTGCTTCTTTCATTTCAGTGCCCATTTCTGAGGCACCTTCACATTTCAAACGTCCTGAGAATATGTTTAATTAGAACTTGGCCATACAGCCTTTTAAAACAAAACAGAAGGGACCAGCTAATTATATCGCTCAGCATTCTGTGGCAAACATATATTTTTTAATAAAACACTTTCCTAACCAGAGTAATCCCTGGAGATGCAAATCCTCATTTATAAGAAGTTTCCCAAAGGGAGTTAAAGAGAAGATGCCTTATAAAGAAAAGAGACAAAGAGAGTGGGGAAGTGTTTTCAAAGAGCTTTTAAAAGATACACTCATTCTGAGGTTGAATTACAGATATTTTAAGGGTACCAAATTTTATTTCAGATGTAATCCTTTCCTGTGTTTTTGATCATGTATTTCCGTTTTTTCCCTTTTTGATCATTGCCACAAATGCCCATATTTCTCTTTCTGGTGTCTTTCATAAGTGCAATATTTAAATAAACAAGGGATTTTCCCAAAATGCACCTTATCTCCTACTCTTTGTCATTTCCTTGTCTTGCTCTGCAAATAACCGTTGTGTCTCACAGCAGAGCTTACACAGAATGGACGTAGGGCAGTCTGTGGTCCTGGGGAGGGCCTTCCCTGTAATCTCTGCAGCCCAGGACAGGGAGAGGGAGGATTTAGGTCCTGCTGCGGCATGTCTTCAGGAGTGGAGGTCGTCTTGGGACATTTGCATTCATGAGGCAGCCGCAGAGGGTCAGAGCAATAATTGTGCCAGCTGATGTTTGCTGGGGGGTTTACTCCAAGCCAGGCCACACGCTAAGAAATTTAGGTATCGTACCTCATTTAATCCTCACAATACTCACAAAATGTAGTTGTTTTGCTCCATTTTGCAGATGAAGAAGATGAGGCTTGAGAGACGAAGGAATGAATGAAGGGTCTCACAGCTGTTAGAAGGGTTAGATCTTGTATTTGGACTCAGGTCTGCCTGCCCTGGAACTTGACTGTCCCACACCTGGTGCTGGGCACACTAGGAGACGTCACAAGGCTCGGAGATGCCACCCTTCCTAGAATGGGCACTGTGCCTCTCTTCTCCACACACTGCAGGGGGGACAGGCACTGCATTTTCAGATAAGTTCCGTGTGCATCAGGGGCTCGGTGGGAAAGAGAGGACACACTCAGATTAGGATTATTCATGGAGGATTCTCCGAAGAGGCTATTTGGAAGGCCGGAGGGAATGGTGAAGGAAAGCACAAGAGAAAATGAACAGAACCGTTACTTCCTCACGCCTGAAGGGGATGGGTTACTGGAAGCCAGGAGGAGAATGTGGTGAGAGCCACTTTTAGAGGAGATTTCACCATCAGGAGAAAGTCAGGGCCCAAGAAGACCCACAGGGAGGTGACCAGGGAATGGCATACTTGGACTACGCTCTCTTCTCTTCCTCCACTCTCCTGCCAGGGCTCCGCATTGGATAAACCCCTGCAGGGGTGAGTGAAAACTGCCACCCAGGTCTGCCTCCCAGGGCACAGCCCATGGAGAGCTCTAAGGCAAGTGGCAGAAAACTAGCACAGGCACAGTGCGTCTTGCAAAGCACCCAGCCCGTGCCGGCTCTGGGCTGGAAATGGGAAGAGAGGAGACCATAGCACTGCCCTCAAAGATCTTAGAGTCTGTGGAGGAGTCAGGCAGAGAGAGGGGGTGTTCCCTTGGCAAAGGATTCCATGAGCAGATGCAGGCCATGGGCGACGCTCCTGCAGAAGCTTTGGGGTTTGTTGCATGTGCCTGGAAGGAGCGCGCCCACCTTGACATGCCTGGCCTCCTGTTGCCATTGACAACGTGAAGGCAAACTCCTGGGGCCGGGCCTTTTTCCTTGAGATAAAATATGTATAATTCTCTGTTATCAAATGATTATTAAATAAAATCTAATTGAAAAAATAGAAAGAAGAAAAGAGAAGTCATTTATCATCCTGTTCTCCAAAGACAACTGTGAACGGCTTGGTGGAACTCCTTCCAGTGGCTTTCCTTGAAGCTTTGCCTCTGTGGCTGTGGTAAGAGTCAGATGCGATTTTGAATTTTGAGATTTTGATTGAGCATTTCTGTAGTATTTTGCCATGTTATGATAAATCATTGGCAAACATAGTTTTTGATGGCTGCATAATATTCTGTTGTATGAATGCTAACATAGTTCATATTATAATTCTTCTACTGTATTTATTTATTTATTTATTTATTTATTTTTGAGATGGAGTCTTGCTTTGTCACCCAGGCTGGAATGCAGTGGCGCGATCTCAGCTCACTGCAACCTCCACCTCCTGAGTTCAAGCTGTCCTGCCACCTCAGCCTCCTTCAATGGCTGTGACTACAGGTATGCGCCACCATGCTGGACTAATTTTTGCATTTTTTAGTAGAGACAGGGTTTCACCATGTTGGCCAGGCTGGTCTTGAACTCCTGACCTCAGGTGATCTGCCTGCTTCAGCCTCCCGCAGTGCTGGGATTACAGGCATGAGCCACCACGCTCAGCCTTCTTCTACTGTTTATATGTTTAGGTTATATCCTGTTTCATTAATATTAAAGAATGCTATAATTAAAAACTTTGTGTATAAAGAATTTTTCCATGTTTCAGATTATTTATCCAGTATGATGTCTCTAAAATAAAGCTACTAGAGGTTGAAGTATCTAGCCCAGGGCCAGCCACAAAATAGACACAACTTGGTTGATAACTATTGTTGTTTAGTGGTGAGTGTTTATGTAAAGCTCTTCTGCAATTAAGAACTGCTCCAAAGACCTTCCTCTAGAACAGCGCTTGAATATAATGTGAGCCATGTAATTCTCAATGTTATAATAACCACATTTCAAAAAGCAGACGCAGTTGAAATTAATTTTAATAATACCTTTTACTGGAGCTGGGCACGGTGGTTCACCCCTGTAATTCCAGCACTTTGGGAGGCCAAGGTGGGCAGATCACATGAGCCCAGGAGTTTGAGACCAGGCTGAGCAACATGGCAAAACCTCATCTCTACAGACAAATACAAAAATTGGCTAAATAGGTGGTGTGTGGCTGTAGTCCCAGCTACTCGGGAGGCTGAGGTGAGAGGATCGCTTGAGCCTGCGGGGTTAAGGCTGCAGTGAGCCAAGATTGCACCATCGTACCCCAACCTGGGTCACAAAGTAAGACCCCCATCTCAAAAAAAAACCAAAACCATTAATTAATTAAAACAAACATAAAAATACATTTTATTTAACCAATTATATCTAAAATATTATTTCAACATATGATTATGTGTAATCAACATGTAATTTATCAATGAGATAGTCTACAATTTTTTCCCATGTAAACTTTTGAAATCTGATGTATAGATTTTATGCTTACAACACAGCTCCATTCAAACCAGCCTCATTCCCAGTGTTCAGTGGCCACGTGGGTGGCTGATAGCCACTGTGGACAGTGCAGGTCTAGGGCAAGGGACCCACCAGAGATATTTGCCACTGTTGGCATCTTCCCCTAGCCCTGAAATCCAGCCACCTTTTAATGCCTCCCTGAACCCCCTTACTGGTGTTCTGGACTGAGGGTGGACCAGGTGGCCAGGTGTGACATGACTTCTGTACCTGGACATTTTTACTGGTCATCCTCATTCCTGCCTTGACCTTGACCTTAGCCAATCACAGCATCCCTCTATCCCAGTGTGCCTGGCACTGGTTCATTCAGAGACATTGCACACTTCCTGCATGGTAAGCCCTGGGCCTGACCCTAGGGATACAGGTGGACAAACAGAACTTTCTTGTAAAATTTAATTACAGAGCTTGTCAGTGTTTTTAGGGTCTAGTGGGGGAGACAGACTTTAATCAAATCATCGCATAAATATATACTTTCTAAATGTGGTAAGTGCTACAAGGGAAATGCACTTTTGAAAATGCTAACACTGGGTCATGGCATGAGTGGCCCACCCTGAAGGCATTTAATAAAGGTGGCCCAGCCCCTGGCCAGGCTGTCTTGGGGAACATTCATGTGAAAGATGAGAGTGAGATAAGAGGATCTCAGTTTCCTTCTGGTATCCAGGGTCCCTAAGCTACATTAACAGAGTTTCTAGGACAGACAGTAGCTCACCAGTTCCTGTGTCTGGGGCCCAGTTGATCAATTTGTGTTTGTCATCTCTAAAAAGTATTGCGGCCAGCTGGAACATAAAAGTAATGAGGAAACAGGCTGGGCACGGTGGCTCATGCCTGTAATCCCAGCACTTTGGGAGGCCGAGGTGGGCGGGGGATCACCTGAGGTCAGGAGTTCAAGATCAGCCTCACCAACATGACTAAAACCGGTTTCTACCGAAAATATAAAATTAGTTGGGCATGGTGGCACACACCTGTAATCCCAGCTACTTGGGAGGCTGAAGCAGGAGAATCACTTGAACCTGGGAGGCAGAGGTTGCAATGAGCAGATATCGTGCCACTGCACTCCAGCCTGGGGAACAAGAGTGAAACTCTGTCTCAAGTAATGAGGAAAGAATGTAATGAGGAAGCAAAAGGCGACCCATTCATTAATTCATTCATTTGTTCCTGTGTTCATGCAGCAACTCTTAGTGAGTGCTCTGTGGGATGCCAGGCAGGCTCTGCACAGTCAGAATGGCAAAGTCAGCCTTCTCTCTGGAAGATTACACACTGCCAACTGAACACACTTTTCCAGGGAACATATCCACTTACAAGAGAGGAAAAATCAATGCTAATAGAACTCCTTATCTGGTTCCAAATATGACATTGTCCACAGTGGCTGATGCTTTGAGCCCGTGGCTGCCCTGGAAGCATGAGCCCTGCATGAACACAATTTAGTGAGCTCCTCAAACCTGGCCAAATCAATCAATGAGAGGCTGCAGCATGGAGAGAGTCTGGGTTCCAGGGGCAAACTGTACCATTCCTCTTCTACCCTGAAACAGGACTGGGACCCTCCCTTCAAACTCCAGCCCCTAGGGACAGGGTAATTTCAGCTGCACCTGATGTACCCTATACATCACTGTCTTCTCCACCAGCTCTCAAATTAAACTCTGATGTATAAAGTTAAACACAAATGAGATAAAATTTGGCAGAGGTTGAAGAGGGTCAAAGTAGTCCAAACATATGGTAGACTATTGCTTCTTTTGATTTATGTTATTCTGCACACTTAGAAAAAATAAAATTATAAATCTCCCCGAGACTTTCTCATTGAGAATGAGGCATTGCTAATTTATTTTCAATAGACTCCCAGGGTTTTCAGCTGGGAGGAGCACTATAGCTGTTGTTTGTAGTGAAGATGCCACCGTTTGACCTCGGACGTGGACTGTGATGATGTAAAAATATCCTGCAAAATTAGCATCTGCAGGCAGTGGTGTTGAAAACCACCCTGCCTTACCTGGCTCATGTCACAGACCACAGTGTCTGTCCTTCCTTATTTTCTTATTTAATCCTGGCAAACCCATAATGTGTGACACACAGAATTCACTGTCCCCTTTTGGCAGTTGGGGAAACTGAGGCTTAGAGAAACCACATGTCTTAAGTAAATATTAGCATGTCTACTAAATGGCTGGGACCCAGAAGTGAACAAAATCAGCACCCTCACCTAGAGACCTTCTTCCAGTACAAGAGACGATAATCAAGTCAAATGACTAAATATAAAGGATGATTAGTGTGTAGAATTAATTGTGAGGAAATGGAAGTGGGAAAAGGGATAGAGAAAAAGGGGTATAGAAAGCCAAGGGAGGGCCTCAACAAGGGAATATTTAACAGTAAGATTTACTTTTTTTTTTTTTTTTTTGAGATAGGGTCTTGCTCTGTCACCCAGGCTGGAGTTCAGTGGTACTATCAAAGCTCACTGCAGCCTCACACTCCTGGGCTCAAACGATCCTTTCACCTCAGCCTCTCGAGTAGCTGGGATTATAGGTACACAACAACACACCTGGCTTCTTTTTAATTTTGTGTAGAGATGGGATCTCACTATGTTGTCCAGGCTGGTCTTGAACTCCTGGCCTCAAAGGATCCTTCTACCTCAGCCTCCCAAAGCACTGGGATTACAGGCATGAGCCACCAAGCCTGGCCCAAGATATAAATTTTTAAAGGATGGTGAAGGCTGCTGTGTGTAGGATTAACTCAGGGGGACAAGAGCAACATCAGAGAGACCAATTAGTAGGCTGTGCTCATTTTCTGGACAAGATATGGTGGCGGGTTGGGCCAGGTGGTGGCAGGGGTGGTGGGGTGCACAGTTTAGAACAATTTTGAAGGTAAGGTGTCTCCAAGGGATCTGTTCCTGCTCCATTGCTCTTTCCACAGCACACTACCTGCAGCCTCTGCCAGTATCACTGCACCAGACTCTGGAGCACGCTGCTTCTCTGGAGGAGGATAAAGACAGGGAGGCTATCTAGGGAGATAAGACGGCACCAGCAGGCAGCAGGGGCTTCCAAGAGGAGGGCCCCTAGTCCTGGCTGCATATGCGCTTGTGTGTGTCACTTGCGATGTGCATAATCATCTTCAGTCTTATTTTTCCCAGGTAACTGCAAAAGGTAATTTCCAGCTCATTTAGCTCTGTTCTTTCCCTAAGCTCCTCTAGTCTGGCTTTTGTCTCTGCCACTCCTACCAAAACCACTCTGCTCAAGGCCATGATCAATGTCTCCACTGCCTAGTCCAGGACAGTCAGAGCTGCTCTGGGACAGATACACCAGATGCATGAGTTTTCTGATAGAGCAGAATCTCAGTGGAGGCTTGATGCCCACCTGCCTGACGCTGTGGGATGGATTTTTGCACAGACGCAACCTCTGTGGGCAGAGGCCAGGATGAGGCTTATGTGGCTGTGAAGACCAGCCTTCGATCTGTTTTCTGATGCAACCACAGTGCTGCAGGCCCTGCTTCATCTTGGAGGTTTGATGGGTGCAGACATGAGGGGTTTCTGGGTAGAGCGGAGCCCTGGGCCCTCGAGTTTCCTCTGTCTGCACAGCTGTATGTGGTTGGCAAAGTGCCAGCCAACCTCAGTGCAACCCTCACCAAGTTCTCAAGGAACAGCCTCTGAAAGTCCCTCTCTATGCTGAGTTCTAGGGAAGGAAAAGGAACTCAGGGAATAGAAGAGCTGATCTGCCCAAGTCATATGTTTCTTGGGGGCACAGGAGGACTACATCTCTCATGCTCACTTGCAATTCACTGTGGCCACTCAAATTAAGGTTTACCATATGGAACATGAGCAGGAGTGATGTGTTCTCCCTCCAGGCCTAACCCATGAAAAACCTACTGGGAACACTCCCCCATGCTCTTTTCCATTCCATGAGCTGGATGCAGATGATAGCAAGGAACCAGGGTGAGGTGGAGCCACAAAACAGAGGGAGCTTGGATCCCTGAATGACCACATGGACATACACATACACCAAAGACTGTCTTGTAAGCAAGAAATAAACATCTACTGTATGGAACCTTTGCATGGAGGGTCTATTTGTTACAGCAGCTTAGCTTACCCTGACTAGTACAATCCCTGCTCTCCGGGAATTTAAAATTGTTCCAAGGAGACAAGACTCACTCATATAATTCTGGAACGATAGTAGGTGTCTCAGAAGAAGGGTGGGTTGTAAGGTTTGGACTTTCAGTTCTGAAGTCACAGGCTGCAGGCCCTTGGGTATTAGACTCTCCCATCGAAGCCCTTTTTCTGGAAAACTGGAAGATAGACTGGGGAGAAGGCCCTTCTGGAAGAGGACACATTACAGTCAAGGGTTCAAAAGTAGGGCTTGAAGCAAGCAGAGATGAGATCAACAATGTTAATTCCTAGAAAAGGAAAAAAGAAAATGGCCTTTAAATACCTAAGAGCTTTGACTGCTGCAGGGATGAGACAAAGGTCAGACTTTCATAACTTCTCTCCTGTGACTTCACACATCTTGGAAGTTCCCTGGGGAGGAGCCCTGAGCCTGGGTGTGTGGGGAGTTGGTGTCAGCTTTCTGTTTCTCTCCCATGCCTTTTCTCCTGGCTAGGAACCCCACTTGTCGTCTGTTTTAACCAATAACTTAGCTCAGACTTGAATGCTTGATTGAAACTGCAAGTCTCCAGCTTTCTGCAGAGGTCTTTGGGGACAGGAAGGAATATGATGAAGTTTCTGAGCTGAGGATTCTAACTGAGGCTTCCAGCTCTCAGCTCAACTTCAGATGTGGTCTTTACAGTCACAGCTGCTGGCGAGGCCCTGAAAAGCTCAGCTTGGATCTGTCTGTCCCTACCAGGTTCTGGGGGAAGGGGGAAGAGAGCAGGCAGGACACTCTCGGTTTACAGCCCAGGGATGCTGAGTCCTAGGGGCAAAGGTGTTGCTCATTACCCTTGAACCCTAGAAGTGGCAGGACCTCAGGAGAATTCAAAGTGGTCTTCCTCTTGGGAAAGATAAACACTTATGCCACTGGTTCTCCTATTCCTGGGCACTCCATTCCCTTCTTCCCAGACTCACACACCCCATAACTGCACCCCAATGAATGGTGCTGCTCTGGGTCCCCCACAGACAAACACTGGGGAGCAGCCACTAAAGACATGGGTTCTGGTTCCAACTGCTGATTTTGATTAGGGGTGTGACCTTGGCCCTCTTCATCCCCCTCGTCTCTTTCCCTGTTCATTCACAACTGTTTTTGTTAATATGCATGGTGCATTATGTAACTATTGTTCACGATTGAGCCAAGTAGTGTACTAGACTTGCTTGGTTGGTTTCATTCTCCTTTTGTTTTCCCTGAAGCCAATAATCAACTCATTTTCATTTGCTTGGTGTTCTTTGCACAGATGATTAAGTTTTCCCACACCTACCTGCAGCCTCTCAAGACAATTTTCCACAAGGTTGAACAGATCAGAAAATCCACCGGGAGCAGTTTCTTCTTGTTCTTAGAGGCATCCCCTCTGTAGGCCTCCAACGTTCCAGTTCAGTTCCCTGTTTGGGCAACAGCACAACTATCATCTGGGCTTTCCTTCATCTCCAGCTTGGAGAATTTCTTTACTTCTCTCATCCATTGGATCCACTGCTTCCTGGAGCCGATGCCTTTCCCTCCTCGGTTTCATCCCTTCTTTTGTTGGTGCACAGGCCCCAGCAGCAGTCTGCTAATGCAGGGATGATGTCTGGGGGTTAAGCTAGCAGGATAAAGGAGCTTCTGCCATTTGTCTTCTAGATAATCATCCCCCAACAAACAACAACAGCAGCAAATAAATAAAACAAGAAGAATGTGAAAAAGAAATGCAAATTTCATTTTTTACAAAATAAGCAGGCAGACGCAACCCAGTACTGCAAAGAGTGGAAAATAGGTGGGAGAGAGCCGAAGGAACTTGTTCTGCTAGGTGTCTGCAGCAGGGCAGAAGCCGATCTACCAGGCAGAACCCCAGAGTAGCTCAGGAATCCAAGATGCCACACAAGGCAAGGTGAGGTGTGGCAGGTCACAGGTTGCAGGCCTCCATGGGGAACAGCTAGGCCCCCAGGTTCCTACTCCTGAGGCTGACACCTTTCCCTGTCCTTTTGGAAGATGGGAAGAGGATCCAGGCAAGGGCCAGGGTGAACACAAACCAAAACGAGGGGGATTGGGGGAAGTTTACTCTTGTACACACGCCCCCAGCTCTTTTCTGTCTGGCTCATGGTCCAGGAGCAGAGGTGCGTCGAGGTCACCTTTTCTTTATGTCCTACAAGTGGTATGAATTTTAACACATGCATTGGTTGTGTAACCAGAACTTCAATCAGGATATAGAAGAGTTCCATCCCCTCCTGCCCCCGACTCCCTCATGTTACCCCTTTTATAGACAAACACTCCCTCCACTCCTTGCCCATAGGAGCCAGTGATCTGTTCTCCATCACTGCAATGTTGTCTCTTTAAGAATGTCACATAAATGGAGTCATGTCATATGCTACCTTTTGAGACTGGCTTCCTTCACTGGGCATAATGCCTATTTATTTATTTATTTATTTATTTATTTATTTATTTATTGAGATGGATTGTTGCTCTTGTTGCCTAGGCTGGAGTGCAGTGGCATGATCTCGGCTCATTGCAACCTCCACCTCCTGGGTTCAAGCGATTCTCCTGCCTCAGCCTCCCAAGTAGCTGGGATTACAGGCATGCACCACCACACCCGGCTAATTTTTGTATTTTTAATAGAGACGGGGTATCACCATGTTAATCAGGCTGGTCTCAAACTCCTGACTTCAGGTGATCCAACTGCCTCAGCCTCCCAAAGGGCTGGGATTACAGGTGTGAGCCACCATGCCCGCTCAATGCCTTTGAGACCCATCCAAATTGTTTATTAGGAATTTATTTTTCCTTATTTCTGAGTAGTGTTTCATTGTAAGGATATACCACAGTGTGTTTATCCATCCACCCCTTGAACGACATTTTGGGTTGTTTCTAGTTTTGACAGTTATGAAGACTATTGCTACAAACATTTGCATACTACAGGGTTTTGTGTAAAAATAGATTTTTATTTCACTGGAGTAAACACCCAGGGGTGGGATTACTGGATCCTGTGGAAAGTATATGTCTAATCTTATAGGAAGCTACCAAACACTTTTTCAGAGTGGCTGTACTGATTTTTATTCCCACCAGCAATGTTTAAGAGTCTTGTTGTTAGACATCTTTGTCAACACTTGGTATTGACAGTATTTTTTTTTAAATGTTATTCATTTTAATAGGTATACAGTGGTATCTCACTATGACTTCAAGTTGCATTTCCCTAACAGCTAATTATGTTGCACATTTTTATGTCCTTATTTGCCATCCTTACATCTTTTTGGTGAGTGTCTCTTCAAGCCTTTTGCTCATTTTAAAAATTGAGTTGTTAGTATACTTACTGTTGAGGCCTGAGTGTTCTTTACACATTAAATATTCAAGTTCTTTTTAAAAAAAATACAGGGGTCTTTTGTATTCCCCAAACTGGAATGCAGTGGCATGATCATAGTTTACTGTAGCCTTGAACTCCTGGGCTCGAGGGATCCTCCCACCTCAGCCTTCCAACTAGCTGGGACTACAGGTGCATGCCATCAGGCCCAGCTAATTTTTATTTTATTTTTCGTAGAGGAGGGGACTCGCTTTGTTGCTCAGGCTGGTCTTAAACTCCTGGCCTCAAGCAATCCTCCTGCCTTGGCCTTCTGAAGGCACTAGAATTACAGGCATGAGCCACTGTGCCTGGCCCATAAAGATGCAAATTATTTGATGAATAGGTTACTTACATATTTTTTTTGTCCCAATCTATAGCTTGTGGTTTCATTCCTTTAATTGTCTTATATAGAGCAAAAGACGTTTTTGTTGTTGTTTTGTTTGTTTGGCAGAGCCTTGCACTGTCACCCAGGCTGGAATGCAGTGGCATAATCTCAGCTCGCTGCAGCCTCCGTCTCCCAGGTTCAAGTGATTATCCTGCCTCAGCCTCCTGAATAGCTGGGATGACAGGCGCCTGCCACCATGCCTGGCTAGTTTTTTGTAATTTTAGTAGAGATGGGATTTCAATCAGTTGGCCAGGCTGGTCTTGAACTCCTAGCCTCGTTATCTGCCTGCCTCGGCCTCCCAAAGTGCTGGGATTACAGGCGTGAGCCACCGCACCCAGCCTAGAGCAAAAGATTTTGATTGTGATCATGGACGCCATCTTCAAACTGATTCCCATCTCCATTAATGTGCATTTATTGAGCACCTGTAGTATACAGGTCCCTGTTGGGTGTTGAGCTTTACAAGACTGATGGAACCTGGTGCTCAGAGCATCCTCTAAGATCTCTGCCCTTCCCCAGGGGAGGAGGTGTCCGTTTAGACCCATAGCCCCGAGGGAAGTTCAGGACTTACTTAGATTTTTCAACCCCAACTACCCTCAGCTTGAAACCGATGCCACAGAATTACCCCCTGAGCATTACTGTCTTACCCATCCTCCTTCGCCTAAGCCTTGTTTTCCTTCACTCAAGCATTGGTCTCCTCTTTCCTTCCTGGGTTAACCTTGCCTACATTTCAGAGCTCAGCTGGGATAATCCATCAGGCCTGAAAGCTTCTCCAACCCGAAGTTTCTGTCTCTCTGTCTATGGCCTTGTTTGATTATATTATCTTCTCTTCCCACCTGGTAGGGTTTTGGGGATTAAATAATATAAAGCATGTAGACATGTGCAGCAAAAAGCCTATTAGAAAGTAGATTTTCCATGCAAGTTGCTACAAAATCAAGTAAGTTCCCAGTTCCTGAGAACCCAAGGTTTGATATGGTTTGCCTGTGTCTCCACCCAAATCTCATCTTGAGTTGTAGCTCCCACAATTCCCATGTATCATGGGAAGGACCTGATGGGCATAGGTCTTTTCCATGCTGTTCTCATGGTAGTGAATCATTCTCAGGAGGTCTGATGGTCTTACAAAGGGGAGTCACCCTGCACACACTCTCTTTCCTGCTGCCACGTAAGACATGCCTTTGCTCCTCCTTGCCTTCCACTATGATTGTGAGGCCTCCCCAGCCATGTGCCACTGTGCATCCATTAAACCTTTTTCCTTTATAAATTACCCAGTCTCCAGTATCTTTTCATCAGCAGCATGAAAATGGACTAATACAAAGTTCCCTCTAATTCTATGTTAGAAGCCTGTTTTAGAAGGGCTTCCATGATTATTTTAATGAGAGCAAACTGGTTCATGAGTTCATCAGGCAACACACGGGCACTTTCACAGGAATGTTAAGACAGCATCTTCCGCCAAAGGAGAGCCAGAAGTTGGGATTTCAGGCACTTTGGCCAGTCAGGAAAAGGAAAGATTTCTTAATAATAGGAGGTCTTTTGCTATTCCAGTGTCCTGCCACAAAATGATAGGACAGACCTGGCTGCTAGTGCCCTAGAGTGCCCAGTGCTTCCTTTTCTAGAACTGAGACAAATAAAAAGCAAACTCCAGTTCTGGAGTCCTGTTTTGCAGGCCCTGTTCCCAAATGTCAGCTCCTAATGGGCAACAGCTGCCTCTGTGGTTTCTTCTAGGCAAGTGATTCATGTCTTTGCTCAGAAACGATAAGCAGAACAAATGTTTGCTTAGACATATAACAGAGGGACAATTGGAAAACAGGAGACTGGCAACTGGAAATAGTTTGCAGCTATTTGATCCATGACAATTAGTCTGAATTAGTCATATGGTGCTCACTGGCCAGGCCTTTGGGCCAGAGGCAGCATGGGGGAATAGACAGCTGGTCTTCCTGGAAAAGAAGTGCAGAAGGGAACATAGCAGACATGGAGGTTTGCTCAGAACACATCAGATTGGCTCTCACCCTCACAAAGGTGACCCGCCTTGACCATCTGCCTTAGTTGCACTCCATACCTGATCTGGGTCCCCAGCCTGGAAATGAGTAGAGAGGCAGAAACTATATACACTCATGGGAGATGCCTCTAAAATCCATTAACAATTTTTTACATATTCAGAAGTTAAAGTAAACAATAGGTTGAATTTTGTGTGTGTGCAGGTGGCAAAAGGCTTCAAAAATATCCAGACACCCACATTAATTGGATTTTAATCTTAGGGATCATGTTATGTATATTGACTCATTCAAGAGAGATACATGGACCTTGAATTTGGAATCTAAAAGTGGGACTTTAGGATTTTCAGTCTGATTATGTTGATATAATTTAAGACCTTGTAGTCTACAATATACTTATGCAGAATGTACTCCTGTGGTCATGCTGCAATACATTATTTAGCAGATCTATCATAAACATTTTTCTTTTTGTGAGAAAAGGTTTCACTCTGTTCCCCCGGCTGGAGTGCAATGGCACAATCACAGCTGACTACAGCCTTGACCTCGACCTCGTGGGTTCAAGTAATCCTCCCACCTCAGCCTCCCGAGTAGCTGGGTCTACAGGTGCGCTCCATGGCCACGCCCAGCTAATTTTTTTTTTTTTTTGTAGAGACTGGGTTTCACCATGTTGCCCAGGCTCGTTATCATTATTTTATCGTTATATTTCTATAAGAAGGGAGAAAAGTCAGATACATTCAATATTTCAGCCAAAAAAAGAGAAAAGCTACATTTTTTGTCAAAAACTTCTCAGACCATTTTTTTTGCAAAGAGTCAGGAGGAAAAGCAAAATGTGAAGCCCCTAAACCCGCCTCTCTCCTCACCCCAGAGTAGAATCTGTAATGTTGGAGGACTCTGGGAGTAGAATTTAAGTCACAAGGAAGGTGGACGCATCAGCAAAGCCAGCCTGGAGCTGAGCAGGGCATCGGCTGCTTTACCAGCAAACGTGACCGAAGCTAACTTTGAGCACAGGGTATTGAAAAACTCAACTCTCGCTTCTCAGGTGGTTTTTTCTAAACACATGATAAGAGGTTGTAAATAGGGTGGCCTGCTCCTCCCTCCTTGCCCACGAGCACTTCTGATGGGTTGTCTCTCTGCTTGAAGCTGAAGTTGATGTGTCAGCAGGAGGGGAGGTAGGAAGGTAGGAACAGGAGCCTACAAGAGTGTGGCCTTCCTTGTTGATGCAGACGACTGTTGATTTCGATGGTCCCAGCCTCCTTTTCCTCCTTCTTCTGTTAACAACTCCTTGGATTTTCTCTGAGAAAAGCATTTTTCTCATATTCTCAGTCCCTGGTGCTTGGGTGGGATTAGAAAGGCTCTTCCTCCTGCCTCCCCCACACCCCCATTCCAGGGAGAACCTGGGGTCCAGCTCAGTCAGCCAGCATCCTCGAGCCACCAAGACCGGCACCAGAAGGGCTGCTGAGTATTGGGTGCGGGACTTGGGCCTCATCTCCAGTGATGCGAAGCAGCTTTCTCCCGTGGTTGTTGAGAGGGAGCTTTGGTCCTGGGGTGGTCCATGGGCCCTGGTTTCCTCCATGTCCAGCCCTGCTGTAACAGTTCTCACGACACAGCTGAAGCCCCTGGGCCCATTGTGCTGGACCTATCCTGAGAAGGCTCAGTTGACACTGTGCCTAATCTAGTTTGATGCTTTTGTCTGGTTGTTTGCTCTTACCCCTTGCAAAAGACAGTGTCATCACACGCATTCATCTTGGCCAAAGGTGGCGCGGGAGGGAAGACATGGAGATGACGCCAGAATATAGGTTCCACTTTGTTACACTGTGACCTCCTGAGGGGAACCGCAGGCTCTCAGTGTGGAAGCTCCCTCCATAGTTCCCCTGACCTGTCCAGCACCTGCCTCCAGAGGTGAGGAGGGGCTGTGCAACTTCCTAAAGGCAGCCACCATGGACAGCTCTCACCAGTCCCAAGTCCTTCCTCTAGACCCCCATCCACCTCCTTGGACTGGCAGCAGCAGGTCTCAGCTCTCAGGCCCCAGGAGCCACACTGGGAGTCTTCCTCTGTTCACTGAGAGGCAGCCTGAAACACAGAAAGGAGAGACCTGGGTCTCTCCAGCTAAATACTCCCATTCCCTCCTGCTGTGCCCATGGCTGTGGCACCAGGGCCTCCTGCCAGCAGGACCACCATGCTCTCTGTGTCCTCTGAACACCTCCACTCAGAGCTGACCCAGTTCAGCAGGGGCGGAGCATGAACTTGTGAGGAGAGACACTGAGTAGGCTGGAGTAGCTGAAACATCACTTTCCACTGCTCCCTGGGAAACAGCCAGAAAGATTCCTGCCAGGCCCAGAATCCCTGCACTCACTTGATCCCCAAGACCTCAGGACCCTCTCGCCCTCCCTCTCTGCACAGCATTTGCTCTCTTCTCTGGAACCCTCTAGCCTCGGGCATCTCGGAGTTGGCTTCTGCTTATCCTGCTTTTTGGATCTCAGCTTGAAGGATACTTCCCTAAGGATGACTTTCCTGCACACGCCCAGGCCAGGCCACTCTGTTGCAAGTTTTTGCACACTTATTCATTCATATATTTAGTATTTTGGGGTGTTTGTTGTTTTTCAAAAACAGCACTTGCTTATTCTTCCTGACTGGATGTCACCTATGGCCCCAGCTGGCATTTCTGTGTCTGTCACTCTGCAGGTGTCTGTCTGTCACTCTGTGGCTGCATCAAGGACAGTCTTGCACTGCACTGTGTTCTCAGCATCCAGCGTATCCACGTGGGCTCACAGTGAACAAATGAATGCATTTGTCTGATGGTTCTTTTTGTTCTGTTTTGTTTTGTTTTGAGACAGAGCCTTACTCTGTCACCCAGGCTGGAGTGCAGTGGCATAATCTCAGCGTACTGCAACCTCCGCCTCCTGAGTTCAAGTGATTCTCGTGCCTCAGCCTCCCAAGTAGCTGGGATTACAGGCATGTATCACCACACCTGAATAATTATTGTATTTTTAGTAGAGACAGGGTTTCACCATGTTGGCCAGGCTGGTCTCGAACTCCTGGCGTCAAGTGATCTGCCCACCTTGGCTTCCCAATGTGCTGGGATTACAGGCTGGAGCCACTACACCCGTGCAGTCTAATAGTTCTTATATGCACTTCTTACTCTCATAGTGTTTTTAAACAATTTTTAATTGATGCCTAATAGATGTCCATAGTTCTTCCATGACTTATGCTAAATCTTGCTCTTCCTGGCCTCAGATATGTGGCCAAGGCTCACATCCTCCTAAAAGCCATTCCAAAATGACTTCAAAAAAAATAGGAGGAGGAATTCAGGAATGATCCATAACAGGCACCACAGTGAAATGCCAGGTGCAGCAACTCTGGCAGAGGAAGGGCTGGTCTGGGAAGGTGCAGTGCTAGGGCAGGTCCCAGAATTGCTAAGCTCTGTCTCCTTGGAGAGAGGGACAGGGGATGGTGACAGCTTCAGGCCCTCTTACAACCAAGGTGATTGCCCCTGGCCCCAGGATTCTGGCCGCCTTCAGGAGCAGTTGGTGCTGCAGTTCGTGCTGCCTTGGGTTGGGTACTGTGAGCTGCCATCACCCTGATGCCTCCATGGGCTGAGCAGAAGACACGCTGATGTGTTTTGATTCATAGCAGGAGAGGCTATGTACATTTCACCAAGAAGCCTGAATGTAAAATGGATGGATGTCACTGTCAGACACACACAGGGGGCCTAAAAGTTTTCTAAGTACCTGTGCTGTAAGTCTGTCTTGAACGTATAGCCCGGTTTAGCAATGGAGCTGGTGTGAACAGCTGTGTGTGTGTGTGTGTGTGTGTGCGCACACATGCATGCACACATGCAGGGGAATCTCATTAAATATTTGGAAGGACACACACTTCAGAGACCTCTGGCCATGACCTTGCACACTGTCTCTTGGCTATGGCTACAACCATCCCCCAAGGATGAGACAGGAGCTAGCGGCTGGAGCACCTGGGGGCTGGGCCAGAGCACACCTGCAGGTCCTCAGCCTCACAGGAGTAATTTCTGTGGGTCTTTCTGCTGTCTAAGTTGAGGATCTACTTGCTGGGCGCTCATGCCTGTCCAGCTTTTAAAACAATATTTGTTTACCTTTTTCTAAGTATATAAAGTAATACATATTCATAGTACAAAATGTAGAAAATTTAAAAATGTTTAAAAATAATATCATCTGTAATCCCTCTACTCAGAGAAAATATATTGGTACATTTACACCCAGTTTTTCATTAATAAATATTTTGTAACAAAATTTTTGTGACCTAATTAGTATGACCTTATTATTTATTTATTTCTGTATCTTGCTTAACAATATATCAAGAACAGTTTTATATCATTACTGTTCCCTGGAAATAACTTTTTACTGGCTGCATGGTATTCCATCATTTGGATATATTACTATTTATTTAACCCATTCTCCATCTTGGAACATTTAAGTTGTCTCAATTATCTTGCAGTAGACAGTAGATATAAATGAATGCTCTTACATACAGGTTTTTGTGAGCTTCTGACTGTTTCTTAGAAAAACCTTAAGACCTTTGTTGGACCAATTGGGGAAGACCTTTGTTGGACCAACTGGAAAAGAATTTCTTTCCTTCTCAAGCTACTCAGCTGATAGAGTGCTGGCCTGGAGCAGCTTGAAGACACTTTACTGCTTTCTGGAGAATGAAGCCACTGGGAAACCAGATAGGAGGGAAGAGAGAGACAGCTTCTCAATGATGTCATCTGAACACCTGGATCCTGCTGTGCCTGGACTTGCAGTCCCATTGTCTACCAATATAGTTCACTGAATTTAACTTCAGCTGGATGTTATTCGTCTGCTTCCAGAACTTGTGTCTAATGCAGAGCTGATGCATACTCTCAGAGCTGGAAGGGGATGCAATCCACAAATCCAGCACTCAAATTTCTTTTTTTTTTTTTTTTTTAATTTGAGATGGAGTCTTGCTCTGTCACCCAGGCTGAAGTGCAGTGGCATGATCTCGGCTCACTGCAACCTCTGCCTCCCAGGTTCAAGCGATTCTCCTGCCTCAGCCTCTCAAGTAGCTGGAATTACAGGCATGTGCCACCATGGCTGACCTAATTTTGGTATTTTTAGTAGAGACGGGGTTTCACTATGTTGGCCAGGCTGATATCAAACTCCTGGCCTCAAGTGATCTACCCCCTTGGCCTCCCAAAGTGCTGGGATTACAGGTGTGAACCACCATGCCCGGCCTCAAATTGCTTTTACAGAGGCAGGTGGCCACCGAGTCTGTGATTGGGATCCTCCTGTGGAGGCTTGTGGAGACTCATGGCTCACTACCTTTGAAGGCAGTGTTAGGGTGATCTCTCCATATTTCCCTGCCGAAAGCTCTGAATGTTAGTAAATTCCTCCTCATATTAGCTAAAATGTATTTTCCTGTGCCTTTTATTCACTGATGGGGAATACCATCATTCTTTTTGAGGGTGGCCAATGCTAGTAATTCCCTCCACACAGTCAGTGATGGATAGAGTTAACCCATGGTTGCTGCGTGTAGTACTGTCACTTGCTGTACCAAGACTCAAGTTGATGCTCAACGCAACATTCTTTTGCAGGGCCCCTGTCCTCAGTTTCCCTTCTTTTGGGGTGGGCTGAGAGAGAGAGCTTATTCAGCATGAAGCTGTAGTATCTACAGTTTAGCAAAGGTCTGCGGAGCCTTTAAAGCAGTTTTTATCATAATAAAAATATTTTAACTTATAACCCCAGAAAGAGACAGGCTTGGGAGTCTTTATAAAGCACAGAAATCCAGATGAGCATAATTTGAAAGTCATTTGAATTGTAATGAGTATTTTTAACATAAACAGGCAGGAAGAAGAACTTGCTGGGTTCTCATGTAGCACAGACACCCAGATATATGTCTTTTCATAGCAATATTAAAGTGTCAAGGGAGCATAGGAGGCTGCAGATGTCAACGGCATGAATGGGCAAGGTACTTTCTGTGGCTTCAGGCTGGAGATTCCAGCAGGAATAGAAAGGCAATCACTGTGCTAGATGGTCCAGGGTCACTGCAAGTCTAGCTCCTAAATGAAAATCAAGGACAAGATGTGGCCTGTAACCACAGTCACTGCTCTTCGTAAGGCTGGTGGAAAGGTGAGCTGGAAAGGTTTTTAGGGTTAGGGAGGTACAGGAACTCCCAAATATCAGGCACCTGATAGCACTCTCCACCTAACATCTGCATTTATATTGACCTAATGCATCTGTTCAATTTGTCTCATTGTGCTCACACACATTTATTTGAAGCAAACCTTTCTGTCATTACCATAGATGAAAAACCGTGATCACTTGCCTTGAATACAATGAAAACAAGAAAACATTATTAAATGCAAGCTAGATACAAAATGTGAGAATGATGTTAAAGAGATCCTGGTACCAAAAGAAGCCTTCTACCTGGATATCATCAGAGGGACAGAAAGAATTAAAGTGTGGACAAATTTCTCAAAGTGGTATTACTGTTATTTAATGAGTTCTCCATGTGCTACATAAAACCTTTCAACTACATCTTTTATGAAGTATCCCATATGGACAGAGTCCAATTCCCTCGTTTAACAGATGGAAAGGTTGAAGACCAGAGAGGGGAAGGAGCCCTACTGAGGTTCCAATAGCCTTCTGATGCCTGATACCATGCTTTGCCTTATTTCTGCTGTCCACCTCATCAGCTCTTAAGTGAATGCTGTGGTCCCTAATTGTGGGATTGCAGTGTGTCCAGTCGGGGCAGCCTCTGCACTTTCCTGGAGGAAAAGGCAGAGTGATCTCTCGCTCGGTGATCTCTCACCAGGGTGATCTCTCTGCATAGGGCACCCAGGCTGGAAACTAACAGGGAGCCGGCCAGCACACCCAGCAGGTGCCAGGCTGCAGGGAGCTCTTGCTTCATCTCAAACACAAGAACACTCAGCTCAAAGCACAATATTTTCTGGCTTAGAGTTTGGCTCTTAGAGTGGCAGCTGTTCCTACCAAAGCAAACATTGAAAATCTGTAATTTTCAGGAATAATCGCCAACCCTCCAAAAAGATGTGTTTACACCGAAACTCCTCCGTGTGTTCACCCTGCATTCACTCAGTGTCGAGTTGCAGTTTTCTCTGCACTGCATCACTGTGCTTCCTCCTGAACAATCGCTTTTGCCAGGGAGCATCAGCACAGACAACTAGATCCTGAGCGATGACCAGCTGGGCTCCTCCCCAAATGGAGCCAGATAATTTTGTGTTACCACCTCTGCATTTTTTTCAAATCACATCTATGCTTAAGCAGAGAGCAAACTCTCAACTCCAGCAGCCAGCCCATGGGAAGCTATAAACCTTCATCAGTTCAACTTCAGGTGTCTTCATCAGCCTCTCCCGTAGGTGGCCTTGCAACCTGACCTTGGTTTCAAAATTAAAAATGCAGTTTCCTTGGCCGTCTCCGGACTTACAGAGCCTGCGGTTGGAGACTCATACACTCTACACTGGCCAAGCAGCCAGTGGATCTTTGTTGAGCAGTTCCTGTTTGCCGAGGCTTGTGTACATCTCTGCTGCGAGGGAGGAGGAGGTCCCCACCTTAAGGAGCTTTTAAGGCTTGTTGGGAAGGCAAGGCACATATCTGAAAAGCCCCCTTGCATGCAAGTTAACTAAGGATACGGGATGATGCCATGAGACCTCTGCCATCCACGTGGCAGAACCTGCTCTGCTGATTTCCTGGCTTGATGTCCATTTGCTGCTGGCTCGTGCTCATATTCACAAGTCACTCTTGAGAGCCCTTTCCCTGTGCCAGGCCCTGTGCTGAGTTTTAGACACGCAGGGATGGACAGCACACAGCCTTGGCCCTCCAGGTGCTTGCATCCGACTGTGGAGAGCCACTCTTAGAAACCCAGGGAGCAATCCAAGTCTGTGTGTGATGCCACTCCTGGACCTTGGGAACACAGAGCCCCCGCCAGTGCCCTGGGAGCTGGTGTTCTTGCAGGGGTGGAGACAGACCTGTCCTTTGTGGCCTGTTAGTTTCCTTGTGGCTGTTGCACCAATGACCACAAACATAGAGACTTAAAATTACAGACATTTGTGCTCTCACAGTTCTGGAGGCCAGGAGACTGAACTCAGCATCACTAGGCCCACATCGAAGTGTGGCACAGCCCTGCTTCCTCAGGAGGCTCCCAGGGAGAATCCATTCCTTGCCTCCTCTGGCTTCTGTTGGCTCCGGTGTTCCTGGGCTTGTGGCTGGATCACTCCAGCTTCAGTGCCAGCACCTTCACATTTCTCTGTGCTGAATCTTCATGTAGACTTGCCCTCTGTCTGTGTCAAGCCTCCCTCTGCCTTCCTCCCTTAAGGTCACTTGTCATTGCGTTTAGGTCCCACCAGGATAATCTTTGCATCTCAAGATTCTTCTCTTAATCACATCAACAGAGACCCCCTTTTCCTCATAGAGCGACAACCACAGGTTCCAGTGGCTGGGACCTAATGTTTTGGGGAGCACTGTGCTGCCTGTCACATGTGGTTTCCTAGGTCATCAGGCCCAGGCTGGCCTTTTGGATGTGGCCTTAAGTATTCACAGAGGCTCATTCTCTTGTCCCTGTTCTACCACTTTTTAGCCAACTTCCCCAGGACACGTGTCCTTCTTGGTAAGGAAGCGCTCAGGGTCACAGATCAGCCTGCTGCTTTGTGGCCTCCTGGGAGACAGGCCCAGCCTGGCCCACCTCCTCCTGTCGCCTGGAGGTTTCTGAGAGCTCATCGTCACTTTGTCGTCCCTCAGTGTGAATGCCTAATCATTCATTGAAGGCCTGAGTTCTGTGAACAGAAAGCAGGTTACGAGTCAGATCCGTGGCTGGGGTCAGTGAGGAAATACAAAGGAG
This sequence comes from Nomascus leucogenys, assembly GCF_006542625.1. Taxonomy (NCBI): domain Eukaryota; kingdom Metazoa; phylum Chordata; class Mammalia; order Primates; family Hylobatidae; genus Nomascus; species Nomascus leucogenys. The sequence goes on along the minus strand of NC_044390.1, from coordinate 45,506,800 downwards.
ATTGGGGGACAAAGAGAGGACAGGGCAGGCCTGGTCCCACTGGGAGCTGACCCAGCAGAACTCCGGCAAGGCGAGCAGGCCACCCTGGCCTCAGCTGTCCCAGAGCACGGCTCTGCTCTGTGTGAGACCAGAGAGGGGCACAGGGCCCGTGTGCATCTGTAGTTCCCCCCATTCTGTATTCCAGGGGATTCAGGGGATTCATGCCACACCTGCTAATGGAAACTCTGGTTTTTCAGTTTCTTTTGTTTTGTTTTGTTTTTAAGAGACAAGGTCTCACTCTGTTGTCCAGGCTTGATCACCGCTCACTGCAGCCTCTATCTCCTGGACTCAAGCAATCCTCCCCTTCAGCCTCCCGAATAGCTGGAACACAGATGCACACCATCACACCCAGCTAGTTTTTAAATGTTTTTGTAGAAATAGTGTCTCACTAGATTACCCAGGCTGGTCTCAAACTCCTGGCCTTAAGCAATCCTCTTGCCTTGGCCTCCCAAAGCGCTGATATTACAGGCATGAGCCACCTGGCCAAAATTCTACTTTCAAAACAAGCAAACCAAAGGACCTCATGCTGGGGCCCTGATTCTCACTGAGGCGGTTGCATCAATACAATGATTCTGATCCTCACAGCATATCAGGGGAGGCTCCCTGCCCTCCAGAGAGGTTGGCCTCTGATGGCCATTTCACAGATGAAGAGACTGAGGATTCGAGAAAATAAGAAACCTAACTGAGGACACAGAAAGGGATAAGGATGGCCAAGAGGCCAGGGTGTGGAAGCCAGGCCTGGGGATTCTCTGCCATGAAGCACCGCCTGTCATGACTGAGCTCCTAGCCTGTGAGGACTTGCGTTTATGCACGGCCTGGTTGTGCGTAGAAGGGAGAGAAAGGCCGGCCATTAGTCTTTCTGGACTTCTCAGGCTTTGGCCTCCTCCGAGACCCTGGGGATGCTGCCCTTTCTGCCTTGTATTCCCCCAGAAGTCTCTGCTTCCTAACAACAGAGTTTGCCTTCTTGCTTAAGACCCAGTGAGCAGGCTTCTGCTCTTGCAGCCAAAGGAGCTTCGATCCCATGAGGCTGGGGCAGTGCAGCCTCATGCATGGGCTTGGTGGAGTCCCGGGGCGCCTGTGTGAAAAGTCCATGCTCCTCCAGCTCCCAGAGGCCCAGCAGGGGCCAGGGCTGGGTCTTGCTGACCCTGAGGTTAAAGCTACCGCTATCGCGAGGGAGGGCACTCTGTGAGCTTTCACACCCCAGAAGTCCCAGGATTCAAGTCTCCAGAGGAGGGCCTCTGGGAGAGTCCTGCTGGGGACATGAGTCCCTGTGCGGGGGGTATTTTATAGATACACAGGATGCTGAAGTTTCAATCCAAGCCTTTTCACTTCATCGCCAACCATCCCGCCCTGTTTAGTACCAGCAACATCATCAAGTCGCCGCAGAGGAGCAAGTACCCCTGAGCAGCCTTGACCCCCACCCAGAGAGACTCACCAGGTTACAGAGGCTGGAATCTGATGGGGTGATGGGTGTTGGTTGGGGTTTCTCAGGTTTAAGAAGAGGATTTTCCCTACCCATACCCCCCACCCCATTGCCATTCTCAAGAACTCATCCCAGTTGCCCAGAAGAACATCCCAGGCTGGGTTATGTTGTGAGACCTTCTCACCAGTCTTTGCAGATTAGAAGTAGGGTGGACATCTGAGCCAAGCCATGCCAGTCTTCTGTTTGTGAGGGATTTGGAGTTAAGGCAGGGAGGCCCTGGGAGCCAGCTTCCTGTCATCAAGGTGCCAGTGACTTAGAGGCCATGGGTTTCTTCCTTTTGTCCTAAAAACAAAGAGAGGGCTGATGCACAGAGGAGAACCAGGGGATCCGAGGGAGAAGAGATGCCAGCTTGGGGCTCCTCGTGTTCCCAGGTACAGGCTGTACGTCTGGAAGGCAGAGCCATCCTTCCTGCCTTGGGTTTCCCCAAAGGTCTCTGCCTCCTAACAGGGTTTACTTCCTTTCTTAAGAACCAATGAGCAGGCCTCTGTTCCTAGCTGCCAAAGGGCATCTGGCCACAGGAGCAGCTTTGATGGGAGTGGAGCAGCCCCATGCGTGGGCTTGGAGGCCTCCCACAGCTTCTGCATGGAGGGAGAGGGGCTCCTCCAGCTCCCCGAGGCCCAGCAGGGCCTGGGCCTGGGTCTTGCTGACCCTGAGGGTAAAGCCACCCCTGTCATGAGGGGAAGGGCTCTGTGGGCTTCCTGAAGGACACAGGCTTTGAAGGTAGAGCAGGGTGCCCTGTGGGGAGAGGGAAGGAACAGGGCTGCAAGTTGTCCCAGAACATTTGGCTGTTAGAGGGAGTGTATCAGGGCAGGAAGGGAGATGGCCCTGGCGCCGGCAGCTCTGGTTAGCTTCTTCTGCACCTCACGTGTCCACATCTCCAGAGTTCCTGCAGGGATAACAGCAGTGCCATTTAGGTGAGGAACCTGAGGTTTAGAGTACATATTTCCTTCCCAGGGCTGTCATCAGAGAACAGTAACTGGTGGGGGGAGGTGGGGGGAGAGGCGGGGGCTTAAGACAAGAGACACTTATTCTCCCACTATTCTGGAGGGCAGAAGCCTGAAATCAAAGTGTCCACAGGGCTCTGCGCCCTCCAAAGGCCCTAGGGAGAGGCCTTCCTTGCCTTTTCTGGTGGCTCCAGGTGTTCCTGGGCTTGTGGCTGCCTCGCTCCAGTCCCTGCCTGCGTATTCATGTCATCTTTCCTCTTATCTCTTGGTCTTCTCTTCCATCTCTTAAAAGAGTGCTTTGTCCTTGGATTTGGGCCCACCTGGATAATCCAGCATGATCTCATCTCTAGATCCTTCACTTAATTCCATCTACAAAGACCCCTTTTCCAAATAAGGACACATTCACAGATGCCGAGGGTGGCAGGTGGACATGCTATTTTGGGGTCTCACTTAACCTTCTGCAGATAGGCTGGCTGATTTTCCACTGTCACGCAGCAGTAAATGTCTGAGTGAGGTCTGGAACCAGCCCAGTCTGACGGCCATGATATTTGCTGGATACAACATGAAGATATGGGAGGAGAGGGAGAAAGGCCAGGGAAGAAAGAGACTCCCAACACTTTCAGTATTTCCTGCACCCTCTGGGAAAACATGGGTATGATGATATTTATTCTAGATCAATGGCTGTTAGAGAAAAGCCAGGGTAGGAGGCCCTGGGACTGCCTTCAAACCTGGGTCCCTGTGCTCCCACAAATGTTTCTACATGAGCCATGGCCTCCCTCTCAGAAGATGCCTTCAGATCCCATGGTTGCATTGCTAGAAACATCCACAGGCACCGGGATCTTGAGCACTGGAGGGTCGCCAAAGAGGAAGGTGTTGGTTGGTCTAGGAGGAGAGCACTCTCCAGGGAGGTGAAGGGCCAGAAGCAGAATGGAGCAGAATTCTTTCTACTCAGCCTGGGCTGCAAGGAGAGGCACTGCCCAGGGAGGTCGGTAGTGAAATCTGGTGCTACCTGGAAGTCAGTCTGGTAGCAAAAGTGAGGAGGCTGTGGAGAACCCTGTCCACCTACCTTCATTTCTGTCACCCCAGAATTGTGCTTGCAGTGCTTTGACATGGCCAGCACCTCTGACCTCTGCCCCTCTGTAGAATCCAAATGGGGAACTTTATCAGGGATCAGTGCCCCTCCCCCTCCCCGGCACACACACACACACACACACACACACACACACACACACACAGACACACACACACACACACGTTTTTGTGGGATGAGGATGAGTCTGAGAGGACCCTCCACGGCCGTCCACATTTCCCACTCCAGCCCTCCTTCCTTTACCTTCACACCCGGCCTCCCGACTTACTCTCAACCCACCTCCTTGGTGTGCAAACTAAGAAAATGCACTTTTCTGCCCAAACTCCCCTATATCATTAAGTGACATAGAAAGTTCAGTTCAACACGGGGAAAATTGAATTCATCTTGGAAATGTTTTATTCTTCCAAAATTTCACTTTGGCGAAGTCTAATGCATAGAAAAGCATGAAATACTACAGCTCCAGACCAAGCAAGTTGTTCCACTAAGCATTAAGCCGCAGGGTCCGAATTCTGCCTCTCTCCCGTCAACCACTCTCTTTAACTCAAATGCCCATCAACGTCTCGGCTAAATGTGAGTTTTCCACGGATCGCATCTTATCATAATGTCACAAAACCCATAGAATTACAAATCAGGTTTAAGGCAGAAAACATGACAGGCAAATATAAGTACACAAAAAGTACATTAAGGATCCGTCTTCATTTATTCTCCCCATTCCAACCTACCTCTCCGCACAGACCCACTCCGTGCGGCGCTCAGCTTGAAGTAGCCTCAGATCCATTTTAAAGTGGACTGAAATATAAATGACAGTTCACACTGCACATGAACATAGACAACTGTATAAAATATTTAAATAAAGACAGGAAAGAACAGAGGATTGCAGCAAAGCCTTTGGCAGAACCAGCCTTGGGGAATTTAGCAGCTTGAGATTCATTACAAATTTCATCTTTAATGTTATTTTTAGTTCAATATTTTGTAGCACTCAGAAGTAAATCTTGGTGTGCTGTCTCCTCTACCCTGCCTTTCTCTCCTTGGGTGTCTGATCCTTCAGTTGTACGGAAACCTAATACGTTTTCAATAAAATTGATTTGTGACGTCGTAATGCTGTTTGTTTACCATCTCCCATTCCTTGTTGTAATGGGAGAGAACTGTTGCATGATTTGGCAAAGTGAGGAGGATTGCTCTTGATTGCAGAATAAATTGACATGAACCTGGAAACAACTCTGTTGCAATGTGAAATTGCTTCATCGAGCCTTCCCTCCTGCACGCTCCCATTTTGAAGTTCTCGCTTGGTATTCCAGTCCTGAGTGCTAAGGGATCATCTGTCCTCCTGAAAGAGAGTCATCATCCCAAATATGGATGCAGAAGAGAGAGAAAACTTGGTTTTAAATAATTGCACTTTGGTTTCTTTCTCAATGTGACTTTTCACCTCTAGCTAGTTTGCCACCTCCGGAGGAAATTCTAAAAAATGGCATTTGTCCCCAGGTGAGGGGTAGGAGAGGACCAGTTGACCAGAAGCCCTGTCCTGGGGTCATTTTGCAAATTCTTCAGTCTTCCAGGGGAACTGCAGGGGGAGTTAAACAAAGCTCTGTCGAGGAGGCAGCCGGCAAGATGGAAAGGAAGGCAGAAAACATTGCCTTGCTGCTCAGCCAGCTCCTGGGGTGTATGAGTGGAAGCCCTCGAGGAAAGAGCAGACCCTGGCAGTTTTTGACAGAGCAGAGCTGGGGGTTTCACATTTGTCACTTCAGGGCAGGCTTTGACTCCTGGCCCAGGGTACTGAGGGGCTGGGGAGAGAGGCTCAGACGGGAGTTCAGAGCAGCCTGGGAAAGGGATTTTTCAACCCAGATATTAATGGGCCCATGATGTTTCCTAGATGGAGCCCTCAAGGGGAAGCCACCCTCTCTGTGACTTGGTTTCTTCACATCAAAGATGAGTCTGATGCCCTTTGCCCTTGACTTTATTAGGGTTTCTGAGGAAGAAGGAAAAAGATTCTCTTTTAGCATTCAAGTTATGTTTAAAAGCATGTAAAAGCAAAGGGAGAGAACTCAGGTGGTGATTTGGGTAATTTATAACTAAATAAAGCCTATTAGTGTTTTGTTTATTTATTCATTTGATTTTTAGAGACAGAGTCTCACTCTGTTGCCCAGGCTGGAGTGCAGTGGTGCATTCATGGCTCACTGCAGCCTCCATCTCTCTGGACTCAAGCAATCCTCCTGCCCCAGCCTCCTAGGTAGCTGGGACTATAGGCATGCACCACAGTGCCCAGCTAATTTTTATATTTTTCTGTAGATACAAGGTCTCACTACATTGCTCAGGCTGGTCTCAAACTTCTGGTGTCAAACGACCCTCCTGTACCTCCCAAAGCACTGGGATTATAGGCATGAGCCAGTGCACTTGGCCAAGCCTAATTGTTTTAAAAACAAAGATAGTTAGATATTTCAACTATGGAACAAAAAAATACCCAACGGTTGTTATAGTTAGATTTTTGTTGTTTTGTTTCTGATTTATCAAGAGAACTACTTCACCAGATATTGTGTTGATGTGGCCCAAGGTTGACAGAAAAAAGCAGAAGGACTCAGGTATCTGAGAACATGAGTACCCAACGCAGCCAGGAGGCTGCCAGTCTAGGAAACTGAGGTGCTGGCCAGGGGAGAGCTAGGCTCATAGAATTCAGAACCGGTTCTGGGTGGCCTTTGGAATGTATGGTGATATGCTTTGGCTGTGTCCCCACCCAAATCTCGTCTTGAATCGTAGCTCTTACAATTCCCATGTGTTGTTGGAGGGACCCAGGGAGAGGTAATTTCATCATGGGGGCCGGCCTTTCCCATGCTATTCTCATGATAGTGAATAAGTCTCATGAGATCTTATGGTTTTTTCGGGGTTCCACTTTTGCTTCTTCCTCTTTTTCTCTTGCCTCTGCCATGTAAGAAATGCCTTTCACCTCCCGCCATGATTCTGAGGCCTCCCCAGCCATGTGGAACTATAAGTCCAATTAAACCTCTTTTTCTTCCCAGTCTCAGGTATATCTTTATCAGCAGCATGAAAACAGACTAAACAGTAAATTGGTACCAATATATTGGGGTGTTGCTGAAAAGATACCCAAAAATATGGAAGCGACTTTGGAAATGGGTAACAGGCAGAGACTGGAACAGTTTGAAGGCCTGAGAAGAAGACAAGAAAATGTGGGAAAGTTTGGAACTTCCTTGAGATGTGTTGAATGGCTTTGCCCAAAATGCTGACATGGACAATAAAATCCAGACTGAGGTGGTCTCAGCTGGAGATGAGAAACTTCTTGGAAATGGAGCAAAGGTGACTCTTGATATGTTTTAGCAAAGAGACTGGTGACATTTTGCCCCTGCCCTAGAGATTTGTGACACTTTGAACTTGAGAGAAATGATTTAGGGTTTTTGCCAAAGTAATGACTATTACTTTTGCACCAACCTAATAGCGGCAGTCAGGTGCATGGACTGCAGCCTGCTAAAGGTGATCTGGTTGGGACACCATCAGCTACAGACAGCAGGACTTTGCAAGTGAAATCTCTTTCTATCATTTCCCTACCAATCTGCAATCTGCATTCTGGACCACGAAGACAAGAAAGCTCACTGTGCCGCAGTCAGTTTTGAGCATATCAGAGGATAAGCATGCTACATAATAATGGTTCAGGCAGAAGGAAAAGCTGACTTCTTGCAGCTCGCATCGTAGGAGAGGAAAGGGTCAAGTTCAGAGCAGCAGAGGCACTGTTTTTGCCTTTTTTCCCATGACATGACACCATTCCACTTAAGTAGCTGCTGTCAGATTCAATGAGAAAATACGTGTAAAGCATTTTACACACTGTCTGGCACATAGTAACCACTCAATAAATGTTAACTTGTTATTATTATCATTTTCCTAAATGGAGAGGTCAAACCAATTAGCTGAGTTTTTCTTTTTAATGAAAACTCTGATGAGTTAATCATTGTGACGTAGGGAGGCTTTGAAACCCCTGTTAACTGGGATGATTAAAATGTACTTGATTAAGCTGAGGCAGTGACAGCGTATAGATTTTCTTACAGGCCAACTCCACCCGAGTCATGGTGGTGGCCACTATTGTTAAGAAGGGTTCTGAGGCTGAACAAGGCTTAGGACGAGGGAGTTTTCAGATGAATTAATCACATCTGCCTTGCACACCAGAGATGTGCGGGCAGGGGTGATACATGGCATTCCTGTCCTTTGGAATAATCAGAATTCATGGCTTTTATTAATCATAGAGCTTCAAGAAACAGATTAGAAAGGCTGCTCAGCTCCATAAGCTGCAAATGTTAGACTTGGGCTTTATGCTTTGCAAAGCTAAGATGAGAAAGAAGTTCCCAGAATGTGCCAAAGGTAAATATGCTTCTTCAACATTGTCTGGATTTTCCCAAGAAGAAAAAGGAGAACAGTGATGAGAAGATGAAGAAGGAGAAAATCCTTTAAGATATGACTTGCAGAGTCATTACAAAATGAAAGGATCAGTGTCTAGAATGTGTGTGTGTGTGCGTGTGTGTGCGTGTGTGTGTGTGTGTGTGTACACAGAAAACTACAAACAAATAAGAAACAGACAAACACCTCAATAGAAAGACAGGTCAAGGCTAAGACTTCTTAGAGAAAAGCCAATGAGCAATAAATAAAAGCTGCTCAGTTTCACCAGTGGTCCATGCTGTGTGAATTAAAATAGCATTCTACGGCTCCAAGTTGGCAAAACTTTTGAATCTGACAGTATAAAGGATTGGGAGGATGTGAGAACTGGGTAGGGGTACACACAACTCACAAGCCCTTAAGACAGCAAGTTGGCAACCTCTAGCACAGCTATAAACATGCCAATCTTCTGCTGTTCCAGCATTTCCACACTGGGTGTGTACTCTCAGAAAATGACAGTCAACGAGTCCCACGGAAGGATGCTTCCCATAGTATGGTGCAGTAAACATCAAAAGCCAAAACTAGCCAGACAGCCCCACAACAGGGAAATGGTGCATAGTGACCAGACACAAGATGTATGGTTTGCCTCTGAGTAACAGAGAAGTGTCCACGTCATGTTTATGTAGAGAACAAGAATGGCAAGGAGGACAGTCCCTCGTCTTCTACCAATGCCGTACGTTTTCCATCTAAATACAAAGAACATGTCCTGAAGGCCACACACCCACAGATAATTATGATAATACAGAATATATGGGGGATTGGGATGGGAGAGGGCCAGAGAGGACTTTATTCTTATCTGTAATGTTTTAATATTTTATAACAATAATGTATTCATGTATTCTTTGAGTAATTTAAAGTTAATGGCTCACGCCTATAATCCCAGCACTTTGGGAGGCCAACGTGGGCAGATGACTTGAGGTCAGGAGTTTGAGATCGGCCTGACCAACATGGTGAAACCCCATCTCTACTAAAAATACAAAAATTAGCTGGGCATGGTGTCGCATGCCTATAATCCCAGCTATTCGGGAGGCTGAGGCAGGAGAATCACTTGAACCTGGGAGGCGGAGGTTGCAGTGAGCCAAGATCATGCCACTGTACTCCAGCCTGGGTAACAGAGCAAGGCTCTGTCTCAAAAAAAAAAAGTTAATTTAAAAAGAGCCCTGACTCCTGGCTTTACCGAGCACAGGCAGGTGGCTGGGGGCGGTCAGCTGGACGCATGTGGCGATGGCGATGTCTCTGTGTCCACAGCAGCCTCTGGGCCCTTTTCCTTGGCTGTTACTGGCCATGTTCATGACAAAGCTCCTTTGAAACGTGTTCACTGGGGACGAGCAGTCTCCTGTTTCCTGTCGCTACAGCTTGAAATCATGATTTCAGAGCCCAGGCTGTAGGATGGGCAGCTGCCTCTTCCCTAGTTGGGGACAGAATGCCGGCCCAGCCTCTTGAAATCTCCTTGCAGGTTCCTACCCTCTTGGTACTTTAGAGGGGACCCTGAGAAGCAGAAGACATTTTGTTTTTTCCTGGAAGCCCCTGCTCTCCTTGTCCTTGGTGCTGGAGGGTGAATATCTCCAAATCAGCACCTCCATGGCACCATGTGTGAGTGACCAACAACTGTTCACAAAGGTTTCTTCCCCAACCTCTGGAGGAACTGCAGGCAGGGAGACCTGCGGAAATCCCTCGGAGTATATTCCCGTAATATACTGCTAGGACAGTGGACTGCTAGGACCTTTTAGAACCTTCCTCACTTGCTCTTGCACTCACCAGCTCAGCCTCCTCATGGCCAACCAGTCCTCTTCCTGGCCTCTCTTCCAGGCCCAGCTCTGTGCCAGCACCTGGGGGAGGCTCCATTCTCTTACCCTCCTGCATGCTTTGTTTTACTCCCACTGGCCAGGAGCCTTCTGGACCTCCTTTCTCAGTGCTGAGAAGCAGTCTCAGGCCAGCTCAGGCTGGGGTTGGGGAGATGTGCCGTGGTTGTTTCCTGATATGATTTGGAACTTTTGTCCTCTCCAAATCTTACGTAAAGAAGTGACCTCCAATGTTGGAGGCGGGGCCTACCGGGAGGTGTTTGAGTCATGGGGGCAGATCCCTGATGGGTGTCTGGGTGCCATCCTCACCATAATGAGGGAGTTCTCACTCCGAGTTCACAGGGGAGCTTGTTTGAAAGAGCCTGGCACCTCCTCCCCTCTCTCTTGTTCCCACCCTCGCCATGAGACACACTGGCTCCCCTCCCTACTCTGCCATGATTGGAAGCTTCCTGAGGCATCACCAGAAGCCAATGTCAGCCCCATGCAGGTTCTGTACAGTCTGCAGAACCATGAGCCAAATAAACCTTTTCTCTTTATAAATTACCCAGTCTGAGGCATTCCTTTATAGCAACACAAACAGATGAACATATTTCCCCTATTCTCTTTGACTTTCTATGAACTTCCCGGTGTCCACTGCCCCTTGTCTCAACCTATGCTGTCATTACCTGTGCGGTGCTGAGCCCCCAATCAGGCCTTCTCATCACCAGCAACCAGCATTGCCTCTTGAACCCATCTTTCCCTGCACAGCAGACTGGAGGCACTGCTTCCAGGGAGAGGTGCTAAATACAGAGTGCCCTTGTTATTGTTGTTAATGATGAAATACTCACTGAGGGCCTGGGATAGAGGAGGATAAAGACCAACTCCGGTATGCACATCTTTACCTGCTGTGCTGCTCAGCACCTTAGGGCCAGGAAGGGAACTCAGAGGTGGGTCTGGTCCACAGAGGCAGGACCCTTGGGCTGCAGCCTTGCACAGATGAGACTGCTCTCTGGTTCAGGAAGCACCAGCAGCTCTGAGTCAGGTCATCTGGGTCCAGTTCTGGGCTTGGCCACTTAGAATCTGGTGCTGACAGAGTGGCTGTCCCTCATAGCTGAGGCTGAACTCTGGTCTGTTTCATCTTGTGTGTGGGGCATATCATAATTATTCCCTTCTTATCTGTCTCCTGGCTGGAGAATGAAGTGGTCATGCACGAGAAAGGGCATTTGGAAGGCCCATGTTTACAAGGTCCCTTGGTCCTGGGCAGGGACGTTCTTCTGTAGCCTTCGATCCAGGCTCATTCATCAGTCACCTAATTGGCAGAGATTTATTGAGAATCCATTTGCCAAGTATTCTTCTAGACTAGAGGAATGCAGAGAAAAGCACAGTCCAGCCCTCCTGTTATTTTCAGTCTAGTAGGAGGGGAGGGAAATAGAAATGGAAGTGCACAGAGTGGCAGGTGCTGTTAGGGGCTGAAATAAATGGTGCTCTGGGCACACCGTAGGTCATGCAGCCCGAGGAAATCCCCCTTAGCTGACTTCATCTATGTCAGAGTGAACAGCATGGACGAAAGCACCAAAGTGTGAGGGAGTATGGTGCCTTCTTCTTGAAAAAGGCACATTTCAGAGTGGCTGATGTTTGCTAAGGGAGTGAAGTTCAAGAACGAGCTGTGCAGGGGAGCAAATACAGTTCGAGGCAGTTGATGGCATCCACATCTCCACAGCACTCACAGGGCTCATCTGTGGACCAATTTCTACTGCAAGTTCCTCCAACCCTGCAGGACAGGCAGCTCAGAAGCGCTAGGGAGTTAATATCCCCAGGAGCATCCATCCCGCATTGGGGGGACCACTCTGTGGCCCATTCTGCACTGCATCCCCAGGGGTCTCAGCAGATCTGAGCTCCAGTTACCCCTAGCAGCAGCCTGCTCACAAACGCATCTGGCTTTCTTCTCTTCCCTGTCTCGCTTCCTTGCTCCCCCGTGGACGTTTGCTGCCATTGCCCCCCAGATAAACTACTCAAAGAAGCCAGTGCCTGAGAGCCCAAACCTGAAACAAGCCAGATTGTGAAAAACCTGGTTTTGTCTCAATACTCACTCTGTATGAGTTCCAATGGGCTGTCCCATTCAGAAGACGTTTCTGCATTTCTGTCTGTTTCTGCTGTTCCTGCTGCCCAGTCAACAGAGCACATGTCAGCCTCCTTCCAGCCCTGGGACAGCCCTGCCCCTCCCTCACCTTGTCCCAGTCTCCCCATCACACCCACACCCCTTGTTTACCAAATGTTCGATTTTGGTTATGTTACTATAAAAATCAAGCAGCTGGCAATTCCAGCTTGATTAGCAGGTCTTCAGTTTTGATTAGTAAATTACTGTGGTAATCAAGGTTAATTCTCGCTGCAGCTCTCAGCAATGGATTTTATATTTTTCAGGGAAATGGTTTTCCTGCCTGGGATGGAGAACATTTCATTAAAGGAACCCAGAGATAAGAAAGAAAGGAAGTGAGTCCTGGAAGTATGGAGAATGGGCACCTGCAGGACTCCTCTCTCTGTCTTGCATTCCAATCTGCCCTTGGCTGGGGTCAAGGAGCCAGGAGAGGGCCTCCTGAGAAATACTAGCCCACCACTTCTGGCTTTTGGAATGCCTTTGAGAAACCAGGGAAACTTTTCTTGCTGGAACTGAAAGCCACTGAGCTCAGGTCAGAAATCCCAGCTGCTGGGGAGTCAAGGGGTCAGTGCTCAAGATCAGAGATGCCTTTGGGGTGATTGATATCTTTAAGTGCTTCAGGGGGATGTGAAGGAAAGCAGGCTCTGCCGGTGCTTGTGTGGGGGCAGCCTCTAGACTCTAGACCCCTACCCTGTGGGATGTAACTTTCTCCAGGGAATGAATGGTATCTATGGAAGGGGTCAGGAGTTCCGAGAGACACCCAGGCTTGCAAGAGAGCTCTTGGGATGGTGGAACCTTGCAGCTGGATTTCATTTCTGATTTTTGTCCTTGGTCTAGTATATGGACTGTGGACCCCAGACAAGTTGGAATTCAGGTGTTCTGACCTACAGATAGAGATAGGACAAGAGAGAATGGGGGCTGGCCCCAGCCCACCCAGGATTTCTCTGTGAGCTAATCCCACCGCCTGTAACTCCCTATATTGCCATCACTAAATGTCAGCAATGAATGCTTTGCCTCCAGAAGGTGAGATTTGTTTTTAGTACCTCTTTGGGGGATGGACACTGTCAGTCCATAGAATTTATGTCAAACTGTTAGCAGCAAAGTTGTGTAGCAGTGAAGGTCATGGTCAGTGCAGAGGTGCTCCCACCTCATCCCACTCTGAGTCAAAAGCAGCTCACAGGTTGCTCTGCTTCCAACCCCACCCTCTATCTGTCCTTCTCTCCTACACATCCATAATCGCCCTCTGGACCAGAGCACACAGCTGGTCCTAACTTCACCTGGTTATAAAGATGAAGCAAGTCGTCCTGCAGGCTCCACCCTTCACTCTCCTCCAGACAGTAGGAACTGGTGTGCACATGGTGTAGACTCTGTTCTGGGGAGTCTCACCCCAGAACCGCTGAGCAGGAAGAGCAGATGATTAAAACCCAGACCTGGCCTTTGACTTGGTCATCTTGTTTTCTGGGGGTCTCAGGAAGACTGCCTTCTTGGTGTCTCCCATTCCCAGATTACTGTCTCCAATTTCAGGAGTCCCCAAAGCTTATTAGCACCTTTACAAAGTGGGTGTGGGTGAGGTGGAATCTGGACTGGGAAGACCTGGAGCCAGCACTCCTGTCTGGAGGTGAGATTGATATGTCCTCATTCTCAGTGCCCCTGTGGGGCCCTGCCTCTAGGAACAGATGTTTGCTCAGGGGAAGGGCAATGTGTGTCCAAACCTCATTTCAAATATGTTTTGTGCCAGGCGCAGTGGCTCACGCCTGTAATCCCAGCACTTTGGGAGGCCGAGGCTGGTGGACCACCTGAAGTCAGGAGTGCGAGACTAGTCTGTCCAACATGGTGAAACCCCATTTCTAATAAAAATACAAAAAATTAGCAGGATGTGGTGGGCGCATGCCTGTAATCCCAGCTACTTGGGAGGCTGAGGTGTGAGAATTGCTTGAACCTGGGAGGTGGAGGTTGCAGTTAGCCAAAATTGTGCCATTGTACTCCAGCCTGGGTGACAAAAGTGAAACTCCATCTCTCTCTCTCTCTACATATATATATGTATACACACACACACACACACACATATATATATGTTTTGTTAGGCAGAAAGTGAAAAGCCTTTTTCCTCCGTGCTGCAAAATCTGGGTGTCCTGAGACCCCTCAGAATTCTCAGACAGGATCTTGGATCTTCATCTCTATGCCTTTGGCAGCCACAAAACCCCACCCATCCTTCAAGTTTCCTTACGACAAAGTTCTGCTGTGCTCTTCTGGAGTGGCGTGAATAAAGCCCCGTGAAAGCAGAGAGCCCCAGGAAAGGGCCTAATTCCAGGAAGAGATGGAAACTCTTGCAGGTCCCCTTGCTTAAGAACAATTAAGCCCTGACATATGCTTGGGTGGCAGGGTCAGGAGAATTGTCTGGGGGCCACTGCGGCTTATGACAGGGGCTTCCAGTTTCCTTCTAACTCTGAGCAGCATGTGAGCTGGACTTAAACTCCATCCAGCGTTGTCTACATCTCCCTCACCCTTGCTAGCTTTATGACCTTGGGCAAGGCACTTCCTTCCTTGTACCTCAGCTTCCTCCTCTGTCAAATGGGTATCATAGCAGTGATTAATTCACAGGACTATGTTAGGATAAATGAGGTAAGACATACAAAAGGCTTTCACCTTTTATAGGAAATAGTGCTTAAATGTGGCCCATCATTATTTCTTACCCCAGGAGGGCAGTATTATGCAAATCTGTGCTTGCATGATGTGATGTTTGCTGATGAGCTGGTAGCCAAAGCCAGCCCAGGGTCAATGTGGGAGAGCAAGGACGGTGGGAGGTCTGACTCACTGGGGCCACTCATGGAGCTGCCTACCACGTGTGCCTTTATCATCATTCCACTGTTAATTCTGATGTTGATTATGGAAATGGAGGAGACACTCCTTATCTTGCTAAGTCAGTGCTTTCTTTTCACTCAGGAATGGAAATAGCTCTAAATTATCATTTTATCTGTAATTCAGTTAAAACACTTTGGCCAACTCAGTAGCAAACAGACTATGAATCCAGGTGTGCTATGAATTCCCTTTGTCAGCGATTACTACAATGTCTGAGTCTCCAGATTTTCTTGTCTCCTTGTCCCTCACCTCCTTGTGTCCAGTGGATTCCTTTTTTGTCCCTCTTTCCCGTACCTTTTGTCTTGGACTACAATGCCAGTGGGATGAGGGGCAGGAGAAAGAGAGTTGTCTTAAGAGAGAAGATATCTTTGGGGTAGATGAAGAATCCACAAACTGCAAGACTACCTTATGGGCTGCTAGAGATGAGGGAAAAAGTAGTCATACCGAAATATGTTTTGGGAGGCTAAATTTTATACATTTGTTTGGTATTATGCAAATTTTCCTTTGTAGATTACTATCAGCAGAGAAAAGCACCATGATGTCAGTGCCATATTAAAGTGGTTAGCGTATCACCCTGCAGCAAGACTGTGGAATCAGAACCCCAGAACAATGACTTCTGGCATTGTCTCTCTATTAGTGATTGCAGCTGATGTCATTTTGCCAAACAAAATTATAAGCAAAATGGATGTTTTGGGTCAGAGTGTGGCAAAGAATATACAGCTGCATTTCTTTCAATAAATCTGCCCTCTTGTTCCCGGACAAAGACACGCAACCTATGGTGATTGACGTTTTCACCACTAAATTATACTATGTCTATTTCTAGAAGAAATGTCTCCATTCCAAAATTAGCTAACCATCAACATAACATAAAATAACATGAACATGGTGTCATTTCGTGAAGATATTGATTCATGTAGACTTACTGGATTAATAACTGGTTTCCCATAAAAGGAGTAGTCACTATGTCTTTGGTAGACAGAAAAAATATACACTTCAGAACAATATATATTGGTACATTTAAGCCTGATTGCTAAGCTCAAATAAACAGAAGAATTTTCAGAGGCAACATTGCAAACGAAGAGAGAGGTGACATATGGCAATGTACAAATGGATCCAGGGGTGATGGAAAGCTAATAAAAAAAGACAACTATTTATTTATTTGGAGCATTTGATTTTACTCTATTGGATTACACAAAGCTCTAATTTTTCACCGCAGTCAATCTGTATAAAAGTTCAACTGATTGAAGCATATATTTAATTCCTAAATGCCTTTTCTTTCAACCCCCTACTTCTTCAAAGTTGGACAACCTTTGGTGTCTTGAGTAGCAAAGAGGTTTGGCTTATGTTGGGGCAATGAGACCCAAGGAGACATTTAAAGGCTGTGGGTGATTTACTCAGTTCCTAACGACAGCCAATCCACTCTTTTCTCCTCCAGGACTGGATTTGCCAATACATTGAGAAAATATGTTTCTTCGCATTTTTTTTTGGTGTTTTCTTCAATGAAGTTCCATGGTAATAAAGTAATTGAAATTAACCTTCCTAGTTGCTCATGGCATTTAAAATGAAATTCAAACTCCTTACCAGAGACTGTTGGTTCCACACATGTTGGTTCAGCTTGCTTTTCTAAGCTCACCTCTCTCTACTTTTCTTGCCACACCCAGGGTTGGCCCTTTCCATCAAATGAACAGCGCTCATCACTGCCCCTCTATTTGGAATCTTCTTCCAGCCTTTCACATTACTGCAACCATCTTGTCTTTTGGCCTTTGCTCCTCGAAGACACCTTCCCTATGCATCTAATTTTCTAGAAAAATGGCCAACTCTCCATGACCCAGTTTCATTGCATTATTGCATTTTAATATCATTGTCTCTTCCCTCTGGAATATAAACCCTTTGAGAAAGCGAGAGTCCTTATGGGGCTTGTTGACGGCTGTATCCCTGTGGCCCCCCACAGTGTTGGCAGACAGAAGGTGCTCAATAACTGAATGGATGCACTTCTGGGAGGAAGATTCAGAAACAGAAAGTGATCTTTTGGACTCAGTTCCAATTTGCTGTCATGTCTTTGTAGGATAATTGTCTTCTTTATATCTCAATTTTTCTTCCCTTAAACAAGAAGTGTGGTGTTTATATGCTGTCCAGAAATGGTGCACAGATTAACTCCATTGCAAAACAAAACAAAATAAAGCTATCTAGTTATTTATTTTCTTTTAAAGAACTTTTCTGGTTTCTTCACAATAGGCTTAAGAGGTAAGAGTTTGTTTAACATAGAAAACCAACTATGACTGTGAGGGCACATCTGCTCTAGGGATTAAAGCTAACTCAATATGTAAAGCATCCCTTTGGAAGTGGTCATATGAGTCTTCAGGGAATTTGACAACTGGTTCTCCCATTTGCTTTTCATTGTTGAAACAGATCATTGTTTCTGCAGTTGAATATTGGATTAAGTAGTTGTATTAAAAATGAACATTTTAATGTACTAAAATCACAGACCACGAGATGACCATCCAAGGAGACACAGAGGAAATGGGACCCAGAAGAGACTGCACATTCATTGGTTCCCATTTTATGTTTATTTCTGGACAAAAGCTGATTGAGTGAGCTGGCAGGTAGACTAGCCCACTTCTTCAACCATTGTGTTTCCATGCCTGGCCTCCACCCTCTTCAACTGGGAATAGATGTATTTTTATTAATCCAACAGTAGTGATTCCCCCTGCAGCTTCAGTCTCCAGTTATTTGTAGCTGGATCTATTGCTTCTCTGGAAAGGATTGCAGGTAGCCAATGGCCTTCCAATGCTCTGGGTGGATTTGCTGGCTGTAGTCCCATCTGGAGGCAATGGAGGGGAGTTATTCCTTGGATATCTTTCTCCAGGTGAAACCATTTGGCAAGGTCTCAGAATTCTAGGAACAGTCTGGAACCCCCTTTTTTGCCAATGTTGGGAATGCCTTGCCCATCACAGGGATTTGTCTGCTTTGGAGGTTATCAAACCTGAAATTGAAGGCAGTGGTCCAGCAGGATTTAAAGTCTTTTCTAATTGGCAGAACCTGGAAATAATATTGTGAATTTGGAACCAAAGGGCCCCTATTGCCAGTGCCCTTGGATTCTAGAAATGTGCACTCAATAGTACCTATTGAATAGTCTGTAAATCTCTGTCCTTACCCTGCAGGTCAGCAGTTCTAGAAGAATCTTCCTGGATAAAAGACCTGGAGTTGGCACTTTTGGCTGCCACTCAACATTGCATGGCCTGTAGCTGTGACCCATCTTGGAACAAGAAACTAAACTGTAAGATTGGAAAATGAAGACTTTTAAAAAGATTAGACTGGGAGCAGTGGCCCATACTTATAATCCCAGCACTTTGGGAGGTGAAGGCAGGAGGATCAATTGAGGCTAGGGATTTGAGACCAGCCTGGGCAACATAGCAAGACCTCATCTCTACAAAAATAGGAAGTATTAGCCAGGTGTGGTGGCGTGCTCCTGTGGTCACAGCTACTCGGGAGGCTGAGGTGGGAGGGTCCCTTGAGCCCAAGAGTTTGAGGCTGCAGTGAGCTGTAATTGTGCCACTGTACTCCAGCCTGGGTGACAGAGTGAGACCCTGTCTCTAAAAAAATAATAAAAAATAAAAAGATTAGATACCTGCTGGACCTCATTTGCAACTGGTAAAATCAGAAGCTGTCTTCCAGCAGGTGTTTATATGAGAATAAAATAAGAGAGAGGAGGAGCTGCCCCAGGAGGAGAAGTCCCCAGGAGGGGACTCGCAGCCAGTCACACCCTGCAACCCAGTGGGCTGTTTCAGGAACCTCCTCTCCAATTCTTCCACCCCTGCCTGCTTGTTGGTTCCCAACCCCCACTCCCACAGTGATTTTGTAATTTTCATTCCATCCTTTCTGAAGATAAAAGACACCATGGGCGGGATCCGTGAATAAAAGTCGTTATTTATCGATGCTGGTTTTGGGGAACATTTTTCCTTCTGATTCACGAACCACTTTTCTACATTCGAAAAGCAGTCCATAAATCGTTCAGCACTGGCAGAAATTAATAATAATGAATCCATTTACATAAAATAGTCTCATCCTGCCAGGTGCTGATAATGTTTGAAGCTGGAATCTCTTTAGGAAACTGGATGGCATATGTGCGTGTGTTTTCCTATACATCAGACCTCACACCTTCCTTTTGTGAGTTTTACCAGAAGTTTAATTATTTAGTGGCCAGTCTTGATCACCGGGAGACACTATTTGCAAAACAGGGGAAAGATAAAAATAAGAGAAATATTGCAGTGTCTGAAGAAGATAGTTTTAAGCCATGAGAGTTCGTTTCTAGTGAAATTAACCCTTTGAGTAGTTCGGAGAAATACAGCTACCCACAGAATCATTAAGTCCTAAGAAGGATCGTCACTATCTTATGGCTCACATATGCTCACACTCACACTAGCGTGAACACACACAGGATTTTTTTGCGGTAACAAAAATGAATGCATACATCATAAACTCTGTTTTCAAAGGTATATGACAAAAAGCAAAAATTCTGTTATAAGTAGGTCTTATGTAAAGAAAAAAAAAAAACGACTGTGATCAGATGAACTGGTGCAACATCCAATTAACACAAACAAGATAGGGTGCCTGCCTCCAGAGTAGCACACGCCACAAATGCACTGAAGAGTTTGGCAGAAATGTTTTGCTTGAGTACTTTTTTTCCCCAGCAGGAACAGAGGGTTAAGCTCTCATACTCCTCAGTCATTAGAATCTGATTACCACTGTTTGTTACATGGTCCCTTTCTTGTTTTGTATATTGATCCCACTTTATCCTCTCATGCTACTCCTATTCCTGTAGGAAAACATGCAGTTGGGTTAAATGTGCATTTTTGTTTTGTTTGTATGCATTTTTAACTTACGTAAAGGATATTATGTTATTTACTTGGTTCTGTACCTTTCTTGTTTCATGAAGCACAGTGGCTTTCACATGTACCCCCACTGTTGTGCAAACATGAAATCTGCTGCTTCACCATGATTTCACACACGCTTATGTTGTTGCTCTCTAAGTGTAAAATCTGCTGCTTCTGGTTGTACACAGTTCTCTCTAATGTCCATCCATTTGTCCAGTTGGCTGCCTCCAATTCTCTATCCCTACAGACAATGCTGCAGAAAGGGTCTTTTCAAACAGGTGCAAGGATTTCTTTGGGATATATGCCCATGAGCAGAATTGCAGGGTCACTGCATGTGCATATATTAAATTTGACTAGGTTGTGCCAGATGCTTCCAGGTGGCTGACAGCTCCAGTCTATATTCCCACCAGCAGTGTGGAGAGTCCATATCCTTGCCAACATGTGGCATTATCCAACTGTTTTGCCAAACCGAAAAGAATGAAGCACTATCTCGTTTTAATGGCATTTTTTTCTAATTGCTAATAAATGTGAACATCTCTTTATGTGCTTATTAATTAGCCTTTTGAATCTCTGCTCTAAATGGCCTATTTACAGCCTTTGTACATCTCTTTCCTTCTGGAATTGTTTGACAACTTCTTATTGATTTGTAGCCATTCTTTATCAGTTTTTAACATCATAAACTTCTCCTCCAAATCCATCACTGCTTATTAACTGTCTATAGTGTCTTCGGTTGAGTAGAAGTTCTCCTTTTTCTTCTATAGTTGTACAGTCCTGTGGTAGGCAGACTTCCAAGGTGCCCCCCAGTGATCCCTGTCTCCTGGTATTCACGTGGTTGTGAATCCCTTCACATCAAGTGTAGGCTGAGCCTAGTGACTTGTTTTTCATGGATGGGGTATAGCAAAGACGATGGCAGGCCACTCCATGATTAGATTACAAATAAGTCTGACTTACAGCTTGCTAGTAGACTCTACTGCCCTTCCAGCTTGCACACTTTGACGAAGATGGCTACCATACTGGACAGGTCCATGAGACAAGAATCTGAGAAAGGCCAATAGCCATTGAGAAACGGAGACCCTTAGTCCAACAGCCTGTAGAGAACTGATTTTTGCTGCAATCACATGAGCCTGGAAGTGGATCTTTCCTCACTTGAGCCTTGAGATGACTGAAGCTCTGGCCAATATGTCAATTGCAGCCTGGAAGAGAAACCCCAAAGGACCCTGCTAAGCCACACTGGATTCCTGACCCGTGGAGATAAAGAGGCACATTGTTGCAAGCCATTCAGTGTTGGGTTATTTTCACTCAGCAACAGATGACTCATAGCAATTCTAAAGTTGTAATTTTGACACTTAAGCCTTTAGTTTATCCAGATTTCACTCCTCTGTAGTGTTAGGAAGAGATCCAGCTTAATTTTTCAACAGAACTGGTTTTGAATTCCAAACCTGCTATTTACATTCTGTCTCACAAGGTGAGATAATGTATGAAAAATTGCTTAAGGCAGTGTCTCCCTCCCACAAAGAAAAGGCAGCTACAGATGCAGTTATTTGCTATTATGCAACTCAGTGAGAGGCCATTATACAGGATATTCTCCAAAACTCCCTGACAATGAGTCACTTCCTGATTGATAATTTCACATAGCTGCATTCTTAGGAGCTCACTTGGGAAACTAAACCATTGAGAAGTTAAGATTTTGTCCCAGAAGTCTCCTCTGAGACACAGGTCTCTTTGTAAGTACACAGGCTGCTTTAAGGAAAACAAAAAAATCACCTGGGTTCTATTCCTGACTACTGCTGACTAGCTGTGCTGTATGGAGTGGATTCAATTTCCTTTCCTTTTCTTTCTTTCTTTTATTTTTTCTTTTGAGCCTGTCACCCAGGCTGGAGTTCAGTGGCAGGATCTCAGTTTACTGCAACCTCTGTCTCCTGGATTCAAGCGATTCTCTTGCCTCAGCCTCTCAAGTAGCTGGGATTACAGGTGTGTGACACCACATCTGGCTAATTTTTGTATTTTTAGTAGAGATGGGGTTTCACTATGTTGGCCAGGATGGTCTTGAATTCCTGACCTCAAGTGATCCACTCACCTCAGCCTCCCAAAATGCTGAGATTACAGGCCACTTTCCTTTTCTCTCTTAGTTTCCCCATCCTTTGAATGAAGAAGGCAAATAGGGTGACTTCACTTTCATTCCATCCACCACTCTGTTCCCTGAGAAGCAGCAAGAAGGCCTTGGAGAATGAAGATTTTCAGTCTGGAGCTGCAGAAAAGCAGGTTGGAATTCACCTTGTGAGACTGACCTTGGGTAGAATCAGGTCAGGGCCTGATTGCTCTGTCCTTCCTCTGCCATGTCCTGCTTGGTGCTCAGTATCCCCCCTTCTACACGGGACCTGTGGCTCCCCCAGTTGAGTCAGCTCTGTTAAAACAGCTTGCAGGCCGGGTGCGGTGGCTCATGACTGTAATCCTAGCACTTTGGGAGGCCAAGGCAGGCGAATCACTTCAGGTCAGGAGCTTGAGATGAGTGGGGCCAACATGGCAAAACCCGGTCTCTACTAAATATACAACAATTAGCCAGGCATGGTGGCACGTGCCTGTAAACCCAGCTACTTGGGAGGCTGAGGCAGGAGAATTGCTTGAGCCAGGGAAGCAGAGGTTGCAGTGAGCGAAGATCGTGCCTCTGTGCTGCAGCCTGGGTGACAGTGAGACTCTGTCTCAAAACAAACAAACAGACAAACAAAAATAGCTTACATATCTCACAATGGCCTCTTTCCTCTTATAACAGCCACAATACATTTGGCCAGAAATTTTTGTCTCTAATTTTCAAGTCTGTGTCTGCTCGGGGAGAGATGAAGTGTGTGCAATTCTGAATCACTTTAATGTTACACAAAGAAATACCACTCAGTCAGTCTTTTGGAGTCATTCCTCCTATAGAACAAGCCCCAGTGCTCACCTGATTGGTAGAGACAGATAAAGGAGACACCCACACACCAAGGTCTTTCCGGATGAGTTTGAAACTTTGCAAAACACCTGGCAGAATCGTAAGTTCTAGTCTGAGCAGCTCACAATACGTATGAAAGGCCATCAGAGAATGTGTGCTTTTGAGACAGGTTCTCAGAAAACCGTGGGAAGCATGGCTAAAGTGGTGTGAACATACGCCGTAGTTACCACCACCTGGGACTTCCACATTAAACAGGACCACTGGTGGATCTGGTTAGAGACAGAGAGAATGTGACAGACTGATGTGGCATCTGATTAGCTCCTGCTTCCCGTGGATGATCTCTTCAGTTGTCACTAAGGATCCCCAAGCTGCAGTGAAAAACCAACAGCTACAGACCCTGTTGAGCCCATGGGGGCTGCAGAGCACTGTGCTTGCTGAACTCTGCCACTGAGCTCCATGCACTGTCTCAAGTAATCCTCAAAATTGCCACTTGAAGTAGGTGCTCTTATTTCCCCCATTGCACAGGTGAGTCATCAGAGGTGTGTTCTAGGGTCAATCAGAGGGGCGACAACGATAGACCAATTCATCTTCAATTAAGGACACCATGGACAAAAATATGACAGATTGGGAAAAGACCTTTGCAATGTCTTTGACTACCAAGGGATTGTATTTAGGTAATATCAAGAACATCAGCCAACAAAGAGCCAAGAAATAACCCAAATAGAAAAGAGACAAAGTGCATGAAATAAAAGAAGAAATTCAAAATGTTCACTAAAAAATAAAGAGATGCTCAAATCCACAAATAATGAGACATTAAATTAAATTAAAACGAAGAGGAGGTAGGCCGGGAGTGGTGCTCAGGCCTGTAATCCCAGCACTTTGGGAGGCCGAAGTGGGCAGATCACCTGAGGTCAGGAGTTCGAGACCAGCCTCAACATGAGAAACCCCGTCTCTACTAAAAATACAAAATCAGCCAGGCGTGGTGGTGCATGCCTGTAATCCCCGCTACTTGAGAGGCTGAGGCAGGAGAATTGCTTGAACCCAGGAAGCAGAGGTTGCGGTGAGCCAAGATTGGACCATTGCACTCCAGCCTGGGCAACAAGAGCAAAACTCCTCAAAAAAAAAAAAAAAAAAAAAAAAAAGGAGGAGGTGCCCTCTCTGTATCATTAGATAGGCAAAATATTAGGCATGTGGATGCTGCTGTTACAGGAAAGGGGTCCAGATCCAGACACAAAGAGGGGCTTCTTGGATCTCACGCAACAAAGAATTCAGGGCAAGTCCATAGAGCAAAGTGAAAGCAAGTTTATTCAGAAAGTAGAGGAATACAACAATGGCTACTCCATAGACAGAGCAGCCCCGAAGGCAGTTGGTTGCCCATTTTTATAGTTATTTCTTGACATTACACTAAACAAGGGTGGATTAT
This sequence comes from Nomascus leucogenys, assembly GCF_006542625.1. Classification (NCBI taxonomy): domain Eukaryota; kingdom Metazoa; phylum Chordata; class Mammalia; order Primates; family Hylobatidae; genus Nomascus; species Nomascus leucogenys. Next base: position 45,482,795 of record NC_044390.1, on the reverse strand, counting down.
TCATGCCTCCCCTTTTTAGACCATAGAGGGTAACTTTCTGACGTTGCCATGGCATTCATAAATGGTCATAGCGCTGGTGGGAGTGTAGCAGTGAGGAAGACCTGAGGTCACTCTCCTTGCCATTTTGGTTTTGGTGGGTTTTAGCTGGCTTCTTTACTGCAACCTGTTTTATCAGCAAGGTCTTTATAACCTGTATTTTGTGCTGACCTCCTGTCTCTTTCTGTGACTTAGAATGCCTTAACCATCTGGGAATGCAGCCTAGTAGGTCTCAGCCTCATTTTACCCAGCTTTTGTTCAAGATGGAATTACTTTTATTCCAATGTCTTTGACAATGCTAAGCTTTAATAGGCTGTTGGGGGTCTAGGAGCTCCCACACAGAGTCAGTGGGGGTGTAGACTGATGTAGGTATCTGGAGAACAATCTGGCAGACGGGAGTCAACATGAGAATCTGCATCCCTGGAGCAGGCAATTTTGTTCCTTAGTACACATTCCCAAGAAATTCTCACACTGCTCCACATAGGGCCCTGAGCTAGGGTATTCACTGCAGCCTTGCCTATGGTGGTACAGAATTGAAGCACCTTGGATGCCCATCTCTGGGGCAGGGATGGAAGACTGTCATCTGGCAGATGCCCACCTTGGGGGGATCATCCAGCCATCAGAAGTCACAGATGATGTGAACCCATGACAATAGGCACAGATGTGAAGGCACAGTGCTCGGCGAAGACAGGGGGAAACAGAATAAGATGATGAATGCACTCCCATTGACACAAATTATCCAAAATGTTTGACAGTCTGTATTGCACAAGTGGAATGAGAGCCGGTTCCTGGAATATTGGCCCTTTCATTGGTGGGCTGTAGGAGATTCAAGAATAGAGCTGGGCTGGCCTGAGTGGTGAACAACCAACTCTCTGGGGACATGGAGAAGGGGCATTTTGCCAACCAAGATGACAATATTTTCAATATTTTAACCGTAGATCTGGCTGCACTTTTGGCTGAATATCAACCCTAGGTGGAAGCCCTGAGCACCACACCCTTGGTCAGAACGGTAACAGGACACACTCCTGTTCATGGTAGGGGGAGAAATCAGACAGTGGGGTAAGAGTCCAGGTCCTGCAGGAGTCCAAACTTGCAGGGCGTAGACAGGAGTGATGAGCTGGATGACACTTGTGGACATGGCATAAAGGGCTTTTCAAAAAAAGGCCTCAACTCAAAGGAGTAACTCAGGATAGAAATTCGGACATTTTAAAGACTCTGGGAGCTGAAATTATTTGTGTGTAGGGAAAGGCCTCTCCAACTTGTCCAAGTGACAACAGCATATGTCCACCCACCTACTGCTCTCCATGTAGGTCCACCATGGTTAGAGCAAGTCTGACACCACCCACGAAGTCTGGATGGGAGTGTCGGGTTCCTCCTGTTCAACCACACTACCCCCAAGGGGATTGCCCCCTCAGATGTTTTCTGTAACCTGCTCTATAGGCAGGTGCCAGGTGTGGATTTGTGAGTTGGGGTAGCTGTGATTTGGAGACACAGGCCTTTGGTGTTGAGTTTGAGACCTAGTCAAGCTGTGGTCTCAGGAGTTCCAAGAAAGTGGATAGGAGGTTGGACATCTTTTGTGGCTGGGGAGGGAGCCCCTGTGTGAGTGCTCAGATGAGATGCCGAGATGCATCTGTTTGTGCTCATCCTGCAATGACAGGGACACATTGATCCTATGCTTCGCTAGCTCACAAGGGGCTGGTAGTAACAATCAAGCAGTGAGTACGTTAAGACGAACACACCACAATCTCCATCATTAGGGTGAGTGCAGTCCGGATCATCTGCCCTGTCAGGGAGGCAGCAGACTGCTGGGAAAAACTGGGTGCATTCCAAACATAATCAAATCCTACAGGCATTATGAGCCTTCTCGAATCCACATTGGTCCATGCCAGGATGCTGGAATGCCAAGGGGCCATTACCCCCTGGCCCTTCTATTCCTGTCTGCTGTGAACGCTCCTTTGGAAATGGTAGAGAATTTGCATTTATCAGAAAATTGCTTACTTACTCTAATCATCTATTTGTAAGGTTTTATTTTAGCTAGATAATGAATAAGACTAAATTGATGTCAGGCATGAAGTAATTTTAACCAATACCTTCAGAAGTCTGTAATACCAAATATTGGAAAATTATATGTAGGGTAATCTAAATAATGAGATGTTAAAATTTCTTGGATCCCAGGAACTCTTCAATTCATTTTGTTCCTCTCTCTCTTTCAACCTCACTGTGGGAGGCGCCATCTCTGACATCTTTATAGATGATGTTCTCATTTCAAAATGCCACTGAACCTTCAAATGGACACTTGCGTATGGTCCTTGAATACAAAAATACTTAAATCAAGATTTTTATATTTTGGTGCAGCCAGCCAGAATGCACAGAGAGAGATGGGGAAGGTTTAGCTCAGAAGCCTACCCAGGAAGGCAGAAAAGATCCAGCTAAGGGAAGGGGAGAGGTGCTGGGCCAGCAAACAGATACACGTGGAGATGCTAAAGATGGAAGGAAGAGTGTCTTCCCTTGGCCTCCTGTAACCTGGAGCAAACACAAAATCCAAGTTGTAAAGGAAAATTCCCTCTCCTGAGACTAAGGACTTTAAAAGATGCTCCAAAAGGAATAAATACCATAAAATGTATACTGTGTGCATTGCCTGTGGCCAGCTCCTCTGTCTACAGAGAAGAAAGAGGAGGTGGTGCACTGCGAGGCAGGTGGAGCTCATTGAGCTCAGCATGAAGACCTCGGAGCTCCCTGACCATTGCCCACAAGTTTGCTTCACTATTCTAGTCTCAGAACAAACGGGGTAAATAGATAATTTGCATGAGGGTTAAAAAAGAGTTAAGGGGATCCAATGCCTGGATGAGTCCTTGTCCGCTAAGGGCAAGGACTGGGGCTGGTGCTTGACTGACGTGATTGAACTTGATTATGACAGTGACAGATACATTGGCTAGAGTCACCCCTTTTTATTTTATTCATTTTATCTTTATTTTTCCAGCCTTATTGAGGTGTAATTGACAAGCACAATTATATATATTCAAGGTGCGTAACATGAGGATATGATATATGAATATATCATGAGACAATCACCACAACTCACTTAGTTAACACATCCTTCACCTTGCATAGTTACCTTTTTGTGTGTGTGGTGGAAGTATTTAGGATCTACTCTCTTAGTAAATTTCAAGTATACAATGCATTATTCTTAGCTGCAGTGAACATGCTGCATATTCGATCCCCAGAATTTATTCCTCTTATCATTGATCAACATCTCCTCATTCCCCTTCCTGCCCTCCTCACCCCTAGCAATAAAAATTCTACTCTCTGCTTCTATGAATTCAACTTTTTTAGCGTCTACATGTAAGTGAGATCAGGTAGTATTTGTCTTTGTCTGGCTTATTTCAGTTGGACAATTCAATTAGACATTTTGTAATGTCTTCCAGGTTCATCCATGTTTTTGCAAATGGCAGAATTTCCTCCTGTTTTATGGCTGAGTAATATTCCATTCTCTGTGTGTGTGTGTGTGTGTGTGTGTGTGTGTTTGGGGTGGGGGGTCACATTTTCTTTATTCATTCATCTGTTGGTGGGCACTAGATTGGTTTGATGTCTTGGCTATTGCAAATAGCACTGCGTGTCATACCTTTTCATAGTGGAGGAAATAAAAGCTCAGTAGGTGTAACTAACTTGCCACAATCCTATACGCAGGGAGTGGCCAAGCCAGTGTGTGAACCCTGATATAACTAGGTCTGAAGCCCACACTCTCAAGGGAGTTGCCAGGGATCAAGGGAAACTCTCTAGAGTAGAGCTATGTGGCTGAGCCACATATCCCATTGATGGAGTAGCTTCTGAATGTTTAATAGTGACTACACTTTGCCAAAATAGGTCAAATATTTTGGAAGTTTAAAGTTTGGAGACAAAGGTGGAAAACTTTGCATGTGGAGTAAGAGACGTTGGTTTATTCTGGCACTAAGCCCACCTAGGTTTTGTTGGGACAGCTCTGCTTCTCCCTATTATTAGGCAGTGGCCTGCCAGCCTTGCCCAATACTGCAAGGAACCCAACCAGTGAGGGGAGTCGCAGTCAGGGGTTTGGGAAGCGCAGAGTGCAGGCAGGTCCCGTGGGTTGGTAAAGTCACAAGAAGAGCAGATTCGATGCACTTTCTGCCTTAAGTGTCCCTTTCCTCCATTCTCTGTTTCTCTTAGTTTTGTTTTGTTTTTAGAGATACTGGAATACTCATACTCAACCTTCAAACCTCAGCTCGAATACCACCACCCCAAAATAACCTCCCCAGATTCCAAGAGGTCAGATTAAAGGCTCCCTTAGTTCACAGGCCCCCCATGCACTTGATGTTGTGTGGCATGGTGTGCTTGTCTGTCTCCCACTACTAGGCAGTGAGCTTTCAGAGCAGAGACGCGACCTAGCACATGGCTGTTGCAGAAGAACTGAGGACAGATGAAGCACATGTGTGCATGAGGCTGTGGTGCAGGCAGGGGCAGCAGGCTGCAGCCTGGACCAGCCACCTTGAGAAAGAAGGGCATCCAGACTCCTGGTGACCCATGCAGCCAGTGCAGAGTGAGAGCCCAGCAAAGTGGCCTTTTCGGGAATCTGATAGGGATTGGTGCATGGGGGCAGGGGCCATGTTGGCCAACCAGAGGGCAGGGTCGCTCAGTTTGTGAGTCCTTGCCCTGGGCTGTCTGCATCACCAGTCTATCAGGAAGTTCTTTCCTGCAATAGCAGTGTTTGAGCGGGGATTAGGGCCTGAAAAATGCAAGTAGTGACCTCACTCCTCACCCCACATTGATCCATTGACTATTGACTAGAACCAAGACTGGAAAGGTCTTATTCCCTTCTCAGATCCTCCCAGTCCTCAGAAAAGGGTCAGATAAAGTGAGACCAAGACACAGAGGAAGAAGATGGAAAGGGAGAGAAAGACAGAGACGGTAGACAACAAGACAATTGTGAAGCAAAGGGAGAGTTCCATGCAGGAGAGGGCAGCATTGGAGGGAGACTCACCTGAAATCCATGTAGGAAACCAAACTCCAGCCCAGCCTCTGCTACCAAGAGGGTCCCACCTCACCCAGTTCTGTTCTCCCATGCATAGAAAAATTTAAAAATATATTTTACTCTTTTCTCTGATACTCAATTCCCCAGACGAATATTTTTTGTTTTGCTTTGTTGTGTTGTTGTTGTTGTTGTTGTTTAAGGGAAAAACGTTCACGGAAGGTTATAAAACACATATAATTTACTCACGGTAATTGCCCACATGTTATTTATGTGCTGCGCTGGCAGTGAGACTGAGAAGAACGACTTGATCAATGTATTAGTCTAATCACGGGGTTCCTGCTCTTAATTTCTTTTGTTGGTAATTTCCATACTCGGGCAGCAATGCGTAGAATTATCTCGATTTACAGATCTCGGGGCCCTGGGGAAAATCTCTCTGGAGCCATTTCTGTCTCCTGGGAAATTTGAAATTTATTCAATACTGAGTTTGAAAGCCCTATAATATGGATTCAACAACTCCAAATAATGCCTTAGAAATTTAGTAGGTCTGTGTGACATTTTTCCTTTTTTAATTAGTAATTTTAGGCGGCTCAGAAATGGATCACAGAACATTTTTAAGAACAACTTTTGGTCAAATTGAAGCCAAGATTTGGCAGACTTGGCATTTGCCGGGAAACACACACAAACAAAAACACTACTCTTTCTTTTCTTTTTAAACCCATGAAAGTTCCTGGCTTGGCTTTGCCCAGGGTTTGTAATACAGTCTTCTAAGGTGGAGTATTTATGGAAAATCTATTGAAAGCCATGTAACTTCAATTTACTTTGACAGAAGGAGACGCAACACCTGCTGTTAGCTGAACCTGCTGACCAGGCTCCGTCTCCTCAAAGTTTTGGGGGAGCAGAGAAGATGGTATGAGTAGAACTTCTTTCTCTTGGATCAGCTCCTAGGTTTGTTCTAGTGCCTGGAGAGAACAGGTTGCAATATCTCCAACTGCAAAGCAGGTGCACGGAGCCACAGTCCTTCTGTTGGGCAAAGCCCTGCAGAGGGGCCCACGGGCAGGTAAGTCCTCCTTCCCTAACACAGTATCACAGACAGTCCAGCCTCCAAGCCTCAAAGGGTAGAGCAAAAGGGCCAAAGAGGAGACAGCAGGCACAGCCTGAACTGTCTGAGATTTCAGAACTGCGGAGGAAAAGTTGGCAAGCATCGGGACCAACATTCTTCTACCATTAACACTCACCTAGGAATAATATCTATCTTTTTAGGGCTGGCACTTCAGGTTTAGTGTCTCGTATAATCTCAACAACCTGGGAGGTAGATGCATTCATATTCTTATTTTGCAGATGAGGCAATTGATCTTCCGACAGGTTGAGGAGAACCTGCAAGGTCTCAGACAGGTGGTAAGTATCAGAAAGAGAGGGTTTAAATGCAGATTCGGTATGGTTCTGCAGGAGCTCTCATATCTGAACAGGTGAGTCATCTTCACGTTTCAGGAACAACCACCAGGACATGCTGAACTTTCTAAGGCAGTAGGGTGACCAGCTGCCTTGGTTTGCTGGAGACTGGGGGTTTCCCAGGACACAAGACTTGCAGTGCTAAAACTGGGAAAGTTCTGGACAGACTGGGACAAGCTGGTTCCCTTATCTGGAAGTGAGAATAAAACATAAGCTACTAAGAGTGCTGTGACTTAAAACTGTAAAACCAAAATAAGTGGCAAACCAGTGGTTTGTGGGTAGGATGTGAGTCTCTGGCGAGTTTCATTTGAACTGCATAGAGTTCCTAAGGCATTTTACACAGATCGCGTTTGAAATGCCAGAGTTGTTGCATAAGAAGTTGGACCTGGGGCTTTCAAAAAATAGAAAGATCTGGTCTTGGAAGGCTACAGTCCCAGCAAGGGTGATGGCTCCTTTCGTAATTCTCAGTTCCTGCTGGCCAACCTTATTCATTAGATCATGGGCTTGGTTCTTATAGACAGTCAATGTTTTCTGTATAGAATATTACCCCGCAGTGACCAGGAAGCAAATGCCAATAGATCTCCAAAATATTTGATCACACCAATGGATTGCCTAGAATATCTTGTGGTCTTTCTGTTGCTTTTGAGAGAAGGCATGGAATACCAGGTGGGGGGTAGGGCAGGTGAGCTCAGGGTAGCAAGGATTCTGACATAGCAAAGGGAAATTCTGTATGGGACAGACTCAAATGTCCCAGATGCCCTCTCAAATGAAGATGGCAATATTCCAAATATTCATTGATCCAGAAGCATCCCACAGCAGGTATAAGATCTGGGAGAACTCATCTTATTCCATCCCCAGGAAACAAACATTCCTTCTTGGGCAATGTCTCCAGGCCTCGCTTTTCATCCACAGAGCAGGTGCCTGTTCTCCCCAGGCCATCTGACAGGGGAGATACAAAAGCTGCAAGAGAAAGCTCACAGCATGGGGCTGAGCCCTGGAGGGGAAGTACGGAGGCCTGTATTCTAATTCACTGATGATCAATTTGCAGGTTCCTTCTCTCTTAGTTCCCTTAGTTTCCTTCCAGGTAATGCAGAATTCCTTGAAGCTTCTCTAGGTTGTTTTACTTTGCAATCTTTGGTCAGAAAGAGTCTTTCCCATGTTAACAGGTGAGTTAAGAGCCTCAGACTTCTGGGCTTCCCCCAGCCCACTCCATGACCCCAAAAGAGATTCCACTGGGGAATATAGTTTGAATCACCTGAACTAGACAATTATTACAGCTTCTCTTCCAGGTTGAATATTTCACGGCCCCTTGCCAAACAGGGGAAGATCTTGTTAAACCAAAATCCCAAATAGATTTCAAATATACCCTAAGGACTGCTCATCATGAGAGGCTCAGGGGCTGGGGTAGTACCTTCTAAATTCCCATGGGAAAATGAACGTGCTCCAGCCAGAGCTTGGGAAAAGAAGATAGTTCCTAAGTTTTATTGTTTGAAATTTGTCACTCAAGGATGCGAACGTATTGCTGACAATTATGTAGCATCTCAGAGCTCAGAAAGCATTTTTGCATCGATTATTTCATTTCTTGTTCATGCCAATTGTGTGAGGTGGGCAATGTTACGTTCATTTGAGAAATGCAGCCCAGAGAGGCTCAAACCTAGCACTTTTAACTCCCAATCTCCCTCTTTTCTCAGCACCATGTGGTAAATCTTTATTAACCAGAATGTCCAATTAACCAGAACATGCCTGTGTATTAGGGATCATCCCAGACTGATTTTCCTTGTAGAAAACCCCAGGGAGCCACAGCCTTTCCTGCACCTCCTTTTGTTAGCTGTATGTTTTTTTAGCAGCCCAGTGAGGCCTGCATTTCAGAGCCTGTGTTGCAAAGCTCATTGCTGTGGAGGAGACAGTTATGGGCTGGGGCCTGGGTCTTCCGCCCCTTCCTGGCAGACCAGGAGCTTCAGTCGCTCTCTCTGAAGTTCTACTTCGCAGGAGCCTGACACAGACGACAGCCCCAGGTGATCCCTATTCTTCAAGACCAAGCCAGGGAAAATCTTCCAGATGTTCTTGCTACTCACCCCGACCTTGTGGTCTTACCCTTCTGGCTGAACAAGAGACAAACAGCTCCTCTCCACTTGGCTGTGTGCGGCTTAACGAATGCGTATGAAGACCCTATAAATAATTCACATCACTCAAGAGGTGGTGAGCTGAACAAGTCCCTTCTGGTTACATTTATTTAAAGATAAGGTGAAACTAAGTGAGTGATGGCCCAGTTACAGAGGCCAGGGTCCAAAGGGGATTTGGACACTCTAAGTTACACCACCAGAGTGATTTGTGCAGAACTGTGTCAACTTAGAGATCCTGGCACCTTGGGGGAAAGGGAAATGTCTTATCTCTAAGAAAAGTGATACAGGATGAGTATTTTCCAAGTACAGCCTATAAGCTAATTCTGCAGAATCAATTTGGCTCTGCCAGGAACCAAGTTTCCACTTTAAGAGGAACTCTGAATTAGTAACCTTGCAAATGTTGTCTTCCCTTGGAAATGTCACTAAGGGACTCTTCGAAGCATGGGTGTGGGTCCCTGGTGTGGGTCCTCTAGGGGCATGAGGTGGCACTTTCCAGAAGCATGGCGAACCTCCCAAGGGAGTCCAGAGTCTTTTATTGGAATCAATGGATGAGAAAAATATTGTTTTGCAACTTGAGTGAATGTGGCCTCCATGATCAAAACCTGGGCTAGAAAAGCCTGTGGAGTGGCCCTAGAACGGGGCAAGGTAGAGAGCAGAGCTTTCTCCTGCTGTGAATTTACCACTCATTCCTGTATTGTAGCCACATGCTTTAATTTTTTTTCTTCTCCCTTTTCCCACAGTGCCCCCTAAATATTTCCACTGAAGACTTTTAGAACTTTGGAATAAGGAAATTGTATCTCCAGCTAACAATAAAATTTACAAAGCAAAGGATGCCTCCGTTAATACTTTCCAAACGTCTTTGTTTTTGAATAAGCAAGATGCTGAGAACCTTCCAATTCAGTAACCCTGCCTCTGACAGGCAGCAGAACAGTTAGCAGGGTTGACACATAGATGCAGCCACACGATGCAATAATCCTTGCTGCACTGAACTTTGTATTTAAACACTTATTTTATGTTTAATTAATTTCTCCAAAGAGGAAAACTTCCAGGCTGCCTTTGAAGCCGGCTGTTTGTTTAAAATGTTTTGTTTTAAGAATAAGAGAAAAAAAGGAAGGAAGGGAAAATGTTTATGTTTTTCCTGTTGTTTTTTCAAATATGATGTGACATTGTGAAGAGGCCTCCTGAAAGTGCAATTTTTTGTGTGTGATGGAAGAGAGATGCACCTATGAGTCTTACATCATCAAAGAAACAGACGCGTATCTATAATTTATGCTTTGCTTTAAGCTTCTGCTGATCTGATGTGGCTTTTTTAAGACAACACAGGCAGCCCTGGCATCACTTGTCAATCATCAGGGCATGCTCAAATCGTAGACCATTAGTAGGAGAGACGGCAGAGTTTCTTTAATGATGCTTTTATATGGGGCATCCTGGCAGTGAAACAGAGAGGGTCTGATTTGATCAATGCATTAGCCTAATCACAGCGTTCCTGCTCTTAATTTCTTTTGTCGGCAATTTCCATACATGGGTTGCATTCAGGATTCTGGCAAAGACCCGTTCAGAACTCCGTGTGACATGTGCAGTCACCTTGCCCGGATTTCTCTCTGTGGGAAACGACGTCTGCAAGAGAGGGGCCGGCGGCTGGGCTGGATGGCTGCCTTTGAGTCCGTCCCGCGGTGAGGCTGGGGAAGGCCCATTCCACGCGAGCCTTGGCTTCAGCCCCGAGGTGCCTGCCAGCCCCCGTGGCAGACCCCAGCCCTGCCAATCTCAGCCCCCTCGGTGATTCTGTTCCAGCACTCGCCAAAAGCAGAATCCGTGTATAATGAACAAGTTTCATGTTCAACATTTTAAGTGTCTATTTATGAGTCCGGTAATTAGCCCTTTGTCTGCAATTCTGTCGATGATGATTAGAATTCCATCTCACGTTGTGAATGCTGCTCCCCAAACTTTTCCTTCTCGCCTGGAGAATCCCAAGCAGGTGGGCACCTGAAAGGCAATGAAAGGGGGCGATTTGGGGAGTGGGAGGTCTCTTCTTTTACCAGCCCTCCAGCAGCCTCCTTCCTTTGATCCCATTCTTCCCTAGCTGTATGTAATTTCAGACTTCTCAGAATCCATTTTCCTGGCTTTTGTTCTGAAACTTGTTTTCTGCTCATCTTCCACTCTCATCCCCAAAGGGTGCATTTTTTTATATCATGCCCTACACATGATATTTGTACCTTTTGCAAAATCTTGTCAGGATGCTATGAGATTTAAGAGTCTTTCCAAACGAATCATTCTCAGAATCAAAATATTATGAAGGAGGTCAAATTATCTCTAATTATAACCTCCAGAAAAGTGGAGAACTTTTTCAACAAACAGAACAGGGGCAAGCATCTTACAGAAATATTTGCAAGAAAAGTAATATTCTTTTTTTTTTAAAGCGATCAAATCGTAAGCATACAAATAAATGTATTTTAATAAGGGTAAAATTACTAGTTAATGAGTTTGCTTTGGGGTTTTGTATCTTCGGTACAAAAATATATAAATGCTTTTATTAAGGTTGTACCTATTATTTTCTAAATGAACACAAACACACAATCTAATCCATTTAGCAATATTATATTTTAACATATCACTTACTCCCTGTGCCACTTCTTATTAGGGTACACTCCAGAAAACTGAATAATCATCTGTACCACGTAGACTCTCAGCATCCTTTATGACTGTAAAAGAATTCGAGTTTTTGATGATATCACAGCAATGTAAACAGATAATTGGAAAGCCAGGGCTTCCTTTAGAGGGAAGCCAGGGTCAGCCTTGGGGCTTGGAATTGGGCAGTCTCTTTGCAAACTTGTCTTATTCCGTGGATAAATTTCTTCCCATTTCCCCCAGTACCTGGAGGATGGTGGTGGTGGTTTCCAGAGGACTTTTCTCCACCCTGCGCCAGTACTTCTGGGGAGGCAGATGGAGTAGTCGTTTGGAGTTCTGAGTTCATATCTTTGCAGAAAGAAAAGCGTCTCCAGGCTTCCAAGAAGCCCTGGCTGGTGGCTGATGTACGGACCCAGGCAGGGCGATGATTGGGCAGTCATGAAAAATTAGCCTAACTC